>NC_090983.1:24207500-24545000 GCF_041146395.1 Eulemur rufifrons | reverse complement strand
AGAAGCTTTGTTGATGATTCTGAAGCCTCTTTCTCTAGATGGACTGTATAGCTCCACCTGTTATCATTGTGTTCTTTTGCCTATTTATTAGTATCTATGACTAATTCCCCTGACTAGATTACGGGCTTCCTTAAAGCAGGACTCATCACCTTTTAGCAGGTGCTTAATTAATTAATTAATGTTGGTCAACATTTCCCGCAGCTCTAGCTACTTTTGATTAGGGTGGGGTTGCAGGGGGGCTTAGAATTTATCATCTCTCTAGAAGCTTTTCATTTTTCCATGCTCCTAAATACAACACAACCAACGAAAGTAGAATGCAAAATGTGACTCGGTTTTTCTTTCTGTCGCTTAAAGTCTTCAGATGCTGATGGTCTTGGAAGCTTTGGTTCCATGTTACCTGCAAAAGCTGAAGAGGCAGACGTCACAGGTGGAGACAGTACCTGCTGCCCGGGAGGAGATTGCTGCCACAGCTGCTCTTGCAACGTCCCTCCAGGCCCTTTTATACAGTGTAGAGGTCCTCACCAGGTAATCCCACTGGCAGAAATATCCACAACCTTAAGCCATATGTGTCCCCTGAAAAGATGAAGCAAAAATGTGGCTAAAAATCTCTAAAACCCAGTCTTTATTTATAGATACCTACCCAAACTCAGCCCTTTATGCCTTATAACTGCAAACAGTTCCTAAGTTATTTGGATAAATAATGCTAAGCACTTTGAATAGTAGCAGTAGTAATAATAATAAAATAATAATAATGCCATCATTGCTAAACACACATTTGCAAATAGCTTACTGAGCTTCTCTGGCAGTTTTAACCCGGTGGTAAACAAATCTTTTGTAAAAGAGCCAATTTAGTAATTATAAAAATGTCATCCACATTTTATTTGTTATGATATTTTATGAGACATGAAATGTCTGCAATTTTAACTGAGCAATCTTTTATTGTTCTACTGTTTGCGAAAGGTTGCGCTTTCTTGCTATAATTTCAGAAACCACTTAACAGATATAAAGAGCAGAATTTTGTTCTAGCAATAGAATGAATGAACAGACTCTCTGTGGGACAGGACTAAACAACGCTGAGAGAGAGGGTTGAGAAATCTGGGAATGGAAAGGTAAATTGGCATCAGAGTTCAGCCCTACACAGAGTTCAAGATACTAGTCCTGTCACAAAATTCTTGGGTGCAGAAGCAGAGGAATTGGGCTGCCATAGGGCATGGAAGGGCCCGATGGGGACTCTGGATGGGACAAAGGTAGAGTGAGCCTGGGGAAGGTGGATGCAGGACACTATGCATAGGATTGGCTTTCCTTCTCTGTTCTATCTAAATTATCTAGAAGCAGATATTCTTCCCCAGGGAAGAGATGGGGAAGCCTCCATCCTGGGTTTGTGTCTTTGCTCCTTCATTTCATTCTGCCATGCTCTGTGTCCTGTCTGAATTGCCAGATCCTAAGCACAAAATTCTATCTATGCCCCCACCAAAAAGTACCAACTTCTCCAGCTTCATCTTGCTGTGTTGGTAAGAGGGAAGTCCTTTAGTCCCAGGAGGACTTTTTCAGCATGTATCAGCAAGTGAGAGAGTGAGTGGGATTGTTATTCGTTAACTTCAATATGTGTTTAGTTCCTAATCATGAGCCACACTGCCAGCCTAGGCAGAATATACCCTTGGGTAGACTATCCTCCTGAAATGCTCGTATGTATCTAAACTGAGGAATTGGGAAGAGGTGGAACAGAAAACCAGGACCGGTTGCCTTTTCTAATGCAAAATAGTCCCAGTGCTTTGTTGATGGTATCATGAAATTCCTGGGAAAAAGAACATCTGAAGGAGAAATACAAGACTGATACTCCTCCTTCTGTACCTGTCTGGTTATGTCACTAGCGCCCTCCTACTATCAGAGGAGAGAAAAGTAGTCAACATTCTCCAAATTCCACTTTAGTTATTTCTCCTCATATTTTATAATATTGGTGTTGTCTTCCTTTCTATTCCCTTTTATAAGGATAAGTCAATTAATTTATCCAAAATTTATTTACTCCAAATTCCAGGAAGAGTTATGAATAAAGCCTTGGCATTTGAAATTCTGTGACTTTAGGCCGGGCGTGGTGGCTCATGCCTGTAATCCTAGCAC
Source organism: Eulemur rufifrons (assembly GCF_041146395.1). Lineage (NCBI taxonomy): Eukaryota > Metazoa > Chordata > Mammalia > Primates > Lemuridae > Eulemur > Eulemur rufifrons. The sequence continues at coordinate 24,542,882 of NC_090983.1, read as the reverse complement.
TCTGGGAGGCCGAGGTGGGCGGATCGTTTGAGCTCAGGAGTTCGAGACCAGCCTGAGCAAGAGCGAGACCCCATCTCTACTAAAAATAGAAAGAAATTATATGGACAACTAAAAATATATATAGAAAAAATGAGCCGGGCATGGTGGCACATGCCTGTAGTCCCAGCTACTTGGGAGGCTGAGGCAGAAGGATTGCTTGAGCCCAGGAGTTTGAGGTTGCTGTGAGCTAGGCTGATGCCATGGCACTCACTCTAGCCCGGGCAACAGAGCAAGACTCTGTCTCAAAAAAAAAAAAAAAAAAAAAAAAAGAAATTCTGTGACTTTAAATATTTCAGCGCATTTAATATTATTTTGGTGGGATAGAAGACTAGCCTTATTGGGTTGGTAGTTACAACAAAATTGGCTCCATTGTTTTTACAAAAAGAAGATAAGAATCCCCTTCACTTCCACATTCCTAATTTCTTCGTCTGAACAAAAATAAATGTAACAGTTATATAGGTAATATTACATAAATAAGTATATTACAAGTGTATTAGTTTTCGATTGCTGTATAACACATAACCACGAACTTTGAGGCTTACAACAAAATGCATTCATTATCTCACAGTTCTATAGGCAAGAAATCTAGGAATGCTCAACTGGGTTCTCTGCTCAGTGTTTCACAAGGCAGGAATCCAGGTGCTGGTCAGTCTGAAAGCACTGGGAAAAGAATGCACTTCCAAGCTCATTCAGGTTTTTGGCAGAATCCTTTAGGTCTGAGATCCCGTTTCGTCACTGGCTGTCAGGCAGGTGCCATTCTGCACCCCTTCTCACAGGGCCGCCCTCCGTCTTCCAGCCAGCAACAGTGCCTTAAATCCTCTTCATGCTTCAAATCTCTCTGTCCTCAGCCAGAGAAAACTCTCTGCTTTTAAAGGGCTGGTGTGATTAAATTAGAAGTAGCCAGATACTCTCCCTTTTTGACATGTAAAGTAACATAATCACTGGAGTAACACCAAGAGGCAAAGTTCTTAGGGGTCATCTTTAAGTTCTGCCTGCCAGGGAAGAGAAGATCTGGTGTGGCTGTTAAAAGCTCAGTTACTTTCCAGCCTACCCAGCATACAGAAAATGAGCGACATAAAAGCAAGCCTAAAAGATTTCATAAAAGCCATTGCTTTGAAAAACTATATTATCCCTTTGATGTCCCAAATGCCAATACAGACGCAAATTTTACCTAATATTTAAAGTAAACCTTGCAGATGTAACATTAGATGATTCAGATCTATTACTAAGCACCTAAATTACTGACTTGTAATCAATACAGATTTACTCACTTTTCTGGATAGGCTTAGGTATAATTTTGACTAGGAGAATTCTTTCATTTTTTGATAGTTTCTCAGAAAAACAGAGTGGTTGAATGTGGTATAGGTGGCCAAAGTGGTTATGTACACTCTTGCCTTTTACTTATTGTCTGGAATGGTTGACTGCCTGTTACCTGCAGAATTGAAGAATGAGTTCTTAACTCTCACTTAATCTGTACCAACTTAGAAGTTTGATTTCATAAATGTCTTGTTTGAAGAGTCATAGTTTACTACTCAGAACCAAGAAGAAGAAGAACTTAAATCCTGGTGAATTTGTAGACTCTTGGGAATCAATGTTCCATATAAGGTGCCTCTAGAACAGACAGAAAATGTGTGCCAGAAAAGCCCAAAGCTAGACAGCCTGTCTTTCTAAGACTTCAAAACTAACTTAAAGCTTATGTGAACCTCATTAACATGAGGATTTCATATATGTTCCCAGTTCTGTTGTTGTTTTGTGGTGACTGCTGTCATTGTTACAGGCCCATGACGGCCCCACAGATGAGCAGGTGTGACCAAGGTCATAAGGGAGCCACCACAGCCAACCACACCATGTCATCTGGCGTGAACACCAGGTAATTCATTGTGCCTTATTCCTCTATGATCTCTCAATTTCATACAACCTGAATTTCAGCTGTCGGGAATGAAAGGAATCCTGAAAATAGTCAATATTGAGTGTGAAAACCTCCAAGGAAAAGAAAAGAAGGTGAGAGATTAGAGTTACAAGAAAATAGCAAGGCTTCTTTTGAAACTGTCAAAGAGATATCCAAACCACCTTTATAAGTTGGCATTCGTGTTGGTTTGTTTGCATGAGCATGCTGGATGGTCTCTGCCTCCTGGATGGTCTTTGAACTAGTCCGGTGTTGTTTCATTTGCCTCCAACAAAAGGCAAATAAACAAAAATAATCGGGAGGTGGTTCTTCATCCCCAAGGCGGTAAGAGCTGATTTACTTTCATCTGGACAAATTTTCTACAGACATTTCATCCAAACTTTGACTTAATGTCCTCAAATGATGCCTTTCTGTGATTGTTGACTTAATCTCCTTTCCTTGTTTTGGTGTAACTCAGACACTATTTATACTAGTTAATATTTTACCTGTTTCATTCTATCTGTGTTAACCTTAAATACTCCAACACACACAAAAAAGTTTAGCTTCCTCCTCCAAGAAAGATTTAAGATAAGGCAAACCCAAAATCAGCTTAGGAGAAAATTCTCTTTTCCCAGTAAGAAGTAGTTAGCAGGGAGATCATAATGAGAAACTTAAATAATTTTCTATTCTCTCTGAAGTATATTTTAAGTGTATATCATTATTTATGTAAAGCGAATTCCCTATTCATCATATATACTCATATTAAAGACAAAAATAAATAAATTCCAACCCCAACTATAAATTGCCTGATGTGATGGTTAACTCATGCCTTAATTTTTTATATTAAGGAAAAAATAATAAACTGTAATTTAAGTGATATTTAGGGGCTTCTCTAGGTACATTGGGTTAGGTTCAAATACTAGATGAATGGTGCATGGAGAGAGAGGCCTTCTAAGTCTTATAATCAATCAGTCATAAAGCAATAAGTCTCCAGAACTGAAAGGAAACCATCCAGGTTTCTTCCAGTGATCACCTCAAACAGAGCACATGGTGTTAAAACTGTAAGTAAAATTTCAAAATTTCCTAAACTTCTCTCATTTGGCTACATTCCAGGAGTTTGTATATGTTTTTGTAATGTTTGTCTTTACCCAAATTATATGGCAATGAAACAGCTTTCATAGCAGCTATAACTGCAGCATATGTACAGCCAAATGAAAGGTAAAGCTTTTCTATTTTAGGATTAATATGTGTGTATTTGTGAGCTTATCAAAATGTATAGCTTTTTATATATTCCATAGCTCTGGGGCTTTTCATATGAAAATGTCAATAGGAAGCCCCAGCAAAGGGATGGTGTTCTTGCTTTGATAGTCATGCAGATTGTTTTTCTGACCCCCAGGTACCAAGAACAAGGAGCCAAACTGCACTTTATCAGGTACAGAAAGACTTGCTCTAATTTCATACCAGTTCTGACATCTTGAGATGATTTGTCTTTTGAGCTGGGTTATGGTTCTGTTAGATTTTCTTTAATTGAAGCTTGACTACTATTTCTGTAAAATTTCTCAGGAAGTGGCCAATGTAAAGCCACTATAATTTGGGATGACAATCTCTACTAGGCTGATAAACTTTCTTTGTCCTTCAGATGAAGTTCCCCTTATGCTACTGATTCATTAATTCATTAGGAATCTTATCTATTTCTTTAGTGTGATAACCTTCCTCTAGAAGTTGCCACATGTACACATTTTCAGACCCCTAGTTAATCTCTTATAATTTCCCAGGGAAAACCTTCATTTGCTGGAGGAAGGGCAAGGCCTTCCCCGAGAGGAATTGGATGAACGAATTGCTCGGGAAGAGTTCAGAAGACCTCGGGAATCCCTGCTGAATATTTGTACAGAATTCTATAAACACTGTGGGCCAAGGCTGAAGATCTTGCAAAATCTGGCTGGGGAGCCACGGGTCACTGCCCTGGAGCTGCTGGATGTGAAGTCCCACATGAGGTACTGGCCTCGTTTTCCCTGCCCTGAGTGTGGACATAGCTTGGGCCACATGTCTGAGTACGTGTGTTGGACTGGGGCTGAGAGGTCTCCAGGATAAAAACTTGAGATACTCAGAATGATTTATTTCCTGTGACTTGGATACATGTCACACATAACCCTCTGGTAAAGTGTAGATGAAGTCCATCAAAAAGGACCTCATGGTGGACAGGGGGTAGATTTTCTTAAGACAGAAAAGCACAGTCCATATGTTTACTTTTCAATAAAAGAGAGGGAAAGGGAAATTTCATGACTTGAATTCTTAGAAAAGTAGCCTTCTTCCAGGTACTATTTACTGCCTATATTCTAATTTTTCACAAGAATCCAATGTTTCTCTTCTGTTATTTTACATGAAAAATGCTACTACTTTTTGTGGAGTACTCATTCTGCCCCTAGACTCCCTAAGTACTCCGTAATGAGCCCTACAGGAAAGTGAGCAGTTTTACCTCCTAGCCACGCTTTGCTTGGGCCCGAAATCCTCTTTATGCATAATAGCCTTCCAACAGTTCAAAAAAGTGTCCTGGTAAAAATTCTGAATTGATTAAGGCCAGTCATCATTTAAATGTTTGAGTTCTGTTGTGCCAGGGAGAGGCCCCAAAGTTACATCTTTGTGCATTCCTATTTCCTTCTTCCTATGGAGGTGCCATTCCACTTGTTACTCATGCTAAAGGCCGTGTTTGTGTTTTTATATTCTTAAAAGGAACATGATTCCAGAGGACCTTCTATTTGTAACAGTTTGTAAAGGATCATAGAAATTACCTGAAAGGAAAATTTCATGGGTAACAAAAGGTTCACTTGGAAAGTTTAATGTATCTATAAAGCTAAAGGTAGAGTTAGGTTCTAGCCATTCAGAAATAACATTGCAATTTAACAAAACACACCAATTTCCTGCTTATTGACTTTTTAAAAATGATTCTTTGGAAAAAAATTAGAAAGTACTCAGTGAAGGGAAATGAGAGGCCAGAAGTGCACAATCAGCACAGGTTCTTTTTCCTCCTAATTTCACGTTCTTTGAATTGTGGGCACACACCCACGGCTTCATATGAGTGCATACTCCCCGTTGTGCAGTAATAGGGAAGGGATTATTTCACACTGAGAATTTCAGCTCCTAGCCGGGGAGGCTTCAGAGAATGGGGCGGGAGAAGTTTGGAACGTTAAAGTCCCGTTGCCATAGCAACCCAGGGCTCTATTCAGTCCCTCCTCTTCCTTTTCCACTGATACCTCTAGCCCACCTAAGTAATTCTGTGAACAGAGAAACGTCACATTCCCAGAATCAGAAAATCACTACTACCAACAGCCATTTTGTGAGAGAAAGGGCAAAAGATTCCTAAAAGATGGATATGCATATGTGTGAGAGACAGACCATGGGATAGTAACTCTCCCATCTCCTGACTGTATCTACACTCTTCCTTGAGGCATCTGGAGGCACAGCAAGAGTCAGGGAGGCCTGGAGCTCCCTCTAGAGGCCAGCACCTATTAAAGGTCAAGTGAGCTGTAATTTGAGAGATTTAGCTCAGTGCCTGGGACAGATCTAGGATACAACAGATACTAATGCTAATGAAAATGGTCCAAATACTATGCTAGACACTGGGGATGTAAAATAAATTCCTGGTCCTCAAGGTTATAACAGTCCAATTCAAGAAACATACAGAAGAAAATAACTATAATACAGTGTTGCAAGTACTATAATCACGTGTGCATTTAAGTATTTATCATTTTATAAAGGATTTGAGGCAACTTAGAAAATTATGTATGATACAATGGGATAGGATATAGCAATTATAGAGTCGGAACAATGTGAAAAATGAGCAGGGAAAAAATATGTTTATGATAAGATTAGCACAGGAAATTGATATGAGATCATATAAGATATTATTCATGAATCATAAATTTGACTTTGAGCTTCTGAGTTATCAAAATGATTAATTACAAAATCATAATGTCAATAAGATAAAAATAACCGGTTGTTTGGTGAAACAATACTTTTTTTAAATACGAAGAACAAGAAATGTCTTGTAGGGGCCAAGGCAAGACTTTCCCTTCACCCTCTGAAGGTTTGCTCAAAATCAACTGACAAAAAACAGATTAATAGGAGAAAAGGCATGCAAATTTATTTGATCATAGTTTTATGTGACACATGAGCCTTTAGAATGAAGGTCCAAAGGTACAGGGGAAACTGTCTATTTCTATACGTAGGCTTAACAACGTATGGATAGCCATGTGGAAATATGATTGGACAAAAAGAGTATGGTCTAATGTTAATAGATTGAGTGAGCAAACGCAGCAAGGTCTGTCTGTTTAGATTATTCCTGGCCTTTCTGTGCAGCCTTCCTTCCTTTGGGGCATGGGGTCTGACCCTCTCTGGAAAGGGGGTCGTATGACCTTCAATCAAATAAAGTAGGTCAGATAATTTCTTTATGGACAATTTTTACATAGAAAGGCAAGGAGAAAGAGTAATATTTTTAGATTGCATGGCTGGCTTCGGGGGAAAGAGGTTCTGGTTTCAATGACCCACCTTGGGGAAGAAGGATTCTTGTTTCTATGACTAGCCTGGGGAAGAGTGAGGGGCCAGAGACAGGAGGGCAGGAGATCAGTGAAAAACTTTTACTTCTGAGACTTTCATTGTGGTGTATCATTTTCTGAGCCTCAACTGTCTCCTGGTTGGTGTTTGTTAAAAGGAAAGAGTGATATGATGAACAATGTCCTCAGCAACATCTCCATAGTGGAGAAAGTGCTACTCTTACATGGCTGGATGCCTGTCAGTGGAGAAAGTTGGCATAACGTCCCAGTGCAATTCACCAAGAGCATCCCACCGGGAGCCAAGATAATGTCATTCAAGAACAGTTATTTCATGACTTGGATCTTTAGGAGGACAAAATTTTTACTGTCCAGGGAATATTTAGACTAAATGCCTTCTATTCATGCAATTTCTCACAACAAGCTTTTGATAAAGACAGGCCTGTCATATTCTCTGGACAAACAGAGATATTCTACATTGCTGAGCAGGAGCAAATCCATATGCTTTGACCTTATACCAAATAAAGGATATGTTTAAGGTTTCTTCTTATAAATTAAGTGTATACTTGGATATATATAGAAGTCATAGCTAAATATAAATATAAATTGTGGTAGTATTAAATCATTCTTAAGTCATAAGAATGGATAATGTCACCAAAGGAGAGTTGATTTAAAAAATAAGTGGGATGATATTAATATAAAAAATATAGGCGATACTTGCAGGAAAAAAATTGAATAGAGCCAAAGGGTTAAGCAGCAGTGCCAAACACAGTCTGTACTCCTGCATTTGCAGAATATATGGTCGATTGCAAGGCTCTAGGGGAAAATATTCTTGATTAGATAGATTCTCTGCTGTCAGGGAATTTGTTGCTTCATTTGCCCAACTTAGAGCTGCCAAAGCAGCAGGATAGTAGTATCTGCAAATTCAATGTTTCTCTCTCTCTCTCTCTCTCTCTCTCTGAGTCTCTCTCTCCCTCTTTCCTTCTTTCTCTTTCCCTCTCTCCCTTTCAATGGAAAAATTTCTTGTGTTCTCATTGGGAAAGGACCACAGGAATTTTTTTTCCCAAGAGAGTATTCATGTGATAGTACAGCAAAGACTGTATGAAGGGGAAATTTTGTTTTATGCTCAAAGCAAATTTATTTTGTTAGCATGACTGGGAATTAGAGAAATTCAGGTAGTCATCTATAAAATGACTCTTCAATTCAGCTCTAAGTAGTGCTCTCAAGCTTAAAATAGACTGATCGGCCGGGCGCGGTGGCTCACGCCTGTAATCCTAGCACTCTGGGAGGCCGAGGTGGGCGGATCGTTTGAGCTCAGGAGTTCGAGACCAGCCTGAGCAAGAGCGAGACCCCACCTCTACTAAAAATAGAAAGAAATTATATGGACAGCTAAAAATATATATAGAAAAAATTAGCCGGGCATGGTGGCGCATGCTTGTAGTCCCAGCTACTCGGGAGGCTGAGACAGGAGGATCGCTTGAGCTCAGGAGTTTGAGGTTGCTGTGAGCTAGGCTGACGCCACGGCACTCACTCTAGCCTGGGCAACAGAGTGAGACTCTGTCTCAAAAAAAAAAAAAATAAAAAAATAAAAAAATAAATAAAATAAAAATAGACTGATCATTTCTCAAGCATTTCTCAATGTTATCTTTAAAAATATTAAGAACTCACTCATATGTGGAAGCCAAAAAAAAAAAAAAAAAGTAGAAGAGAGGATATTAGAGACTGGGAAGAGTAGGGAGAAGGGAGGAATAGGGAGAGATTTTTTTTAAGGAATAAAAAATTATAGCTAGATAGGAGGAATAATTTCTAGTGTTCTATACCACTATGGGATGAATATAATTAGCAACAATATATTATACAGTTCAAATAACTAGAAGGAGAATATTGAATGTTCTCAACAAATAAATGTCTGAGATGATTGTTATGCTAATTACCCTGATTTGATTACTATACATATCTGATTACTATACATATTTGATATTACACATATCAAAACATCACTATGTACTCCATGAATATATACAATTATTATTTGTTAGTTAAAAACTTAATTTGTAAAAAGAAAAAGATTAAATAATAAGAGAAAATAAATAAGTGCCTATACATGTACTCTTATTTGTCACACAAATAACCCGACATGTAAAGAGTTATTTTCTGCATGGCACATTTATAAGAAAGAGATAAACAGAAGAAAGTATTGGCTGTTTAAAATGAATTCTTTAACACCTACATTCGCACACAATTTCCAGGACAATGTTAATGTTCCATCTGTAGAGAAGACAGTGGGGATGAGGGACAATAACTACTTCTTGACAATGAAGAGTTGCCATGGAGATGTATTGGATTTATGCTTTCAGAGTGAGCCTAGTAGGAAGAAATTAGATGGAATTTAGGAACCTAACATGAGGAGAACTTCTCACAGTGTGGACTCCCAAAGATGGAATGCATTGCCTTCTACAGTAGTGAATTTTCCATTCATGGAACTAGTCAGATGAGGCAATAATAGAACGATCCAAGAATAGAGAGGTAATGGCTTGGCGGTGATTCCTAAACCAGAGAGCCTATCAAAATCAACTGGAGAGCTCTTACACTAGAGATCCTTTCAAGCATTTATTTATTCTACCTCTCCTGTCCTCTTGGAGTTATCAAAATTTCTCTTTATTAAAATTTGGTAGTGTATGAGAAAAGGAATGACACAATATTACCACTGTACCACTGATAATGCATTAATGGATCTATCCAATGATCACCAACGGCAGCTAACATCATAAAAAAAGGCACAACAGGAAGCATGTGTGTGCCTCCTGGTGGAAGTATACACCACCTGTTAGGTGCTCTTGCCAGAAAATCAAAACTGAATCTGCAGATCTAGACCCTAGATTTAACTACCAATTGAATTAAATATGGAGACAGTGGGATAGATAAAATTGCACCATGGAGACTGAATCAGCAAATCCAGAGTGTCACTACAGTTAATTTCTTCAACAGATAAACTACAAGATAGCAACAAGATAGCAAAAAAGAAAAGAAAAGAAAGAAGGAAGGAAAAGAAAAGCAGAAGAGGGGGAAATCTACAGATTCAAAGAGACTTTAAAGACATGTCAACCAATCGAAATTAATGGACCTTATTTGTTCCTGATTGTAAAAAACAAAATAAAAAAGTGCTTAAAAATTATGAGAAAGAGTGGGAATCTTGAAAATGGACTGGATATTTTTTTTTTTAAAAAATGAATCATTTTTAATTTGTTAAATGCCATATTGTTTTGTGGTTAATTCTTTCGAGTCCTTAACTTTAGAGACACATACTAAAATATGTATGGATAAATAATATGATGCTTGGGATGTACTTCAAAATTCTTCAGGGTAGGGGGAAGGGGAATGATTGGGAGTGTAAGTGAAACAAGAGTGGTCATTAATTGATAATTGCTGAATCTGACTGATGAATACATTGTGGGGGGTGTACCATATACTCATCTCTCTACCTTTGTATATGTTTGAGATTTTCCAAAATAAAAGTAAAAAAAAAATACAGATTTCTGGGCCCAACCCTAGGAAATTCTTATTTATTATAATAGATCTTAGGTGAGGCCTGGGAAACTGTATGTTTTAGTTTTCCTTTTAAGTTGTATTTTTTTAAACTTGTAGAACCCTACTACCTAAAGGACTATTATGTTCTCTTTAAACCCTGAGATTGCATGACTCTAATGAGATTATCTTCAGAGCTTTTTCAAGGCAAACTTGCTTCAAAAAATAGAAAAGCTTATTTCTGATGTCCCTTTATCTCCAACCTCCTCTTCTTTTTTAGTAACAGTCCTAAAAGCTCTCAGTTTACACATGCCTCCTGATACTGCCATTCACATGTGTACTCCCAGGTAACGTTAGGCCTCTCTACTCTCCTCCTCCATCAAGATTTCCCCGTCCTGCTTTCCTCTTCCATAGGATCCTCTGTCTGCCTGGCTAGGCATATGCTGATTCAAGCCAAATATTCAAATAGTAGCTTAAGGTATTACTCTTGTTAAAGAAATTTGTTTTCAAAAGAATTTTCAGCACCTTAACAAAGAATATGGACATTTCAGACACCAAGAGAGGAACCTTGGGTATATTTTTTAGAATGTAAGCCTTTTTGGGGAAAAAAAAATCAAGCTCCAATCATACAGCATAGTTTCAAGACATTTCCATGAATGAGTATACATTGCCTCTTAATAGCATCTTCTACACATTCTGCATCTACTCACTATATTTGTCTGTGAAGCATTGTAAAATTCTAAAACATTTTTTCCATCATACTAAATTAAATTAAATTGGCTTTAAGGGTATGTATGTCATTGCATTTGTGTTATTTGGAAACTGGTAATCCATATCTAGCGCTGAAGATTATTTAGTTAATCAACTATTACATTTACCAGAAACCCCATTTGCCCAATCAGTTTTGTGGGCCAACTCCCCACTGAAGAAAATCCCACATTTAGGACGTAGACACATGGTTCTGGGGACTGAGAACCTGGGCCCACCTTGAAGGAAGCACAGCTTTCCCTCTGGTGGTTCCTATGTGGAACTGAGTTGGGAAATCTGAGAAGTAGAGGCAACCAAACCCAAAGCCATCCAGACAGTACAACTGGGCCAATTATAGAAAGAATCTCAGCAAACATGAGGATCCATGTGTAGGACAAAAGGAAAGGAGGTGGCTTTGAAGGCAAGAAATGGAAGTGGAGTTTGAAGAACTCCTTGGGCTGCAATAAAAACCAATACCACTTTTTATAGTATGTCTTTGACATTGACTATGAGTACTTAGGGAGTTCTGAAGTCATAAAGCTCACTTAGACATTTAATATGCATCTGTTAATATGCATGCAGGTATCAATGTACTGATATGTGAGAGAAGAGCAGAGGGGTGGAGGATGTTGGGAAGAATGTTCTTCATTCAAAGAGTTAGTGTACTGGAAGGAGGTGATAAGCATGATGTTGTGTGGGAAAATTCCCATTGTTGCATTCTAAGCTTATTTTTTGTTAAATCATTTTAGATTGGCAGAAATTGCACACTCCCTTCTGAAGCTGGCACCATATGACACTCAGACAATGGAGAGCCGTGGGCTTCGGCGCTACATCATGGAGATGCTACCCATTACCGACTGGACAGCCGAGGCAGTGAGGCCAGCCCTTATCCTCATTTTAAAGAGATTGGATAGAATGTTCAACAAAATTCACAAGATGCCTACTTTGAGGTGAGGATGCCTCCTAGTCAGCTATCGATATTACAAACCTCAAAGTTAGGATTTGTCATTTTTTAAGATGGTGGATCAATCGGGAGTTGGATGAATGACTTGAAAGTTTTCTGTTGTTATATGTGCGTAGCTAATTGGGTCTATGAATGCCTAAGTAGCAGAATCTACATTTTGAGGAAATAACATTTTCTTTAAAAATATATGTGTTCATTGTGGAAAATCTATCCATTTCTTAGCTATCATGTTCCTCACCTGACACACATAAGAAATTCAATTAGTATCCCTTAATCCCTTTTGAAATATGCCTTATAAACAAAATAGCTGATCAGAGAAGAAAAATTAATTTGATGTTCAAAATGCTGTATTTAACATAGCTAGTTAACATATTTAGGTACCAGTTTAGAGAAATGCCAAGTTTTACAATAATCGGCCAAGTAGCAGTTAAAAAGCTTACAGGGTTGATAACAGATACCCTGTTAATTGATAACAGATGCAATTTTCATCTTTACACCTAATTCAATGTGATTCTAAATGAACATTATTACCATTTTATATGTATTTAATGGCCTGAGAAAAATCCATGGGTAGCCTTATTAGCACATGTCTCTGAACCAGTGTAGCTGGAGATGTGAGCCCAATTTGGAAATTATAATGAGCAGACAGTTCAGTTGATAAATGCTGGTAAACCCACAAATTTGGAAAAGTCAAGTTTGGGTCAGTAAGAGCACTTTCCATCCTTTTAAACTAAACTGAAAATCAATGCAACTCTTGCCCAAGAATGTATAGCACTTAATGTTCAATTTTTCAGAACTTTTCCTCATATTAGCCTGTGGTCTTCACATTTATGCAGCCTTTAGGAGCCATTGAAAAAACAAATTGAAAGATTTCATTCTAATTTATGGTCTGTTCTTATATTCTTGTATACTATGGTGATGAATGCCTGCACATTATCTTAAATGCTTGTTCTTAAAGCACTATTTCTTTAGTGGTCCCAATAGAACATTTGTATCTATCAGCAAATGGCTTATCAAAGATTTATAATTGTGTTATGAGGGTATGTCAAAATAAATTCTTTTTCTTAAATAACTTGATATCTAATAATGTTAAACATCTCCATAAACTGACCCATTTGCCATATGATTTAAGCTTATTATAAAGAACATCATCCTTCCCCAAAAGTAGATTTCTTGATTATTGCATAGACTTGGTCAGTTGTAGGCAATTTTCTTGAGAGGCATGCCATGAATATGGGATTGGCTTCGATTTCAATTTTTAGGTGATCTTAGTTCAACACAAGAAATGTTGACTGAACCTGATCTGTGTATTACTTGGGTACCTGCAGCATCAGGGATGTCAATATATCCTCATTTATTTCTATTTTGTCATTGCAGAGTTTCCATTTTGGTAGGAAATATAAATTTTGAAAGTATTTCCAGGAAAATATATAAACATAGTGTTGGTATTAGCAAAGCCCAATGTGTTTGTTTTGGGACCACAGGGATGAATCTTCCAGTACTGAGATGATTACAAACTGGATTGACTTTTATTACAGAAAGTCCATGTTCATCTAATTGGGTTATATATACAGTATCACCATTTATACTACCATAGAAAGTATCCAAAAAATATGTTATCTCCTGGGAGGCAAGAAAGAACATTTTTTAAATAATTTTCTTCTAATGTGATCTTTTTGGCGGGAGTTAAGCCATGTAAATCCAATTATTAGTAGTCTGGTGTAAGAGCTGATGTGATCATGTGTAGTCTGATAAACAGATTTCAGAAATGCAGCCTGGATCCGATTAGTTCTATTACAGTAATTACCCTCATGATGGGTTTCCTAAAATGGTAGTCTCTGGTCTCTCTCTCAAAGCTAAAACCAGGGAACTTAAAATGCAAGCCGTTCATCATCTCTGTTTTCTCTTCAATAGATTTTGTCTCATTAGTCCAGTGGGGCGGGAGTACCTCTGCCACGTTCTCAGTCTCTTCTTCCCCTCCCAGTGTGCTCTGTGCTTTTGGAACAGCGTGGGTAAACGTCATCCTGTGTGCAGCACTTTGTTGTCTGAGACACACATCCTGTCTTAGATGGCGTCAGAACCACTGTCTCGTTCACTTGTTTCAGACTGTCTCCAGAAGGGAGCCAAGCCGCTAATGGCTCCTATATTGTATTCCAGGCGACAGGTTGAGTGGGAGCCTGCCAGCAATTTGATTGAAGGGGTTTGTTTGACACTTCAGAGGCAGCCAATCATATCCTTCCTGCCTCACCTTAGGTCACTGATCAATGTCTGTGTCAATCTGGTGAGTAGCCAAGTGGCAATCTTATGAAATTTTGCAAAATTTAACTCTGCTATTGACTTCTCTGAATTGAAGATTTACAGGTCAACCACTTTGTGCCCCTACCTACCCATGAAAGCAGATGGCTCAGGTGACACTAAAATAGCGAGGTACATTTCAAGGTGGTGCGTGGGGAGATCCAGGGGCCCATCCCTACCCAGACGGGATCTTGGTGTGCTGCTTCCCATGCACTACTTTGACAATTCACCTCTTCCAGTTGCGCTGAGAGTTGAGGGCTGCCAGTTGGAGAGTGGGGTGGCGGAGACGGCACAATTGGCTAAAAGTCGAGGTAGTCTGGGGTGGGGAAGCTTAAAATGCAGAGGATATTTTTTTCTTTTAGAGTGCAAAATGACACTGTGAGTTGGCCAGTCTCAGATTTGTGTGGAGAAAGAAATTTTTTAATCACTTATGTAATATCTAGAGTCTGGTCCTAACAAGGTTTTGTAAAATGTGTGGAAACCATGTTAGAGCATTTCATTGAATAGGATCTGCTGCTTAATTAGTTGAGCAATAAATCTGTAGTTGGAATGCCTAGTGCAAATAGAGCTGTTGCTATCATCATTGTTGTATTTGCTCCATCAAAGAATGTTGTCTGCATTCCCCTGAATCCACAAGTAAGTGTCCAAACTCCTGATTAGAATAGCTTTTTGGTTCATCTCTCATTTACATAGTTAACTATAGACAACATTCTACAAAACCTTGGCTGAATCCAGTGGAATGATTGATCTGACTCCAGACATTACATGCCTTCAAAAGAAGGCAACAAGAAAGAAAATATTGAAAGTAACATGCCCAACCTTCAATTTATCATTACTATTATTATTATTGAGACTCCCTTAATATTGTTGCATGAAATTGCAATAGTCAAGGCTGGTCATGTGCTCTGTTTGTATTTCAGGTGATGGGAGTGGTAGGACCTTCCAGTGTTGCTGATGGATTACCCCTTCTTCATCTCAGCCCTTATCTCTCACCACCTCTGCCCTTCAGCACAGCTGTTGTCCGGCTTGTAGCATTGCAGATACAGGTGTGACTGCCTTACCTGTTTGTCACGCTCATTAAGTTGCTGGTTGAGGCACCAAATCACGGTGTTCTCTTTTTTTTCTGCAAAGGCTGGGCAAAATCTGTGAAACAGAAGTGTAAACACCTCCAAACTTTTATGGGTTTGGAGCTACAGCCCTGAGCTTGGCCCTAAGTTGTGCTTCTGTAATTCTTCTCGAGATCTCAAAAATAGCAGAGTCGTTTAGTCCTGCCACAACCTCAGGGACCACTTCAGCCATTTAATGTGTGTGAAAATAATGGTTCATAGATAATCAGCTCACAATTGTTAATTAAAAGAGGCAGTAATATTCACAGTCTGGTTTTAAATGATTTTCGGAAAGAATTGCAATATAAATTCTTTCAAATGTTATTACTAGACTTTGAATATCTTAATTTTCTTTAATGATTGTGGGTTGAATATTGTGGGGTTGTTTTTTAAAAAAAAATTCTTCCAATTTATTTCTTAAAATAACCATTTCCAATGGAAAAAGTGCAGAATCTCAAATCTCCTGTCTATTACTGTGTGTTAGTCCAATTTTCAAGAATGGTAAATCATCAAAAAGCTCTGTAATCAATGGAAAGTACACAATTGATGTAAATAGATAACTGACCTGTTTGTTAACTGACAACCAAGCTTGATGGTTCATCATCCAGAGAATGGGTAGATGACAGAAAAGAGATCAAGAGCAGTGGCTACCACACAGAAGGGAAACAATGACATCCCCAAAATGATACATTTTAATAATTTTTGTACAAAGATCATTGCTTTCTTTCTGTGTTGCTTATTGTTTCCTGCCTTGGAGAAGGCCTTGGCAGGGGTCAGAGCACTTTTAAATAACTCCTAAACGGAGCAAGTTCTGGTTTTCTTCCTTTTCCTTTGTTGCTAAAGTATTATTGTATGTATTGGTGGAAACACGGAGAAAATTAATGGGGAAATGAGGTTGTTTTTGTACCTGACCATAAGTATTATAATTTCTCACTTTATAGTCAAGATGTTACTATCTTTTTAGGTATATAGCTCTCAGTTATGTCAAGCACATGGTAAAGTATCAGTTTTGAGTGGATCTTGTATGCTGTACAGACGACAATTGAACTCATAGTTCACAGGAGCAGCCAGCAGGGAGCCACCATCTGCGTCATGCTGTGTAAGACAAACATACTAAATGGGTATGGTGGTCAATTAATCTTTTTTTCTATTATTGCTGCACAGGCTTTAAAAGAAGATTTTCCTTTAAGCCATGTGATCTCCCCATTCACCAATCAAGAGCGAAGGGAGGGGATGCTTTTAAATCTACTCATCCCATTTGTGCTCACAGTAGGATCTGGAAGCAAAGGTCTGATTAATTTAACTAAAGGGAATTTATCATTATTGTTATGTTTTCTTAAATGTCAGGCTGTTATTTCTTTTTCCTTTTCCCATGAAGGCCATCACTGAAGTCGATCCGAATGATTTGAATAGGGTTACCTTAGGAAATAAGAGTTTTTCTTTCTTTCCAGTTTAGCTACCCTGGGAGAAGAGTTTCTCTGCTCTGCTTCTTAGAAGATACATCCTATTTAAAAATCATTTCAGTACAGCAAAAATCAAGAGAACATTGTTTCAGTTCAATTAAGAATGGTATTATTAGTTGAAGTGCAATATGACGAGAATTGACAGGTGAATGCACTTTATGGCCTGCTGCTACTGGGTTTAGCAGAAATCTGCCACTGTCATTAAATTCCGATATATTTTCATTACTCTTCCTTCTTAGGGCTTTTCTTTTTTTTAGGAAAAGTTTATCTCAAATGTAAGGACAGTACATTATGAGTATTTGCAAAAAGAAAGGAGATTGAAATGGTAAGCAGGAGATTTGGCTAAGAACACAAGGCTTTGGAGAAAATACTCAGGTGCCAGGAACAATTTCTGTCCATGGGAGAAGCTGTATTTGGTGGGAAACACCTGGATTTCTAGGGTGTTCTAGTTTGAAATTGGAAAGAGAGCTGAGTTTTTCTGTGTCTAATATGTAACGTCTACCTTGTGACCGTTTTTCTTTCTGCTTCCCTCTTCCAAACTTGGCCCCTCAGATAGCCCGTGGCTAGAGCAGCCTGAGGTGCAGCTGCTGCTGCAGACTGTCATTAATGTGCTCCTGCCGCCTCGGATCATCAGCACGTCCAGGAGCAAGAACTTCATGCTGGAGAGCTCCCCTGCCCACTGCTCCACCCCTGGGGATGCAGGGAAAGACTTACGCAGGGAAGGGCTGGCCGAGTCCACCAGCCAAGCAGCATACTTGGGTGGGTCCTTTTTCTCTTTATAGGTGTATGTGTGTATATGTGTATGTATATGTACACAGATGTACATATGGATGTACTTAGTTAAGTTCCATCTTGACTCAGGAAATATTTAGAGAGACTCTAATCCAGAAAGTATTTAAAGAAGCCACTTGAACAAGAAACATTACCCTTGCAAAAGAGCCTGTTTTCCTTAAGTAAACATATGCCAAAAAACAAAGTGCTTTCATATCTGCAATGTCTAAGTTACTTAGTTGTTTTTATAAGAGTGTCTGGGCATGTAAGGAAGCCTCTTCGGTCAGGATTCCTCCCTTGCTGATTAAGTAGAAGATCAATGGTGAGATTTGGTGGCTGTTAGCAGATCTAGACTCAGTCTAGTATACAAGGACATTGCATTGTACAACTCATAAAGCTCCACTGGCCCATCATCTGTGTGAATGGAGTCCTGGAGCTGGAGTCCTGCACATCCTGTGCAGCAAGAGATGGTAGCCTTGCAGTATACCATGCCCCCTACTAGTTATTGTTCTTCCTTCACAATGTCATCTTTAATCTCCAGCTTGATCTTTGCATTAATGAGACCGGTCCGGTCCACATATTCTGCTTCCCTAGGCTTGCCAATTCCCTTCCCCCTTTCACTCCCACCTTCCCATTGCCTTTTCCCTTCCTCTAACTTGCTCCTGACCCATGGAACAATGGAAAACCACTCTTAGGCCCTGAATGAATTGGGCCGGGGGGAAAAGACCACTCTTGCCATAGCACTGAGAATAAGGAGCTCTGGCAGCAGGAAATTTCAAAAGGAGAAAGCTGAGAAAGTCTTTTCATCAAAGCAAATCTTGGTGGGAAGTAAAGGTGAATGCAAACACACTGACAAAAACAAGTCCTTGGAATTGGGAGTGTGGGGGCTATTTGGATTGCATTATAAAGAGATGTGTTTGAAAAATGATATGATTGACAACAAGAATGAAAAAGGAGGGGGAATAAAACACTGAAAAAATACAATTGCAAAGGACCCACCCACATGGGTGCTCAGTTGCCCCAGCAATGAAAAACTAGGGTTCAAATGAAATCCAAACTCTGACATAGAGCCCTGCATGAGGTTTGGGATTGTACAGAGGGTGATGGAGAAAATGAACTTACCATGTAAGATGAGGATCTGAGAAAATACTTGATGAGTTTCAGTCCTCTCCGCTTTCTGCCTGTATAGTGAAGGGATTTTTTTTATTTTTAAACTTTGCTTACTTGGCCAGGCTACTAAACTTCTGTTTTAAAATTATTCTTATATTTATTTTGAGCATTTACTGTGCATCAGGCAGTTTTCTGTGCTTTACATTATCATCAGATTGAATGCTCACATCCTCACAATAACTCAAATAAGTTAATGTTATTCTCATTGTAGGAGTGAAGAGGCTGGGGCCCAGAAAGGTTGGCTAACTTGCCTAAAGGCACACAGTTAGTAAGTGTCAGAGCCAGAGTTCAGATCCAAGCCATCTGGCACCAAAGTCTCTGTCCTTGAGCCCCTTGTTATATGCTCTGTGCGGAGGGTGGCCTGATGGAAATGAGGGCGGCAGGCAGAATGGCAGAAACCCAAAGGCAGCCAACGACCACATAGTAACAGGGGAAAAGTCACTAGAATCAGGGTAGGGAAAGTGGAGTGTTGCTCTTCGTTCATTTGTTTGTTTGGCTGAGGGAGAGGACTTGAGACGAGCAATTGCTATGAAAAGTGAGATTTTGCAAAGGAATTTGGGTAAGAAAGTATCCTCCTACATCTCTCCCTGGGTTACATGGCATGGTTCTCCCCTGGAAATGTCCTAAAGCTGGCAAAGGTGTATGCGACTCTTGAGGGCTTTAGAGAGTTGGATTTCTGTGTGCATTTAGTAGTCCAATGCACTTAAGAAAGATGATTGTGTTCTCCTAATCAGAATCAAAACATGTTTACAGATTTTTTAGCTGCTGAGATAGATGGGCCTTAAGACAGAGGAGGAAGGCCCAGGTTCACCTGACTGCCCCGTGGCAGACCCTCTGGTGAGAACTGTGGCATCAGAGGAAGCTCCCATCACAATCTTTGACATCTTTACAATACTCTTGTTTGTCCTGACATACTGTTTGGGAAGTTTGCTTCCTGAAAAACATAAATAGATGTAGATAAATAGATGTGAATGGCTGCCAGAACCTGGGAGGACAGTGATATTGTAAAAGAAATCCAACAGGGTATCGTAACAGACATAACATGCAGTGAAAAAGAAAGTGACAGAGAAAGAGGTGTTTTTCTATGTAGAAAGATATACTCAGATGTTTACTGGTTATCTCTGGAGAGAAGTTTAGGATGGAGTCAGGAAGGGAAAGGACTTAATTTTTTAACTTTGTGCACTTCTGCATGGTTTGATTTTATTGTTAATAACACAAGGCACTGTGGTTCACGCCTGTAATCCCAGCACTTTGAGAGGCTGAGAATCACTTGAGGCCAGGAGTTCGAGACCAGCCTGGGCAACACAGTGAGATCCCATCTCTACAGAAAATAAAAAAATTAGCCAGGATTGGTGGCACACGCCCTGTAGTCCCACCCCTTAGTCTCAGGAGGCTAAGGCAGGAATAGCTTGAGCCCAGGAGTTCTGGGCTACAGTGAGCTATGATCATGCTACTGCACTCCAGCCTGGAAGACAGAGTGAGACCCTGTCTCTAAAAACAAATAATATAAAATAAAATTAAAAAGAACATGAATATTTATTTCTATGGATAATAAAAGGAAGAGATTTTAAAAATCCATGTTTTAGCTGAGGATGTGAGTGATATGCAGGTATTACCTTACAGCCACTATGACAAAACTTTTGGAAAGTAAAACATTAGCCACATAGCATGTTTATAAAACATTTCCCTTTCAGTTCTGTGGACCACATTGCTCTATATTTTCTAAAATAGTAGTTCAATGCACTTAAGAAAGACATTTGTGTTCTCCTAATTAGAATTGAAATGGTAGCCATGCAAATTTTTGTATTGATGTCCAGAACACTCTTGCTCCAGAGTACACATTAAGTTTTTGGAAACATAGGAAGAGTTTAGAAATTCAGAGAATTTCCGAGTGCAGAAGGACTGTGGATGTGGGTTGGGTTCCTCCAAAGCACAAGTCTGCAGGCTCACTTTTCTCTCTTCCTGGTGTGAAGCGCTGAAGGTGATCCTCGTCTGCTTTGAGAGGCAGCTTGGAAGCCAGTGGTACTGGCTGAGCCTCCAGGTGAAGGAGATGGCTCTGCGGAAGGTGGGAGGCCTGGCCCTGTGGGACTTCCTCGACTTCATCGTGCGGACCCGAATTCCCATCTTTGTGCTCCTGCGTCCTTTCATCCAGTGCAAGGTGGGGTGTGTGCTTCACTTCCTGGACGTGACAAGCCCCCGTGAATGTACTGCTCTCCATGGAGGCAGGGTTATGACAAGAGTGCTCATGGAACATGCCGTAACCAGTTAGTGGGGCCTGTTAACACCATGCTTGATGAGAAAACAGCCCAAAAAATATATCCCAGAGGATAAAATTTCATGTTAGAAGTACCTTCACACCAATCACGCCCCCACCGCCCCACCCGTAGAAAGCCTGGCTCCATGGAATGGTCTGGAGAATGTTCTCCCATCTTCAGTGGCATGACTGAGATCCGATTCTTAAATAAACATATGAAAAAGATGGGATACTTAAAAGGGATTTTTCCTCCAAGACCCTCAGTACTCATTTCTTTAGTTCTTCTTTTCATGTCCTGATTTCTTGGGGCAGTCATTCAAAACAATGTATTTGTTAAGCACTTCCTGTATGTAGTACTGTTCTACGAACTTCACATGCACTACCTTATTCACTCCTCACAACTATGAAGTACGTACAATAATTAGCCCATTTTACAGCTGGAAAATTGAGGCCCTGAGAATGCCATGCCTTCCTTTCAGCTTCTGGCCCAGCCCGCAGAGAATCATGAAGAGCTTTCTGCCCGGCAACACATTGCTGACCAGCTGGAGCGGCGCTTCATACCACGCCCTTTGTGTAAGAGCTCACTCATTGCTGAGTTCAACAGTGAACTAAAAATTCTAAAAGAGGCAGTTCACAGTGGATCAGGTGAGTATGCATGGGGGAATTTTGAATTTGTTTGACTAATGGAACCCACAGCCTACAAAGAATCCCTCTGCCCAGCTCACGACTCGTTTTGGAACCATGGATAAGTGAGCCATTTTGGTACACTGCTAGATTCCACCATGTGATCATTATCAATAAAACAGAAATCAAAGGGGTATCATAAAAGTTGAATTGTATTCCTCTCTAAATATTTTTTTCAGTCTTCATTTTAGTAGTTAAGCTCTTTCTGGAATATTTAATTGGAGGGGAAAAAAACCTGTTTAAATTCTTACCTTCAGTTCCTTTTTGAAAAAGAGAAGGGGGACTCCCATTTATTGAGCTTCTCTTCTATGGTAGATTACTTCACAGATGTTTTTCTCTTTAATCTGCACAAATACCTGCAAGGTGCATAACTGAAAGTTCCTTTAAAGAATGAGGAAATAGAGACTCAGTGGAGGTTAAATAACACATAGAAAGTGCTACCAGTAAGGAAATTTTGAACCAGATTTGTCTGACAGATTATAAAGCCTTTCACTTTTTACAAATTGGAATGGGGAGAATTGAATTAGAGTTGGCAGGCTAGGAGGTACTTTCTTTACATTATTCAAAAGATTTTCTTTGGGAGTACACTGCTTACTTTTTACAATTATATTATTAATAAATCATTATTTGCCATTAGAGGGCAGTCGTTATCCACAAGTAAAATATAGAATTTTGGGTTTGGGTATTTTTTCCTTTCATTTTTCCTTCTGAAGCTTTTATTGTTCTTTGCAGACAATGTGTTAAAGGTAAAAATTTTGATAAATACAATCTTAGTGAAATCTATACACTGCTATTCAAATATTCTGCTTTATAATAAAATAATCTAAGATAGAACTGAGGGGTATTTTATAGGTTGTAATTTCCAGAAAAGGAAAATAAAAATACAGTTTTGATTATGTATTCTGATTTTGATTGTGGGGTTCATATCAGACAACTTAGTTATTACTTTCATATGCTTGTGTCAGGTAAGGTATATTTCTCAGTAAAAACTGGCAAGCTGGAAGCTACAATTCAGGTCGAAATTCACTTGCATCCTACCAACCTTGGAAAATGAAATAGAAAAGAAATGAGAGGGGAAAATGTCAAAGCATTTTACATTGTTAGAGATGTTATGCTCTAACATGGAAACTATTCAATTATAAATACATCAGTGGCCAGTATTGATTCCTTTGCTTAAAAACATCCTCACTTCCATTCGCTGCTTTGACCTAAAGATCATTTGTCTGGGCAACATTATTTAACTAATCTTTCCTAAAAAATACAAGTGGTCAGAGATGAAGCAAACATCTGTTTTCTTTCAAGAGTCTCACTGTGCATTTCCTTTGTTCTTTTGAACCCCCCAGCCTATCAAGGGAAGACATCCATCAGTACCGTGGGCACCTCCACTTCTGCTTATCGGCTGAGCCTGGCCACCATGTCTCGCTCTAACACAGGCACGGGGACTGTCTGGGAGCAGGACAGTGAGCCATCCCAGCAGGCTTCACAGGACACACTGAGTCGGACTGATGAGGAGGATGAGGAAAGTAGGTCACCCTGAAGAATCTGGGCAGGAGACACAGAATATAAATTGACCATACTAGTGGGGGCTTGGCAAGGATTTCTGCCCTTCTGATCTTTTCCAGTTCTGATCCCCGAGTCGTTTTTACAGAAGGGGTTCAAGGTGAAAATGTGACTGATTCCATGATTCCTAATGCCTGCTCTTCTATAAATTCCTTGATAGCCTTGGTCATTTGGAAAGAATTCAGGCAAAAAGTAAATCTTTAATGACCCCTAATTTCTCTTTGAGCTTATATATTTCCACTAACTCTCATTTAAATTGTGGCTAAGTAACTAGGGGAAGTATTTGCATGACCCCATTGGGCAAGGAAAAGTGGGCAGTGCGCATGCTCAGGACTCAGAAAAGGCTAGCTGGCTATCCCACCCAGTATGTAAACCAGCAAGCTGTCTTGAGGGATACTTTCCAAATTTGAGTTAAGAGACTACCCGGTGACTAGGTCAGCCCAAGAGCTTCTAATGCATGTGCTACAGATTTGGGGTTTTGACATGAGGGAAAATCTGGTCAAGAAATATTTCATATGTATGCTTAACAGGAGGTTTTAAAAAGTAAAAGTAGGGTGAAAGGTTCCATTAAATGCTACTGTCATTTAAAGGGTTTTAAAATTGCATCAGTTATTTTCTGCTGTATTTAAGACACTCTAATATAACATTTATAGCAAAATTGTGCTGTCAATGCCTTAAGAATGAGAACAAAATCTAGATCTCCACTCAGAGCCTCTCCATACCAAACAACAACAAAAAGCCCCACTCTGAACTAAATTAAATAGAGGAAATGGGAGTTGAGATTAGAATTTTAATTAACTAAGATGAATGAAAGTATTTTAATGTCCCACCACAGTTGGGTGTGTAAGAGAGGAAAAGAAATAAATGCTTTGGCAAAACACACTTATCAGTAATATTTCCAGATTTAGTTTCAGGGTCAGATAAAGTGATAATCATATTGTCCTGCACCTGGCCTATAGATATACTTGTCTCTAAATTGCTCTGGTGACTGCTCATGAAAATATACCTAAAGTTGTAATTAGGGAAATTTTGAAAAATCTTGACCAAGAAAACACAATGATAGAAAAAAAGATCAGCAGTTTAGATATCCAATAAGTCCTGGTAATGGTTCAGAACTTAAAGTAAAATCCAGTTTTCTTTAATGCTTAGTCTCTCCTAGCAATTTTTTTTAATGATGGAAAATGATGCTACCTATCTGTCGTAGAGCTAAATATATTTTGTGGGTAACTTTATGAATAAGTCGATGAGCTAACCAATAGGAAGGAGCTAGGGAAGAAAAGTGGAGGAAACAGGGAAATCACTGCCCAAGAGCCAACACTCATGTACTGATGAGGCAGAGGTGGGGGATTGGGAAGCATGCAATTTTTGCTAGTATCTCCGTTCTCAGACATCAGGACCATCCCAGTGAAAGCAGGTTTGTTAATAAATGATGTAGTGTGGTTGTTTTGTGGGTATATATTAATTTAAAACAGAGAGATACGAAAGCCAGTTCATTGACTGCCTTGAATTAAACTGTTTTCCCATTCAATCATCAAACCTATATTCAGACCTATTGGGTATAAGACAAAGAAGAAGGAAATATGAGAAAGATATGTTCTCAGCCCTCTAAGATCATAGATATAATCTTGTAGAGGAGGTGATAGACATTTGCAATAAAGAACACTTAACAAAAGGGTTAATGGAAGACAGTGCATCATTAGCCACCAAACAAATATTGGGGGAGTGTTAGGTGATGTATGAGTACAAATAAAGGTGGAAAATCAATGGGATCTGGGAAAGGCCTTTGTAGAAATAGCTCAATCTATCCTATCAGGTTTTCCATTATTTTTAAGGCAAATTTGCTTATTCTCTTCTCTGTGAACACAATTAAAAAGGAAATAATGCCATTCTATAACAAGAATCAATTTCAAGTCAGTCATTAGATAGAAAATTAAAATTTCTAGCACTTTTCATAGGTTTTCAAATATTTTTCCTAAAAATATCTAAGAGCCTGGAGTGGTGACTCACACCTGTTAATTCCAGCTACTCAGGAGGGTGAGGCCAGAAGATGGCTTAAGGCCAAGAGTGGGAGACCAGTGTCCCCAAGAAAACAAACCAAAAAACACCTGAAAGAGTCTTTCCGTTGTCAGAGACTAGAACTCATTAAATGTACCTGAATGCAGCTTTTGAATGTCAAGGACATGTACTTGACCCATTCAATAACAAAGTCCCTTACTGAACTATCCCTGCCAAGTTTTAAAAATTTATATTCAAGCTTTCTGAAATCTTAAATTTGCAGGTGCCTATTGACTTTCAGAAATAATCTACTTGTAAAAATGGACAAGAAGTTTACATTTATTTTAAGAAGGCTGTTTTAGTGTGGGAGGGTGGGGGATGTACGGACATGACAAATTATTACTCCAAAGGTCTTAGTTTTTGGTCCCCCCTTTAGAGACCGTTCTAAGGTTGTACTCAAGTCAAGGATAGAACCCAGGAACAGCCTTGGTTGGGTTTTCTGATCAGTGTCATAGTTTTTATAACACTGTATTCCTTTGACCCTTTCAGATGACTCTGTAAGCATGCCCAGTGTGGTAAGTGAACAAGAAGCTTACCTCCTGAGCGCCATTGGAAGGAGGCGGTTCTCCAGCCATGTCTCCAGCATGTCTGCACCTCAGGCTGAGGTGGGCATGTTACCCAGCCAGAGGTAAAGAGCCATGGCTATATTATACTCTGCGTTTGGGGGCAAAGATGAAAATTCTGAAAATACACTCTGTTATTCTACAAAGGCTGAAAGCAGTGGTAATGTTTTTAGAGAGATCATTCAACAAAGAACTTTTCAACTAGGTTCCTACACAGAACAATGTGCAGTTTTCTAAGCCAGACTAGTAGAAGAGATCTGAATTTCTAATCCAAGCATTGTCTCTCCTTAAAAATTTCCATAAATTCCATGGTCTTCTTTCTGGTTGTCGAATGACATTCTTGTATTTCAGATTTATCATTAGCTAAGGTAATAATGAGTGCTTGGCAAGAATATAGGACTTGCTTGATGTATTTGGTAAAGTTTAGGCTTCTGATATGTCATCAGTATTTAGTCAAAGATAGTGATGCTTCACCAAGCAGAAAAGGATCTATGCCACTATGTGTGACCTTGGGCAGGTCATTTAACAATAGCCCATAGTTTTCCCCTCTGTGAAATGTGGAAGTTGGCTAAAATTATCTTTTAATGTAACTTCTCTATCAATAGTTCTATGATTCCATGACCAAATCCTTTTACATATTTTCTTTATATGTTGTCTGCCTTCTAAGAATATAAGTAAAAAAATCTTCCAAGATATATACACATACAATAAAAGTACAATACAGAAAATGATCTGAGAAGAGTAAAAACATTATCTAAGAACCAGTGTTATGTTCACACCAGGAATTGAATTATTTCAAAGAATTGGCTTTATGTGCTTTTAATTATTAATAGTTTGTTGCTTATTTTTTAATACCTATAGAGTCATTGTGGTACAGTTCACATAAGGAAAATAATAAAAGTCAGGGCACATTGTAATGTTTAGATAAAAACCAGTTTATATGCAAGAATAATTATCTGTACCCAAATCCTTTAGTAAATGGTTCATGAACTACAAAGATGAAATAAAATTTGTGAAATAAAGCCCAAGTTTGGAGAATATCAAATAATAGGGGAAAATGATAAAAAATGATAAACAAGTAAAATGCATACTTTTTAAAAAGGCAATATTTTATGTAAGTGCCATTTAACTATTACAAAGGTTAATACTACATAAGCTTCCTATCATTGTAAGAGATTGTTTCACCTATTATTTGGTAATTTTCCTTTGAAAAGAAAGTCATAAACAAAATGTGTGAACAAAATCAGAGCCAAACAATAACTTGTGCAAAAAAAGATGGAAAGTCATATGAACAGTTAATATTGGTAGCTATTAATTTATTTTTAATTGCTAGCAATGTACAAGGTTCTATGAAGAATAAAAGAAAATAGCAATTTATTTAAAAGTTTTATTCAAGTTATAGAACTGTAGGAATTTTAAACAGAGTTTTCTTGTTTTTGTTGTTGTTGTTGTCACTTACCTAAAATAACCGGACCATCAGTTCTTTTTCTGTATATCCATTAAGGGGTTAACTTGTTTCCAGGGACAAAATTTGTCCTATTACAGACATATTAGAAATCCAGAAAAAATAATATAGTTAAACTCTTTGAGCTTGAGTCACATTTTGCAAAACTAGTTAAGATAATGCTGTCTTTGTACAATAGGGAAAGTGAGCCTCTGCCGGGGAACAGAGGTTATTTTTACAGTGTACAATTAGGTAAACCTCAATTCTTTGGGGGCAGGCACTCCACTTTTCTAAATGGTCTAATTCCATTCAATTTAACAAGTATTTATTGAGTGCCTCATGGGTGCTTAGCTCAATGCTAGGCACTGAAGAAAAGACAGAAAAAGTATGACAGCTTCTGTTCACAGATCTCAGTTCAGCTACATAAAAATAAACTGATAAACTATTTAATTATTCTCTCACCAACCTGATAGGTTTCTTCTTTTGGCATTTATAATTCAGTCACTAGAGGATGGAGAGTAAGGAGGTAAATGAGAGTTCTATGTGAATTTTCCAAGATATCTTCCTTCCGTTTGTTTACTTGCATTTTCATTGCAAAATTAGCAGGGGAAGTTGGGTTCTTTCTTTGCTTTTCTTAATGGCATCAGTTCCAAGAGCTTGGTTGTGGCAGTTCATGGTAAGTGGTTTCTGTGTGACAATGTCAGAATGCACAAGGTAGAAGCAGGGTCCTGGCTAACAACCATACATAAGACAGGTTAAAAATAATAACCACCTAGCCAATGGTTACCAAAGGGAAGGATAGTTTCATCTTCTCCAGATTCATTCTGCAATGCGTTTCAGAGCTCACAGGTCCATTTGGAGTTCATTTTAACTCTTGACCAATGAATAGATCACTCTGAGAGCTGTATCCATCCAAAGTCCTTCCTCCCCCATTGCCTTGAGTCCTATGTCTTGACAAACCCAGCACAAGGTGAAATGGTTGACTGTCTCCTTTCCTTCCTTGTTCTGTTAAATCTATTTATTTTTGGTTCTTGGAAGCAGAAAATTGCATGCCTTTTTTCTTTTTTTTTCATTTTCTTTCCCTAAATGCTTCATCTCCCTACCCCTCCTGCAGTGAACCTAATGTCCTCGATGACTCCCAGGGCCTGGCCGCTGAAGGCAGCCTCTCTAGGTACAGTGTCAATGCTACCTGTCTATTGGTGTCTGTGCTGGGAAACTAGCTGTTCCCTGTCTCCTCTGTCTCTCTGTCTTCTCTGTCTCTTCTCGCCCCGTCTTGATATCTATTTCCATTTCTTGCCCTTTGTTGTTCATAAACATACGAGCCTGGAAGTCAAAGGTGTAGCAAACCCTCCTTCATTTTCAGCTTCAGAGCGCAATCACAAATGGCCTTAAAAGCTTACTAAAAACAAACAAACAAATTGTAGAATTTTCTATGGGGCTTGAATCCTATGAGTATCTAAAAAGTTTGATATGCCAAACGTCAAATTTATCCCACCTAATCATTCCCTCCCATGGTGATATTCATTAAGAATTGTTTTTCAGGGATCCTTTAATTTAATATAGCTCCATCATCAGGAAGCCCCTTACTAAATCAAGACAGGTCTTTTAGCTAATACCATTGATGGTAAGAAAACAACGATGCGTTAGGAAGAATAGCAATGTTGATACAATTTATATACTGTACTTCCTTCTTTTTGATGCATGCTATTTGGCAGGCTCTTATAGTAGCTTGTTGAAGCAACACTTATATAAAGAATCTCTGTTCTAGCACCAAGGTGACTCCCAAACTTGCCATGAAATATCAGACACAAACATTTCTTGGTAAGTAAGAGAAGTCATATGATGCCAGCGAAATAATGTCTTGACTAATAGTTTAAAGCTTCAGAAAAGGGGACTGCACCTTTAACACTCAGATAAACCACGTCAAACATTCCTAATCTTGTGCTGTTGATTCACACCTCTCAACTAATCCTCATTAGGGGTAAGGCTTCTTGTTCATCCTTAGAGTGTCTTTGTTCCATCTCAAGAGAAAACGTTCCTTTTCAGGTCTGCATTACATAGTGAGTACAAGATACCTGTGTTTATTGCTTTATCACAAAGATGAGGAAATGTTGAGAGGCTGTTCCTGTGAAAAGTTGTCTTTTCTTTTCTTTGCATCTTGTTCAGATTTCACATTTTCTTTTGCAATTGAAAATGGGAAACATAGTCCATCATTGAGTGTATCTTTTTTTTAATTTATTTACCAGATCCATAATTCATGACATTCGTGTTTGCGAGCCCTCACCTTGACAGATCAGTCTCTTATTGGTGGTAAATGTGGAAGTGCTGCGAAGTGCAGGCAGTTCCATTAGCAGGAGCTTTGGGGGCAAGGAGGAAGTTGAGAAACAAACCATCCACAAAAGGGCTTCCCTTAATTGTCGGCAGTCTTTGAAGAGATTTGAACCAAGTCTAGCAGGGTGACCATTGCTTTCAAAGAATGCATTTATTTAATGCTTAAAATTACATAAGGGATAGGAGAACCTTGATTAGAAGATAATTTCAGTGACCTACTGAGCAGAAAGGATTAAATCAGACTTCCGTTTAGCTGGCTTTGTGCTGGAGCTTTTCTAATTAGGCCAAATACTACTCTCGATGAGTAAGTACTAGTGCAGGGGTGGTGAGAAGAGGCAGGAGTTTGAGTTGGCCCTCTTTGGCGGGCTCAGGGTTCAGATGACTGATTTGTAGTTATCTAAACCAGCTTAGTTAGTCTACCCTGGTTCCAGTATCAATGGGAATAAACCCAAAGCTTTTGCTAAGTGAGACTGGTTCCGAAGCAAAGGTATAGATTTTGTCTACAACTGAATTAGTCAATCATGTCAGTACTTTGATGACTGTCTTAGATCAACTGTTGTTGGTCTGTTGTTCCTGTAACTGTTGCGTTTTAGTTCTGGGTATCAGACACCCAGACTCAGTTGTGGTCATTAAGAAATGAAAAGATGAGGCATTCATTCTGGATTCT
Source organism: Eulemur rufifrons (assembly GCF_041146395.1). Classification (NCBI taxonomy): domain Eukaryota; kingdom Metazoa; phylum Chordata; class Mammalia; order Primates; family Lemuridae; genus Eulemur; species Eulemur rufifrons. The sequence continues at coordinate 24,512,812 of NC_090983.1, read as the reverse complement.
GAAATAATTATGTTAACGCAGAGGCATCCCACCAACCAGTAGCACATCCACCTTTGCCATATCCTGCAAATCTCTCGAACTCCATCATGTCACCGAGTTCTCTTTGGAGGAGAGGAACTTTTGCCATTTACTAGGAGGTGGGTCTACAAAATAGGATATATGCTTTTTATATTTGGTTTCCAGGTTTTCTTATTTTTGGCATGAGACTTCTTTATGCTGCAGACTCTTAAAATCCTAAAGCAGTAAGGCATTAACCAAGTAAATTACATTTAGCACACACTCCAACACTCAGGAACTAAAATACACCCAAAATAGTCCTAAGAAAAATCTGGCTGCAAAGCTTAGAGAATATCAGGAAGCATGCCCAGGGGGAAATAATAAATCCTGCTCCTCTCACCACCGGCCCATAACATTTTGCTAAACTTTCATGAGAATTTGCTTTTGAAAAAAAACATTTGTTTTAGACAAAAAGGGCAAGTTGGACTAAGTGGGCTAAATGAGGAAGAGACCAAGATAACCTGATGAATAGGTAGAAACCAATAAAATTTTATACACCTATTGAAAATTACTTCAAGGATTTCTTTTCTTTTTTTCAACTTATCACTTCTTTCAGGATACTTCTAGGATTTTTTAAAAACTGTGCAAACTGGTTTCTTTGAAAGATTCATTCGAAGAAATAGCCTGTTAGAAACATTGTGCTCTTGAGAAATACTGAAATAATGTTCCATGGGAGAATTCTCTAGAGAGAATTTTATACTTGTAAGTTTTTATACTTACAAGTATAAAAACTCATTATAGATGTTTCTTCCCCGTCCCTGCCCCCAAATATACACATACTATGGAAATATTTTCTCTCTAGAAAAATAGAGACACAACAGAAGTTACTCAAGCACTTAAGACCAGATGTTTATACCAGACAATTAGATTTTGGTTAGACATGTTAAACATTTTGAAGGGCAGGAATTGACATTCAACTCTAATTTTAAAAAAAGAGAATATAGGCCGGGCGCGGTGGCTCACGCCTGTAATCCTAGCACTCTGGGAGGCCGAGGTGGGCGGATCGTTTGAGCTCAGGAGTTCGAGACCAGCCTGAGCAAGAGCGAAACCCCATCTCTACTAAAAATAGAAAGAAATTATATGGACAGCTAAAAATATATATAGAAAAAATTAGCCGGGCATGGTGGCACATGCCTGTAGTCCCAGCTACTCGGGAGGCTGAGACAGGAGGATCCCTTGAGCTCAGGAGTTTGAGGTTGCTGTGAGCTAGGCTAACGCCACGGCACTCACTCTACCCTGGGCAACAGAGTGAGACTCTGTCTCAAAAAAAAAAAAAAAAAAAAAGAGATTATAATGCTATTTGATTGTATAAGGGTAATTTTAAATCACAGTGAAAAATAAGGATGTTTGAATAAGACTATATAGTCTAAGTAAGATGAAATAAAATAGTTTATTTAGTGGAACCCATTGTATGATCATCCACAGTTTTCAAGTATAAAAATTTGGCAAGTACTTTCAAAGTACAAAGAAAAAAATTAAAACAACCTTTTTATGTAGCTGAGAGTTAATGGCTAAGAAAATGTGCATTGTGATACACAGATATGTACTTTGCCATTCTTTGCTAATTCAGTTCTCACAGGATATCTAAGATCTAGATTATTCTATTCCCCCTTTCGATCTGACTCCAGCCTCTAAGCTCTAAATTCTGTGGCCCTTAAAATATATTCTCGTGGATGTTGTGGAGGCTAAGTAAAATCTAAACAATAACCTTGTATTGGGAGAGGGGAAATTAGGATTTAGTCTACTGTTTACTTCCCCGTTCCCTATAAATGCCTTATCGCTCCTTTGGGAGCTTTATGCTTTCTCATCACAAGGCAATTGCTCGGTAAATGGCTATCCTGTGTATCTTGTGTTTCTCCTCTACATTTCTATAACCATATTAAAAGTGAAACCAAAGCACAGAAAAAAGCAATGAAAATACTAATCCCCTTTTCCGTGTGCTGGTCTTACCCAGTGCTTCTACTTAAAATCAATCTACAATGTTTTTGTAATATTGAGATGAATGATGTGACTTTTTATTGCATTGCTGAATGGCCCCTTGTTCATCTACCTTTTATTTTAAGAAATATTATTAGGTGTGTGTTCCGTTAGGATATGCACACATATTTATATACTACAATTTGGGCCAATCATGGGGACACAGGGGAAAAGAGGTAATTTGTATCTCTTCCTAATATTGCCTAAATTCCCTTAGTTTGTAAATTACTTCTTTGCATTTCAAATAAGATGTTTTTGTTTTGTGTGAACAGTTTAAGTCACACCAGTTGTACCAAGCCCCAGTTACATTTACTTCTCTAACACCTAGACCATTATACAGTTTGCCATAGTGATATTTTTCAGTGATTCAAAAATATAAGAGATGATTTATTTCCAAATATGTTGGAAGATGTTAGCTTCAATTTAGAAAGTTTTATTTGCTTATATTCTTATTATTTCACCTTATTACTTAACCAAAACAGTGGAAATCAGCCATATCTCATTCCCAAGAATAAAAATTTCAGGAAAGCATTTTTCTCCATGAGTTACAGTTTTTAAAACTTGCCCCACTACTCTGACATATCTTGACAGAGTCTCAACTTTTCGGAGTTATTTTTTATGACAGTGATATGTGAAATAGTGATTTAGTTATTCAAAAGGATTCAATGGCCTACTGGAATATAATATTTTAAAATTTGAGCCTATCAAATAAAACAATATTTCCCTAAAGGGGAAAATAATTTTGATTATTGCAGTTGTGGTAGATGAGGACTATGATGGGACTGTTTCAAAAAATTCAAATAGAAACTAGGGTGTAACATAGAGTGGTGCTTAATGCAAACACCTTGGTCTTCTCTTGGTTCATTTTAGTATTGCACATCTTACAGTCATGCATCACAAATCCTTCAGATGACTGAAATATCATATGATGGGGAGAGAAGCTAAATTGAAACTACTTTTTATTTGCAACTTCAATTTGATATAGACCCCAGAAAAAGAAATGTGTCTAAATTATGCCTGTTATTAACTTTTCTGGCTGTTTATTTTTAATGTGTCCTAACTGTATACAAGTTAAGGCAGCCTTTGATATTCCAAATATAAAATCACATTTTTAGGGAGAGTGTAATTATCAGCTGGGATGTATTTCCAAGGATATGTTTTGTAATTTCATCTTTGATGTGTGCATTCCATGATAAAATACTATATCATTTTCATAGAACTAAAGCTATCAATTTGATACATTTTTTAGATATAAGCCTCTCTATCCACAGAGAAAATTTTGATGCTTATGATCCTCTTGGAATAATCATCATGAAATTATCATTACATTTTGACATTTAACACTCCCTGAGTAACATGTATTTCTTTTCTTTTCTTTTCTTGCACCATTTTTTCTCACAATCTCAGATTACTGAATAAAAATGAGACAAGTGGACTGCCTCGATTTCATTTTCTCTGCCCAATTATTTTCCAAACATTTTATTACCTACTTCCTTTTAGTATTCTAGAAGCAATAAACTCACTACAAATCAAATGTAAAACAAGGAAGCATGCTATATATATCACTTTTCATGTTCAAACCATTTTACATCAATTGACTTCTTTTCTCTACCTTAATGGGAGGTCGTTGGTAAGTATTAACCTCCCTTTATGGCCAAGGGAACTGAGGTAACATTTAGTTATCAATGAAGAATCCATTCCAATGAAAGCTTTGCTTGGTATTGGGAGAAACTTGTTTCTACTTTTGTGCATATGGTTAATTGAATGCTCTTTCCAATTTAACAGACACGTCCGTGTTAAAATGTATAATTAATCAGGAGATGTCATTTCAGACATGCCAGCAACATAGTTTGGATTGCTTATCAGAATTTATTGCTTTGTTCCTTTGGGGTAATTTTCTTTCCTCACAGAAAGGTCATATATATGCTACAAGGTTATATATGTATAAGGATAAAGTACATTGATCTTTTGAACTGGATATTCAGGAGAACAAGAAAGTTCAAAAACATGTTTTGGTACTCTTTATGGGATTTTGTGATTGGGTACCCCAAATGGTATAATTACATCTCTATTTCATAAAAATTTTGATGAACCCCATTTGGGAATTATTGATCTTCTTCTAGTGGAAATGTAAGACTTTTAAAAAATGACAGATATGACTGTGTCAACTATGTGATGATTAACCAGTTGTTAACACAAAAGGGGAAACATCTGATTGCCCATCCTGCCACCAATTTCTCTCCCTCCAACTGCAGCTAGGTATTTAGATAGCTCATTTTTTTAAAACAAATTGAAATAAATAGATATAGTCTCACTTTCTTTTTCCTAGACAGTTGCTGACTTTGGATTCCTCTGTGGAATATTTTACACTAAAAACTATCTGTAGATGACTCTCCTTTTGCAAAGGCAAAGCAGAAATTAATTACCCATTAACCAAATAATCACATTGACATCATCCACAGAATTACAGTGTTCTCTGGGGCACAGTATATTTCTTTTTTTCACCCCCACTCTCATTATAAATATCTATTATACATGCATGCAGAATGATAAAGGACCATGGGCCCATAGTAGTATTTTCAGCTTCACCTAACACTAAAATAGCAACCACTTCCAGTCATTTTTGCATATGAAAGACACACATACACAGTAAATTTGGGGGGAGCAGGTTGTTCCTTTTATAAACTGCACAGTATGTTTGAGTGCAGTTACTCAATGTTAAAGCTCCTGAGTTGTAATGATAGCTTAAAGACTTTGCCATTGACACCAGGACTGAAGGTCAAAAAGAAAATAATAATAAAAAAAAAAAAGACTTTGCCAGCCTTTTAAATCTAAGACTATTTTAAAAGAACATTTAATTGTCTACCCATGTGACTATTCATTTATTCAGTAGTCACAGAGACTTCAGGCTGCAAACATGTGTTGAATGTGCCCCTTCACCCAAATGGATTCTGTGTCTGATGTGTTTGATATTTGTCCATCTTATTTTCATTTAAATTGCAATTTTAAAAAAGGTGTTCCCATCCATGTAATAGAGTTGTTTGTGTTTGTTTGTCACTACCTTTTCCCTTCCCCTTGGAAAAAAAATTGAGATTAGAATATGACATCTTAAACCTTTTGGTGGCTTCCAAACCATGGGTGTGATCAAACCAATGTTTTGCTGAATGATAGATACGGCAGCAGTGATTGAAAACCGAATCTCAATTTTGGCAGCTTGGGGCTATAAGGCCTTTTCCTCCCTCCCAAACCTTTGAAAACCCCTATCCCAGGGACTCTTTCCCAACCATCCTTCAAAGATAATGGTATCTTTGAAGTGACTGTGTCATATAAGTGATTTTGGCTAACACCCACCAGAGAATGGTCTTCTGTACTCTCTCCAGGGTACACTAACATTGTTGATGCTTGACAGGGTGGCAAGTGTACAGAGTGAACCTGGCCAACAGAACCTCCTTGTTCAGCAGCCACTGGGGAGGAAGAGGGGCCTGAGGCAGGTAAGCAGACCCTGAATAGGCAAGAGAATCATCCTATGAAATGGAAGCTCTATTCAATTTTTAATGTGCATGTATATTAAGATTATATTTTACCTTCTCCCTATCTGAAATAAGCAGTACAGAGCAACTTTAAAATATGGTAAGTACTTGGGCACAAGCTGAGCATTTTAAGCTTCTATTTTAGCTTTGAATATTCTTATTGGCAAAGCCAATGACTTAATAAAGTGAGCCTGTAACTCTATTTGTTCCCTATCCAGAAACTAACTTTCCCAGCCAAACTTACTGACGGAGATTTGTTATACAGTTTATGAAATGAATGTTTCTGCATAGAGGCAAAGACAAAGAAGTCCTTTCTTCCTCATTTTGAGATTAATGATTTAATTTAAAACAAACTGGAGTAAGGGTCATCTTTACCAATTTCCTTAGGTAGAATTCTTGTATGTTACTTTCTAAATAAAAATCTAAACGAGGCTTTTCAGTGTTGCTTCAGTGGGAGCTTCCCAGTTGTGATTCAGGTACCACATACTTAGCCAGCAATAGTTTTTTTTTTTTTTTTAATAAATCTCCCCTTTGAAAGTTAGCATATATATATTCAACTACAATTTTTAGATGAGCAAAGGTTGATCAGTAAGCAATAATTATTAGTTTTGCATCCTAAAATCCCTGAAATTCTCAAATTTACAATTTAAATTATGTTAATTAATGTTACTGGGATAGATAAAGGAGTAATAGCCAGGAGATGAATTGGTGAAAGAAGATGCCAGAAGAAAATACTTGTAGTTAAATAAGCAGAAAGAAGTTTATCAGCTATAGATGTAAGGAACAACTTTAAGAGTCCACAGACACATAAATTTAAAAAACAACTATATAGTCAGAATCCTCTGAGCATAGTGTTTCCTCCCAGGCAGTTAGACCCTCCTGCAAGTTTATTTTGCCTATTCTCTTTAGCTGAGACGTCCTCTACTATCACGTCAGAAGACTCAGACTGAATCCAAAAATCGTCACGCAGCTCGGCTGTCGACCACTCGCAGGAGCATTCAACCTAAAACGAAGCCATCTGGTGAGGCCTCCTGTGTCCCCTCCAACTATACCATGGACTTGATACCATGCGACTCAGCCAGGAAGGCCTGAAAAAACTGAGCTGATGCAGATAAGCACACCTTTGGGGAGGTTAAGATAAGGGAAGAAGTTTCTCAGAAAATTTTAGTGCCTTTTTTCCTTCTTGCCTTCCCCAACTCCTGTCCCTACCCCTATGAAACTAGGTAAATGGAAGAGCTCAAGGTAAACCACTAATACTATTAAACTTGGCCATAGAGGCTTGTGTTTTCTTTATTCAAACCAAGAACAGGGTTTGTTATATGTACTACTGAAGATAAAGGTATGATGAGTAATAGAGACTTTTAAGTCCTGTTGGCAGGTGTTCTGAGGAATGCTCAAGTTCCACCTAATGCTCCATGAAAATCTTGTTTTAGGCCATTTTATATAAAAATGATTTTTCTACCCAAGTCCTACTCTTTGTAAGAAGATGAAATCAAACATGTACAAAATAATCAAACATGCTCTCATTTATTAATAAGCCAGCAATGTCTTTATTAAGAAAAGCTAGGTGACACTGGTTAAAACCAATTATTAAGCACTAACAGTGTATTTTCCCCAATTTCCCCCCACCTACTGCCTCACCTCTGACCTACAGCGGATCAGAAAAGATCTGTGACCTTCATTGAGGCTCAGCCAGAGCCAGCAGCTGCCCCAACAGAGGCACATCCTGCCACAGGTCAACCACAGGGCTGCAGCCCAGCTCCATCTAGGAAACCAGAAAAAATGGACGATCCAGTCCTCACGTCTTCCCCTGCCATAGTTGTTGCGGATCTCCACAGCCTGTCTCCCAAGCAGGTGAGGGCGATAGAGAAACGGGCAAGGCTTGCTCACTGCATACTTATTTCTAGGAACCACTTGGATATGCAAATTTATTCCACATAATTAAGTCTGGGTCTGCAATGCCTTGTTATCCCAACAGACACTGGTCCTGCCATCATGAAAAAGAAAATCTATATAAAGCATATTGGCCGGGTGCGGTGGCTCACGCCTATAATCCTAGCACTCTGGGAGGCCTAGGCGGGAGGATTGTTTGAGCGCAGGAGTTCGAGACCAGCCTGAGCAAGAGCGAGACCCCGTCTCTACTAAAAATAGAAAGAAATTAGCTGGACAACTAAAAATATATAGAAAAAATTAGCCGAGCATGGTGGCGCATGTCTGTAATCCCAGCTACTTGGGAGGCTGAGGCAGAAGGATTGCTTAAGCCCAGGAGTTTGAGGTTGCTGTGAGCTAGGCTGACGCCACGGCACTCACTCTAGCCTGGGCAACAGAGTGAGACTCTATCACAAAAAAAAAAAAAAAAAAAAAACAGCATATGGCCAGGAATATATCTACTTAAGAAGGACCAAGAGAAGTCTCCATATTTTTAGTTACGAAAAATCTAAGAGAACTCGGGATTCGGGGGCAAGGGCAATATACGTAACCTAAACTTTTATACCCCCACAATATGCTGAAATAAGAATAAAAAAAAAAAATTTAAGAGAAAATACCTCACAGCTAAAATAACCATTGGAAGCAGGTATATACAGCTTGAGCATCCCTAACCTGACAATGCAAAATTGAAAATGTTCTAAAATTCAAAACTTTTTTTATTTTTATTTTTTGGTGGTTTAAGCAACAGAAGGTTATTGTCTCACAGCTGTGGAGGCTAGAAGTCTGAAATCAAGGTGTTATCAGGGTTGATTTCTGTTCTTTGCCTCTCTTTATGGTGATGGCTAGTAATCTAGAGCATTCCTTTGGTTGTAGATTCAGTATTCCAATTTCTGTTTCTGTCTTCACATGGTGTTCTTCTCATGTCTCAAAACTTTTTGAGTGCTGATATGACACTCTCAGAAAATGCTCAAAGACTCTGGGAAGCTGAGGTAGGAGGATTGCTTGAGCTCAGGAGAGTGAGACCCCATCTCTACTAAAAATAGAAGGAAATTAGCCAGACAACTAAAAATAGAAAAAATTAGCCAGGCATGGTGGCGCATGCCTGTAGTCCCTTCCAGGTACCCGAGAGGCTGAGGCAGAAGGATTGCTAGAGCCCAGGAGTTTGAGGTTGCTGTGAGCTAGGTTGACGCCACGGCACTCTAACCCAGGCAACAGAGTGAGACTCTGTCTCAAAAAAAAAGAAAAGAAAAAAGAAAGAAAATGCTCATTAGAGCATTTCAAATTTCAGATTTTCATATTAGGGATGCTCAGCCAGGTAAGTATAAATGCAAATATTCCAAAATCAAAAAAAATCTGAAATCTGAAACACTTCTGATTCCAAGCATTTCACATGAGAGATACTCAACCTGTAATACATAGCTGAAAAATAGTTCAACTAAAAAATAATGAAGTTACCAATTTAGACAAAGCCTTTAAATATTGAGCCTTCTGAGAAAGTTTTTGTTTTAATCTTTTCCCACATTGTTTTGATATTTTTCTTGTTGCTTTGATTTTTTCCTTCCTTTGATTTTAATAAATGAATTCCTATAGGTTCCACATTCTTCTCATGTGGTATTTAAAGAAAACTAAAAGGCAATATTACTATTTACGTTTGTATAGTCTTTAAGGCTTAAAGAGCATTTCAACACTTACCATTATTATCTCATTTAATCCTCACAGTCTACAAGGTAAGCAAAACAAAAAATTATGCTCACGTTACAGGTTAGAAAAACAAGGCTTAGAAAGTTGGAAGGGTCTATATAAAATCTTACCTATGACAAAGGCTACAACTGGGACTGGCCTTCTGGTTCCTTAGATAACAGCTAGACAACATTTTTCAATATTCTTCTCTGGTATCCAGCCTACCTTTCCATGATGTTATGATCCTTTTGATCATAGAGTGAGGCCATCTCCACTGAAGAAGGAGAAAAGAAGGAGGACACAGACGCACAAGGTGCTACAGCACTTAGTCCGCTCTCTACTCGACTCTCAGACCCTGATGACTTCACAGGCCTGGAGACATCCAGCCTCCTACAGCATGGAGACACTGTCCTTCACATCAGCGAGGAAAATGGCATGGAGAACCCTCTGCTGTCCAGCCAGTTCACTTTTACTCCCACTGAGCTGGGGGAGACAGATGTAGTCCTAGATGAATCTCATGTTTAATTCTGAAACTTGTTAGGACTGCAGGTGTAGAGGAGAAATGGAAGGGATCCCTCTTTTAAAAGTTGAATAATTTTGCTTAAAAAAAGATTAATTACAAAAGAGCACTTTACATCCAATGGGTAGCACAAATCTAAGTAGATTTTGTTGCCAATATGCATAATATTTCATAAACATCTTAGAAATCAATGGCTAAAAGGATTTAGTTGTATGAAAATCATAAAAACCAGGGAGGAATAAGGGGAAAGAGCCATTTCACTGCACGTTGTTTATGAGTCAAGAAGCTTTCAGCAGTTAAAAATACATACTATTACAGTGCTGCTTTCATAGAAATATTAACAAATAATATGTTCTAAAAAGAGAATGCAATTTTCTGAAATTACTCACATTATACATCTCATGTAAATGTTTATTTTTATAGTTTTAAAAATATTAAATCAGGTGGCTATACAAGTAGCAATTTACATAAAAATAATGAATAAGAAAATATTAGTTTTGGGAGACTAAATAACAAATAAATCTGCAGCCATTTTTGTTTTTATCAATAATACAGCCATTTAGAAGAAGAAACAAATAATATATTTAGAGTTGTGAACTTTTCAATATTTATTTTTTAATTGCCATTTTCATTGCATGTTGTAAGTCAAAATGCTAATGCCATAAGATCATTCCATTTAATAATCAATCACATTAGGCAGAATATTCTAGAAATTATCAGATATAATTCTGAATTAAGAAGAATTTAAACAGTCTATCCAGCTATAAAAACTAAATGTAAATGTAGTAACTTAAAAGAGATGGTATTCCTACTTCTAGCCCTGACAGCATAAATGCCAAGATTAGGAAATACTGAGAAATGTGATTACTTTTCCTTACATTATCCCGTGCCTGCCCTTGAGGGCATATTTTCAGATATTAAGGTTAGTATTGTAAGAATTGGTTCAGTAAAATAACTTTTTCTCAATAGTAACAATATTCTGAAGATCCTTAGAACATCTAAGTTTATGAGGAATAAAACATAAAGTAAGCAACTCTTCATAGACACAGCCAGCTTGTATATTTTACAAATAAATCTTTAATTTGAGGTTCGGTAACTTCAAGACAAGTATAAAATTTAGAAGGCTTGTGAGGCCAATACTTAGTGTGTTATTGATCCTATAGTAGGGTTGGGCATCATATAGTTCAAAATTGAGTTTCAAAAGTTTAACAGTTTGTATTAGAAAACTGTGACATAACTACTAAGCATATAAAAAACTCATATACATAAACTAAATTGGTATGGTGGTGTATGTGCGTGTGTGCGTGTGTGCGTGTATGTGTGTTTTAGTTCTCGATTTGAAGTTAAATATAGACTTTGATTATATTGCAATGAGTTTAAAACATTCTGTATGCTTAAACTTTGACTATGTTGGCTATGAAATGTATATATATAAAGAGGATACCTACTAAACCCACCCTAATCATAAAGGCAAATTATTTTTTGTTAGAATTGCTTATTAAATAGACATTGTTTATATTTTCAAATATAATTTGGAGTTATGATCCCATTCACTAGGAGAATGAAAGATATGAGTTAAAGATAAAAGAAAAATTTCAAATCTAACAATTCAGAAAATCAAGGAGGTAAATGGCCTCTTTTATGTTTTACAATACTTTTACATCATTTACACTTAATGCTGAATTAATTCTCAAGTGCAGAATATAAATTTTATGTGGTTTTATGGGTTCTAAGCTGATATATTCACCTGTTAAAAATTATGCTGCTCAGTTAGCATTAGAGGCCTTATGTTTGATAATGATAAGTGTCTGGGCTATGTGAGTCTCTATATATGTGTGTGCTTTGTTCGTTTCTTGATTCAAATTATCTACGTAAAATGTATCAAATATTTTAAAAAGCAAAGGGGTCAAAGAAGATTGTTAAATATCCAACAAGAATCCTAAATACCTTTATATATATTTTAAAAGTGTTGAACATGATTATGCTGGTCTGTCTGCCTTTTAGCCTGACTCCTTCACTCTAGTGTATGGAAGTCTGTTAGAAATGTTCAATAAGTTAAGTAATGTATCTTGCAAAAAAGCCTCCACTCTGAGAAACAGGGCCTTATAGAGTGGGGATGTTTCCATACTCGGACTACTGAGATTTTGCAGATGTGTGCATCTGTTCCATTTAAGGTGCCCTTAAATGTGTTGAATGTAATGTGTTGAATGTTTATGTGTAATGGCTAAAGTATCTATATGTATGTGCATAAGACTGTCACAAGATGTATTCTCAGGAATACTGTTACCTGGAGTTTGAAGAAATAACCATTTAAAAAAAAAAAACAGTTGGGGAAGATTAGAAAAAAAGGTCAAGATAATTGACAATTTTTATAATGTTTAAAATATTATTGAGTATATGACTAAAAGCTAATTATTACACATGATAAATACAGTGTTGGTGATAATATATTTAAAAATATATATATAAGTAGAGAGTTTATTTAGGGCAAGTTTGAGGATTGCAACTCAGGAGCATAAATTCAAGTTGCCCTGAAAATACATTCCCCATAGATCATTTCTTAAGCTATGATGCTTAGTGATATTTATCTTATTTAAAGGAAAAATAAAATAGGCATCCACTTACCATGTATGAAAAATTGGACTAAACAAAGAATTTGCTTCTTCTGAACTTAACTTTTGAGAGATCTTGGTATAAAACATGTGTTATCCATGATAGTGGGTGCAGATTTATACTCAAGCCAGTTCAAATCCTGGATATAGCATTTTCTATAGTAAAACATTTTACTTTTATTTTTCAATATTTGCTGCTTTCTATAATTCTATTACATAAGTTATTTGATTTTTCTGAAAAGGAAACTGAATTACTGAGTGCATTGGGACAAGGCACTGAGAACTAGTGTCAAAAGGCATAAATGAGCATGGCAATGCTGGGGGGAAAACCTGTGGTATTGGTGGTCTGGTTAAGGCCTATTGCACAGGCTGGGAGTAGCTGGTTTGCTGAGAGTACCTTAAACAGGGTGACAGCTCCTTTCTTCTTCAGCATCTGGTCCTTTAGTCAGTGAAGAACTTTCTCCACTCTGCTGCCCAGCTCTGAGAGTATCTGAGACAAGAACAGGGTGTGTGTAGGGACCTAGAGGGAAGAAAGGGCCATAAATGAATAGAATTACAGTCTAAAACATGAATTAAATATCCTTCCTCGAGTTATACTGGATACTTTAATAGAGCACAGTCTCTGGAATTTGCTGCTATCACACCTAGTCATGCTGTTGCCCTGTGACCTCACACTTCCAATTCCATGGCCTTGTCTTGGCAGTGAGTAAAAAGTCCCACTTCCTCATTTACTCTAGTGGGTCTCAACTGCAGTATTTCAAAAACAAACTTTGATTTGATACTCAGGAGAATAAAAACAAGTTGAGAGCAGAATGTATTTGGAAAAGCTAAAGACAAATTTATTTATATTATTTTAGGATCATTTAGGATTATAGGTTAATGTACCTCCATAATATTTTTTAATAGTCACTGTGACCACAGGATGAAAATCCTTTATTAGCCATTTTATAGGTAAAAACAAAAGATTGACTACACAGCCAACTTCCCTCAGATGACTATGAAGTCTATTATGAATACTGAATGACCAAAGAACATGGAAAAAATGCATATGAATAAATACTGAAACATTTATGAAAGATATTTATGAAAGATATTAAGAATTCTGTTTGAATATGCACATATAATAAAATAAATCTAAAAACATTTAAGATGCCTGTTTCATGTCTTAATGTAGGGAATAGGTTAACTTACACAGGAAGATGTTTATTTTTGATCCTTGGGGTGTGGGGTGTGTCTTTGTTAATGTCTTGCTGTCCCTCCTCAAAACTACTCCTCACTCCTCTGGTCTGAAGTCACCATCTAGTTAGACACCTCCAATTTACCCCACCTCCAGCCCCAACTGAGTTCCATTCTACTCAAGCTTTCCAAATCTACCTTTCAAAATAAAGCACAATAGGAGACAGACACCCCAATTTGACTTCTCTGCCCAGGTTATGACCTTCTGGAATGACTGGAGATTTTACAGTGGGAATGTTAAAGACCTGGTTGTCCTCTCAGTGTGGCCAGAAAAACACGTCGTCCGAATTACCACCAGTTCTTTTATGCAAAGTGCCCTATCCTCACCCACTAAGGATTGCTCTCGCTAAATCTATTTTTTCACCCGCTCATGGTTTTTCTTCCATCTCTTTTCCTGACCCAATGACTCTAGACACATTTGGCAGTGGGACACTCTTACCCATTTCTGGATTGCGTCTGAACAGTACACAAATGTATCACAATTTGTGAATGAGCATTGCTGAGAGATGTAAGAGCCAAGGGAAAAGCTTCCTCTTCACCCGCCAAAGATTGGCTGAAAATCACTGACAAAAGGCAGATTAATAGAAAAGGTTGGTACCAATATCAAAAACTTAAAAAAAAAAAAAAAAGAAAAGGCATACAAAATTTATTTGATCATGTTTTATGTGACACAATAGTGTTCAGAATGAAGACCCAAAGATACAGGGAAAATTGTCCATTTTTATACTGTGAACTAAAATAAAATTTTAAGGCTCACTCCCCCAACGGCTGACTAAATGGACCCCTTCATGGCCAAAGGAATATCCTAAAACTAAATTGCCTGCCAGGAGGAAGTCAGACATGCCTTATCATGCCCTGATCCCTTCTTGGGGACATCCTTTGTAACCCATCAACAGGCCTAAGGGTATGCAAGACAAACCTACAGGTCCTCAATTTACACAACAAATATATGTCCCAGGTGGCTTATCTCTGATAAACAGCAACTATGTTAAAACATTCCAAGCCTTTAGACAAAGCTTCTTGTCTTTAACCAATTACAAGCCAAATTATCTTTAAACCCACCTATAACCTGTAAGCCCCCAGCTTCGAGATGGCCCACCTTTTCCGGGCAAACCAATGTATGCCTCCCACATATTGATTTATGACTTTACCTACAATCCTTGTCTCCCTGAATGTGTAAAACCAAACTGTAACCCAGCCACAGCGAGTCCACTTGCTCAAGGCCTCTTAGACGTGGCTCTGGGTCATGGGCCTCAAATTTGGCTCACAGTAAATCTCTTTAAAATTATTTCACAGAGTTTGGGTTTTTTTCCTGTTGACACCTATAATCAAACAAAGTAGAGCAGATAATTTCTTTATGGTTAGTTTTTACACGGTGGTGGGGGGGGGTGGAGGGCAGAAGGTAGAGTAACATTTTTAGATTTTATGGCTGGGTTTGGGGAAAAGGGGCTCTGGTTTCGAAGACCCGCCTAAGGTAAGATGGATTCTAATTTCTATGATTAGCCTTGGAAAGAATGAGAGGGACAAGAGGGCAGAAGATTACAGTAAAACATTTGTTTCTGAGGCCTTCATTTTCTGAGCCCTAACAGAAGGAAAAACAAAAAGGAGGGTAATAATGGTCACCACATTTTGTACTGAGCACCAGGCATCCTGCTGGGAGATTAGCTGGATTCGCTCATTTAATCCTCACAACCACCTAGGGCTGGGCACTGTCTTTACAGATGAGAAAACGAAGCAAGAAGTGACTTGCCAGGTCACCCAGCTAGTATCTAGCAGAGCCAGGATTACTCTAGCTCTTAGGACTTGTTCTAAGAAAGAGAAATATGAGGGAGGAAGGCTTTTGTTGTTTTAAAGGGCAAGCACAGGAGCTGGAGAGGAAAGGATAGGAACGCATATGCACGCGACGGAGAAACTAAAAGTAAAATGGGGTCAAGAGCCAAGGAGAGAGAACTGCACGGGAAGGAAAACGAAAAAAGCTGAAGCAAACTCCTTGACCAGAGCGAGACCCGGAAGACCCAACAACGCAGAAAAACGTTGAAGGAGGAGGAAAAAATTCTTATGTCAATCCCCATCCTTCGGCCATCGGTTGGTAGCCCCTCCCCCGAGGAGGAGGCGGGACTTCCTCGCCACGGGGCCGCTGCTTCCGGCAGAGTCCGGAAGCCTATATGGAGAAGGGGCGGGGCCAAAGCTGCGCGCCCAATCGGGGCGACACCTTCGTCTTGCCCGGGGACTCGTGAGGTAACCTGCTCTTAGGAACCAGCACTATGGCGTCGGGCTGCAAGATTGGTCCGTCCATCCTCAACAGCGACCTGGCCAATCTAGGGGCCGAGTGCCTCCGGATGCTAGACTCTGGGGCGGATTATCTGCACCTGGATGTAATGGACGGGTAACTCCTCGGGGCTCGGGTCGGATTTGCTGCGCGGGGGCAGGATGGGCGCACCTTTATTGAGTGCTTGTTGGGTGCACGGTGTTCTTGTACCACCGAGCGCCTCACTCTGAACGCGATACTGAGAAGTGCACTGGGGTGGAAGCCTTGGAGGCCCTGGTAGGAGCGGACCTGACGCGGCATCCTGAGCTGCGGCCGGGTCCCAAATCTCAACTCCTCCCCTCCCCCCACATAACGTGTGGTCTTCTAGCCCTTAGGACCCGGAAGCGACCTTAAATCTCCAGGACATTTCTTTCTTTTTCAGTTGGAGAAACTGAGGCTCAAGGGGATAAGCATGACCTGCCCAAGCTTACATAGCTAGTTAGTGGCAAAGCTGGGGAGACTGACTTGTGTAACGATTAAGAGCTTGCCACATGGAGTCAGATTGCCCGAGTTATGCCACTTGCTGGTTACCTTGGACAAGCCACTTAATCTCATTGAGCTTCAGTTTCATTATTTGAAAAATGGGACTACTAATAGAGTCTACCGCTTAGGCATCTTTGAAAGGTGAAATGAACAAGTACACATTCACAGTGCCTGACATATAGTAAATTCTCTATAATTGTTGTATCATTATTGAAATTATGATTTTCCTGTCTATTCTCTCTTCAGGCACCCTGCTCTTCAGGGAGGTCAGTTTTTTGTAAGTAATTTTTAAGCACTGTAGTTATAGCACATAATGTTTGGAAGCAGGATACTAGTTTGTGAAGCTGGTTATAAAATAAGGAAACAAACTTAGGGAAAACATTAAGACTCCCTCAACATTACACAAGATTGTGACAGACTTGCAGCTTGGCTGTTGGGTTTGCCAAATAGCTCTTTGAGCCCTGCTGTTAACTGGGCATAAGATCATAAATGCCATTACCTTGGGTGGAAATAGAAAAATAAATTTATTGGCCGGGCGCGGTGGCTCATGCCTGTAATCCTAGCACTCTGGGAGGCCGAGGCGGGTGGATCGCTTGAGGTCAGGAGTTCGGGACCAGCCTGAGCAAGAGCGAGACCCCGTCTCTACTAAAAATAGAAAGAAATTATATGGACAACTAAAATATATATATACAAAAAATTAGCTGGGCATGGTGGCGCATGCCTGTAGTCCCAGCTACTCGGGAGGCTGAGGCAGTAGGATCGCTTAAGCCCAGGAGTTTGAGGTTGCTGTGAGCTAGACTGACGCCACGGCACTCACTCTAGCCCGGGCAACAGAGCGAGACTCTGTCTCAAAAAAAAAAAAATAAATAAATAAATAAATTTATTACAAATAGATAAAAACTGTGCCCTCATCAAATTTGCAAATTGGCATATACGAACAAAAGATGATTAGTTACTTCCTTTTTAATGTCACTCTCACTTTTCTATAAGAGTTTTGTCTTCCTTTCTTCTGTGTGGTTAAATCTGTTTTTCTCTTTTGTTTTTCCACCCAGTTACCTTACCAGTCTGCACAACTGATAATGACAAAACCTTGACCTTAGAGTACTAAGAATAATAGGCTAAATGTGTAAGAAGTTTAGTAAATGCTACCTTTCACAAAAGCTTGATTTTTAATTGGCCATCATATATAGTTCTACTTACATACTTTATTTTTGACAGCTTTGCTTGAAAACCATAAATTGTCACAGGTAATAAACTGAATGTGTAACTTAGAGATGGGTAGTTATATTTTGTGCCTGAGAAAACACCTAGAGGGTCTCAGAATGGAGGATAAAATATACCTGCATGCATATTTGTGAGTCTGTTTGATGCAGAAAGCAGTTTGGTTTTAAATAAGTCACATGTGAGTAAGTGAATGAATGGGCAAACAATTTGTTTCAGTTCACCAGTGAAGAATATTAATGATAATAATAGTAGCAATGTTTATGGGCAGTTGACTATTTCTGTTCTGATGCTTTTTAAAAGTGAATTAACTTGTACAACCTTATTAGCTTGGTGCTGTTACTACCAATAGCATTTGACAGTGAGGAATGAGGCTCACAGAGGTGGTTCCACCAGAAGAGGCAGAGCTTGGCTGAGCTGGCAGCAGTGTCCCAAGCTGTGTGCTGCAATGTCTCCTAGGCTGGGAGTAGCCTGGGGGTATGAAAACGGGGGTTGTGGATCCCTGTCCAAAGGTGGTTAACTACAACATACTTTCTCTCCCAGTATTGCCTCCGTGTTTCTGTCTCTCTTTTTTGTTTGTTTGTTTTGGAGACAGAGTCTCACTATATTGGCCCAGCTAGAATGCAGTGGCATCATCGTAGCTCACTGCAACCTCAAATTCCTGGGCTCAAGCAATCCTCCTGCCTCAGCCTCCTTGAGTAACTGGGACTACAGGCACACACCATGCCACCCAGCTAATTTTTTCTATTTCTTAGTAGAGATGGGGTCTCACACTTGCTCAGGCTGGTCTCAAACTCTTGAGCTCAAGCCATCCTCCCTCCTCCACCTCCCAGAGTGCTAGAATTACAGGTGAGCCAGCACACCTGGCCAGTGTTTCTCTTTTTTTCTGGCCCCTTTTAAAAATCCCATCCAGCATTAGTTACACTATGGATGCGCTTGTTTTCTAGTCTCTACTTCCTTGCCCATGCCCCCAATTTCTCTCCTGATGGAAACTAACGTGCTTCATTTAGAAAGTCAGAAACTAGTTTTGGGAGCACTGGAAGGTGGGGGCACTATTATAAATTGATTCTCAAGGGGGAAAAAAAACCTGGAAAACACATAAATGCATCATTACAGGGCAGTGACTGGAATGTGTTGATCCTAAGCAAGGGAACAGAGCAAATAAGCTATTTCTAAGTTAGTTACCAGAAATTAAAATAGGGGAGATTTCACATTAATACTGGATATTTGACTTTTGTAAAAAAAAAATCCAAAGATTTGCCAACACTGGGCCCTCAGTCTCATAAGGCCATGTGGGCTGGAGCTGAATGGGGCAGCCCTACCATTAGCCAGGTCAAGTGTCTTTCATTTGGTCCTTTCCCTACCTGCTCTGTTGTGCTCCTTGATGTTATCTGCCAACTCCCACTGGTGTTTGAGGTTGTGGTTCCTGATTCATAGGAAGCTTGTCTTCTAGATATAATCTTGTACATTTTATACCAACCTTGATCCTACTGTTACCATCTCTGGCTTGTTGAGAGATAGGGTGAAGGTTTGAACTATCTGCAATAGGTTGCATTACAATTATATAATTAAAGCTTAGAAGTGATGATGGAACATGACGAGAGATAAAAGAATTGTATTCCTGTATTACAATTATGGTTTAATTTTAGGTAATCCCTGGGATAAAGAGATACTCTTTAATTGCTTTTTATTTCTTGTATTCTTAATTCTAGAAAGTACCTTTAAGGAAAGAAAGACAGAATAATATGATGATGAAGCAGACTTTGATGAAATGTCTCTTCCTTAGAGTGAAATAATTTTGTGATTTTTCAAGCTGGTGTGTTCAGAACTCCCTGAGGCGTTTGTTAAAATTCAGATGCCCAGGGCCTCTGGAGTCAGTAGGCTTGAAGTAGAGCCTGTAAATCTATTTGTGGCAAGTGCCTCCATGATTACTGTTGTCAGCCAAATTCAGGACACCCTGCCTTAATGTTTGTGTTTGTAGCCCTTTTTTTCTTATTGCTTAGCTGTAAGCTTTTGGTTTCTTCTCGGAATATTGGTACATTTTTGTTCTTCCACTGTACTTGGTGAACCTATTGCATTGCATTGATTTTCAATAGCACAAATTAGTCACGTAGTTTTATATGCTATGCTTGTGTTTTTCGATAAAGTAAACTTGTATTTCTTTGATTCTCTTATTTCTTCAGGGTGTGGTTATTATATTTTCCTTGTAAAATTCCAGTTGGCCTTACTGCCTGCTTATCTGACCCTTGTTTCAAGTTTTAAGTAAATACAAACATCTTATCCATAACCATGACAGTGATTGCTCAGGCAAATGGTAATTTCCTAAATACTAGAAATCCAGTCTCCAAGGACCAAGATGTTATTGAGTGAAAGTGTCTGTACCCATGCACCTTACTTGTCCCTCTTAGATGTGTCCTGAATCCTCAACTCTGTTTTAAGTTTCTTCTCCCCTAGAATTTATTTTTTCTGTTGTTGTCATTGTAGGGGCAGATGAGCACAGTAGTTAAGAGCCTGGACTTTAGCCACATTGCCTGCATGAAACTTCTGCCTCCAGCACTTAATGGTTGTGTGAACTTGGGCCTGTTTTCCTCACTTATAAAATATCAGTAATAGTACCTACCTCATAGGGTTGTTGTGAGGTTTTAATGATTTAATGTATAGAAAGTGTTTAGAACTGTACTTGGCCCACATATAAGTTGTTTTTTTATTAACACTCATTCTGCCTGTCATCTAAACTTAAGACCTTACCATGGTCTATTTTAACTCCCCCACCTCCAAACACATACCCAGTCATTTAACAAATCTAATTATTAGGTCATTAAATATGAAATGTCCGATTTTGAATCAGAAGTGTAGTTTATTATATCTCAAATGAGAAGCAGTACAATTAAAGTATGTGCCTAAACTATTGGCACAGTTTTGCCATCTTAACAGTAGCTTGTTTATGCCAGCAGTAAAGAAGCCTAGAGAGCTAGTGGTGATGAGATTGTGAAAGATGTTTTCAACAGCTTGTTGAGAATTGAATATTTTTCCTTGCAAGAATTGGTCCAAAGCCTGGATGTGGTGGCTGTCAGTTGGTGCAAGGTCTGGTGAATATGGTGGATAACAGAGGATTTCCAAGTCCAGCCTCTGTAGTTTGAACAGCGTTGTTTCTGCGATACGTGGTCTTGCAAGAAGATTGGCCTGTCTCTGTTGACCAATCTGAGCTTCTTAATCACAAGTATCCTCATCATTTCGTCTAATTGGTTGCAGTAGACATCCGCTGACCAGATTTCATGAAGCTGTATTGGATAATACCAGTGCTGGACCACCAAATAGACACTATTCGATTTTTTTTAATGAATATTGGGTTTTGGACTGTGTTTCATTACTTCATCTTTATCCAACCATTGTGCTGGATGCTTAGGATTGTCATAAAGAATCCATTTTTCATCACACATCACAATACAGTGTAGAAATAGTTTGCCTTTATGTTGTGATAACAAAGAAAGAGGCAAGCTTCGAGATGAATTCTCTTCTGACGCTCATTTAATTCATGTAGAACCCATCTATCCAGCTTCTTTACCTTGCCCATTTGTTTCAAATGGTCCAGCATTATTGCAATAGTAATGTCAAACCTTGCTGCTAATTCACGTGTAGGTTGAAATGGATTCACTTCCACTACAGCTTTCAGCCCATCATTATCCACCTTGGTCTCAGGTTGCCCACGTGGCTCATTTTCAAGACTAAAATCACTTAAACCATCAAGGTACTATGTGTTCCTTCATTAGCCACATCCTTCCCAAACATTTCATTGATATTTTGAGCTGTCTGCGCTGCCCTGGTTCCGGGACGGAACTCATATTCAAAAATAACACGAATTTTTGACTTATGCATGCATGGTTTTACAAAAATTGCTCTAAAATTTTTTTTGAAAGATAATTATAAGCTAAAAGCATGCAAAAGACCAAGGATATACCTTCACAAGAAGTGTCAAAGTGAAATGTCAGAGATGTCAACTGTTTAGGAAATCTGACATTTCATACTTAATAGCCTAATAGTTTTGTGTGTCCTTGTCATTCTTATTGTTCTTTGCTACTTACCAACACTTCTTACCTTTTTCTAATTCATTGCCCACTCTTTATTTACTATTTGCTTCTTGCTTTAAAAATCTTACTTCATATTTACAACAGAATAAAGTCCAAACAGCTGAGCTTGGCATTTGACAGCTTTAATGTGATGCAACCTACCTCCTGTCTTTTTCACACTAGTCAAGCTGATCAATAAATACTACTCCACTGTGCTTTGAACATGCTTATTGCTGTGTTTGCTTCATTTTCTGCCTCGTTTCTTTTCCCATCTTTATAGATCCTATTTGTTTTGTTAATCTTTTGATCTTCTCTTTTAATGTTTGGTATGTTTTATCTACAATCACATATTGCCTGCCTGTTACTGCTTAGCTTTTCTTGTAATCCTCATTTAGGGTAATATCTACTACTTTAACAAAGCCTGGATTCCAGTAGTTTAACATTATAGGTTCTCATTCATTTAATGGTTTAGTGTGAGTGTCGTTCCGTCCTCTGTCCCTGCCATTCCTTAAGGGCTTTATTGGCAGAAGGGTAAAGTGAGAGTAGGAAAGTAATACCACTTAACCTCTGCAATGACACGCATCACTTACACTCACAGTCCAGTGAGAGAACTAGTCACATGGGCTGCCTGGATGTAAAGGGAGCTGGGAAATGTTCTTGACTGAGTTGGCTTCCCGTTGACAACTATTCTATAGCAGTAGGGTCATAAATTCTGGTGAGTCACTGGCCATCTCTGCCATCTCTTGCCAATGAAATTGTAAACGCTCCTAGGTTACATAGGAACTCTAGCATTTTTTTTTTTATAAAATAGTACTCTGAATCACCGCATATGGTACTTGCATATAGGAGGTTTTGCTAAATATTTGAGTAATCTAGTTACAGAATAAAAAGATTAACTGGAGTAGGTTAAAGGTTAAGTACTTTGAGTCTGATATTAAGCAGACTTAATTGGAATCCTACCTACACAAATTATTAACTGGGCGACTTACGGTGTTATTTATCCTGTGTTCTTCAAATGGGGCTAAAAATGGTACCTACCACATGTTGTGAAGATGAATGCTTGGCATGTAGTAAACCCTCAGTAAAAGGCAGTTATTACTAATAAACACGTCAAGTTTCTTTACTGGTGATCTTTAAGAAAGTTTAAGTAAACTGTCATGTAGTGCCTTCTGATAGAAGTGGATTGGAACTATCTAACAGCCTTCCTGTGACAGGCTAGGATTCAGGATACCTGTATCAGAGTCCAAAACTTACTATTATATGACTTGGGCAAGTCATAAAACCTGTGGGTTTTTGATTTTGTCATCTTTTTATTTTTACCTGTCATGAGTTATGAATTATACACTTAAATCATTAAGTGACATTATGACATGTTGAAATATCAGGGAGATACTGTTTAATAAAACTGAAATTATCCAGGTGTTTCCACTGTCAGTGTTGTTTAATACTGATGATAAGTATTAATTTGAAAAATATTGCAATCCCAGACGATCCCCTCAACCCCCATCAGAATTCATATTGAGAGTAATACAGACACTGAAGTGAAAACATTTTCAGAGTAAGATTTTGTTTGTCTTGTAGGCATTTTGTTCCCAACATCACCTTTGGTCACCCTGTGGTAGAAAGCCTCCGAAAGCAGCTAGGCCAGGATCCTTTCTTTGGTAAGTGGGTGTTATGCCATCTGAAGCTGGATGTGTTGCTCAAGTAAAGGAAAAATGGATGGTTGATTTCTTAACTACTTCCAAGTCCCTCAACTACACCTTCCCCCGGCTCCTGGGGGCTTCATTGGCCTGATTCCAGTAAGTAAGCCGACCCAAATGTTTTCTCGCCCCAGGGCCGTGGCTGGCACTTCCTATTTTCTGCCTAGAAAGCTATTAGCTTGGCTGCCTTCCTCATCTTTGGGCCTCAGGTCATTTCCGCAGGCTTTTCTGAGCACCCTATCCTAAATTAACCTTTATCCAATTATCTTACCACCTTGTTGATTTTTTTTTTCCTTAGAATTTCCTTCAATTGAGATTACCTTTATCAGACTATATGCTCTGAGGGCAGGGATTGAGTATACCTTGTTTGCTGTGGTTTTCCTAAAGCTAAGTATAGCCGCGTGATTGAGGCTCATTGTAATTATTAAATGAGTTTATGAATCAGTTCATTGGCTTATGGTCTAGAAGCCATTTATTTCATGCAAATTGGAGCTTTCTACAAGTGGGGCCTAAATATTATCTATTCCATTATCATAGGACAATGCGAATTAGGATTTTTAAGATTATGTAGGTTGGGCATGATGGCTCAGGCCTACAATCCCAGCGCTTTGGGAGACTGATATGGGGTATTGCTTGAGGCCAGCCTGAGCAACATAGTGAGATCCTGTCTCTACAAAAGAAATTCTGTAGCAGAAGCCTGTAGTCCCAGCTACTTGGGAGGCTGAGATGGGAGGATCACTTGAACCCACAAGTTGGAGGTTGCAGTGAGCTCTGATGACATCAGTGCACTCTAGCCCGGTCACCAGAGGGACACCCTGTCTCAAAAAAAAAAATTACATGGTGACCTGGTAGTTACTTTACATGGAACATAGATTCAGTCCTCATTTTTTATTGTGTTATACTAAGTTAGCAATGCCTCACTTGCCAAATGTTGTATATATCAGAAATTTTACAAGTTTTTGTAATAGTGTTTTTAATCAGTATATTGTGGACCAATTTTATGAAGGATTCTAACTGTGCTGTTCAGTGTGCCACGTGTAGCTATTTAAATTTAAATTAAGTAAAATTCAGTTTCTCGTTCATGTTCACCACATAGCAAATTTTCAGTAGCCACATGTTGTACAGTGCAGCTGTGGAACATTTCTGTTATCGCAGAAAGTTCTGTTGTATAGAGCCTCTTTGTAGGATCCATCTACTTTGAGTGCACCAAAGAAAATGTGCATTACCACCTCATTTATGTGGCATGAGGAAACAGTGTTCCACCAACATGTTCACCATCTTGAAATTTCCAGTGGTGGAATATAATTCTCTGATTATCTAAAGTCTTCTTTTTTTAAACTACATTTTGGATGTAGTTAAATTTACATGAATTTTCCAAAATAAGTTTCTTATCCTTTAATCAGCTTATACCAGATACCGTGACTTTTTCTGTGAATTTAAGTTCATTTCTTGACTATGAGAGGTGGATGAAATAAATACCATTGTTTTCTTCTACTCTATAATGCCACAGAGTCCTCTGCTTCTGGCTGTCTTGTGTGAATTTAAATTTTTTTATTTTTTAGTTTTTCCTTTTTTCTCTCTTTTATTTGGGTTCCTATTGTCACATCTCTGTATGTGCCTTTTCACCAATCCTCCTGCCACCACCACACACAATCTGTTTTTTCTTCCTGTTTTTAGTTTGCTGTTTGCTGATAAACTTGCTGATTAATCTTTCTAGAATTTGCTCTTAAAGATGAATGAATTCCATATGCTTTAATATTTAGGTTTTATGACCTTTGTTTTTTATATTAAGAAGCATTTTTTTAATTCTTGGATCTTGGTTGTTTGATAAATGATGCATGAATATATAGTAGTAACTAGATCACATGTTTTATGTATAACTGCTAAAATTTTTAACTATTGGGTTTTAGTATTGAGTAGAAATAACCACCTAAGAAATACAGTGACAGGAAAAAGTCTGTTCTTGTTATTCTCTAAATCAGTGGTCCTCAAGTATGGTATAAGGACCTGTGGAAATCCTTAAGACCCTTTCATATCATGCATGAGGATATCAAAACTATTTTTGTAATGCTAAGGTATTATTTGCCACTATTTGTGCTGATGATGCAAAAGCAGTGGTGAGTTAGTTTGCTGGTACCTTAAGGCAAATCGAGGCAGTGGTATTGAACTATACTAGTGATCATATTCTTTATCACCATGTGCTTGCAGTAAATATCCTTGATGAAGCAGTATAAATTATTTCAATAAATCTTCATCCTTGAATACATGTCTTTTTAATATTTTGTGTGACAGAGTAGGAAGTACATATTAAACACTTCTGCGTACTGGAACATGATGGTTTTCTCAAGGAAAACCACTTGCACCATAGTTTGAGTTATGATCTGAACGAGCTGCTTTTTTCATGAACACTATTTTACTGGAAAGAACAACTGGCAGATGAACTGTGGTTTTTCAGATTTGGCTATTTTACCAAAATTTTCTTTAAAATAAACTGAGACTGTCATTTCAAGAAAGATAACCTTGTCAGTTTTGGTTGTCACTGACATAGTTAGAACTTGCAAGGGAAAATTAGAATTTTGGAAAACTTGTATCTTACCACTGTGAGCTTGACAGCTTCCCAATACTTAACAGATTTTCTGGTGAGATCCATAGTGATTTTAACAAATGTAATTTTTGGGTAATATGGAATGAAATCTGTCGCTATGTAGAAGGTCCATGTAACTTGGTGAACCAATACTTAAAAGATCCATTCAAAGTGTGAGATAAAACAGCAGGTTTTAATGTAGCACAGTACGAGAAGTTCATTGATAGGGTTTACAGATTGCACATTGCAGGTAACTTTTATAAAAACTACCACTTACTGAGTTTTGGTATAGAATCAGGATGATATCCACACTTATCTGAAAAGGCTGTTAACATACTGCTTTCTTTTTCATGCACTTTTCTCCTCCCTTTTCTTAATGAAAACAATATGCAAACAGTCCCTGACTTAGTGGTTTGACTTAAAATTTTTCAACTTTATGATGGTGTGAAAGTGATACTTACTCAGGAGGAACCGTATTTCCAAAGCTAAACAACCATTCTGTTTTTCACTTTCAGTACAGTATTCAGTAAATTACATGAGATATTCAACATTATATTATAAAATAGGCTTTGTGTTAGATGATTTTGCCCAACTATAGGCTAATGAAGGTGTTCTGAGCACATTTAAGGTAGGCTAGGCTAAGCTATAGTGTTCTTCTGTAGGTTAGGTGTATTAAATGCATTTCAACTTATAATATTTTCAGTTTGCAATGGATTTTACTGAGACATAACCCCATTTTAAGTCATGGAGCAGGTATATTGCAACAGATTGGATGCAGAACAGATAGGAGAATATAGATGCCCTCTGTTAAGCCAGACATTCAAGATGTGCAAAGATGTAAAACAATGCCACTCTTAATTTACATGGAATAGGTTCATTATTATTATTTTTAAATGAGTTAATAAGTAGATACTTTAAAATGTCTTAGTTTGACTTTCTAATGCATTAAATATCTATAAATATAACCTATATCAACAAAAGTTTCTTGGTATCTTTAATAATTTTTAAGAATGTAAAGAGAGTGTAATATTAGAATGTTTGAGAACTGCCGATCTTTTTTTTTTTTTTTTTTTGAGACAGAGTCTCACTCTGTTGCCCAGGCTAGAGTGAGTGCCGTGGCGTCAGCCTAGCTCACAGCAACCTCAAACTCCTGAGCTCAAGGGATCCTCCTGTCTCAGCCTCCCGAGTAGCTGGGACTACAGGCATGCACCACCATGCCCGGCTAATTTTTTCTATATATATTTTTAGCTGTCCATATAATTTCTTTCTATTTTTAGTAGAGATGGAGTCTCGCTCTTGCTCAGGCTGGTCTCGAACTCCTGAGCTCAAACGATCCGCCCACCTCGGCCTCCCAGAGTGCTAGGATTACAGGCGTGAGCCACCGCGCCCGGCCACTGCTGATCTTATGTTAAGTATAGGCAGAATTGCTGAAATGTTTACTCTGAACATTGTGGAGATTCTCTAGTGAGGGTTGCTAGCAGTTCTGTGTGCTAGAGATTGAGTAAGGATGACCTAGCAGTCTGGTAACTTATGGAATGAATGAACTAGATATTTTAAACCAGATTCAATTTTTCTTATTTAAAATACAAAGGAAGAAATACCAGACTGAATATATTTTTTTAAGAATAAAGTTTTACCTATTAAAATATGTTCTAATTTAATTACTTTTGCTGGTTTAAAATATGAGCTTTAATCATGACTTTATTAGTCATACTTTATATGCTCTTTTACCGACATTTTTTTCAGAGCTTTATTGCATTTTATGATCTTCGAATTCTGAAATTATTAGAATTTTTTTCTTAAATATAATTTAGCTATGTCAAAATGTGCTTCCTGTAGCCAAACGAAAAGCTCAAAAACTCTTCTCATACCATCTGTTGAGCACAGGATTGTTCACAGGGTTGTGTCTTGGTTTAGCCTTTTTAAGCTTCCTTTTCCTTCTCATGAAATGCTATTATGTTCTAAGTCGAGATCTTTAAGAAGAAGGCCATTCCCATTTTCCCCTTGTGTGTTTATATGAATCAAGATTTAGAATTAAAATGTCAGTCTTCTAGTCAACATGTCCTTCCCCCTAAATCTGTTCTTCCTCCTGCAGTCTTCTACGTCTCTCAGTTAATGACAGTTCTGTTCTTCTGTTAATAGTTGATTAGGCCACCACCCTGACTTTCCTCTTAGCCTCTACACCTAATCCATCAGCTACCTTGTTGGCTCTAATTTCAGAACATATCCATCCTCAGCTGCTGCCATCATTTCTCCCCTGGGTTATTGCCATAGTAGCTTCCTTAGTCAGATCTTGTCACTTCTCCACTCAAAATCCTGTGGTGTGTTTCCCATCTCGTTTGGAATAAAACCCGATGGCCCACAGAACTCTGCTTTTTCTCCTCACCACACGCCTCTGCCCTGACGGGTGCATCCCCTGCCCTGGCCACCCTGACCTTATGAACTGTCAACCTGGTGTGTATTTTATTTATTTTGTTTATAGTTTGTCTCTCTCACTAAGAATGTAATTCCTGTGACAGTAGAGATTTTTGCCTATCTTTGCCTATAAATAGTTCATGGTGTAGTAATTGCTCAATAAATGTTATTTGAAAGAATCATTTGATTTAACTTTCTTAGAGGAAATGAGGCTACACAGATAATATAACTTCTTTAACTTTTTTGGAGTGGCATTTCCGGGACCTGGACCTGGGTTTCTTGATTTCTATCATTTTCATATATAGCACCATATGCTTTTTGTTGAAAAATGGTTTTTCATAAACGAATTTAACCACAACCTTGTCTTTAGGATAAAGGGAAACTATACTAAAGCATTAACTATTTAAATAACAATTTTTGTGAAACCAGAAGAGTTTATGTCTGAAATGGCAAAAACTATAGGCTGGCTTCAATAATATGAGCCAGGTATTTTCCATTCAGGAATATTTAGATGTGTCTTTTCTTTCTAGACATGCACATGATGGTGTCTAGGCCGGAACAATGGGTAAAGCCAATGGCTGTAGCAGGAGCCAATCAGTACACCTTTCATCTCGAGGCGACTGAGAACCCAGGGGCTTTAATTAAAGACATTCGGGAGAATGGGATGAAGGTAAGAAATCAGTGGCGACACTAATGTTTTATACCATTCACTCTCAGACTTTGGAAAATCGGAAATGATAGCTATAGAAGACCTGACTTAAGCAGCTGTTCTTCAGCAGTATGACTTGTTTGTCAGATAGATAGGATTTATATATTTCACTGTTTTCTGAAAGTTACTGCCTTTAGGAAACATTTACATTTAATAGGCTTGTTCACTTTTTTTTTAGACTGAGGTAGTAGTCTGAATAATTTATATACTTGTTTTATTATTCTACTTTGTAAGAACAGATATTTCTACTGAGCCTGGCTATGCCACAATAGTATAATACAGAAATAACTGTTAATGTGATGTAGCAAATTTATCTCTGTTGCAGGTTGGCCTTGCCATCAAACCAGGGACTACAGTTGAATATTTGGCACCATGGGCTAATCAAATAGATATGGCCTTGGTTATGACAGTGGAACCTGGGTTCGGTGGGCAGAAATTCATGGAAGATATGATGCCAAAGGTAAAAGAAGTATTTGATTCTAGAATGAAGCTTTTACTGTATGTGTTCATTCCGTAAGCATGTATTGAAAGGCCTGTATGTCAGACATGTCCTGTTCTGAAGGTGAGGAGATAAGGATGTCTGCAGATCATTCTAATACAGTATGATAAACGCTGTAGTAGATTTAGCTTTGGAATTCAGAAAAGTTATTAAATGTTTATCTTGAAATTTTCTTTCAAAACCATTATGTCTATAACCTTTAGATGTCTTGGAAGTTTTCATTGACTGTTGAGGGTTTGTCTTTGTCTTGTTTCCATGACATATAGTCTCTGCAGTGACATGACAAATTGAAAGCCAGAGTGTTCCCCAATAATATTTTGTATTGATATAGTTACTATGTGAGACATTTGGAGTTTTAATGGCCAATATTGGCTGTTTGACTTTATTTATTTGGTTGTTTTTTCCCCCAAGGAGTAACTTATTTCCTCATGTATATCTAGGTTCACTGGTTGAGGACCCAGTTCCCATCTTTGGATATAGAGGTCGATGGTGGAGTAGGTCCTGACACTATCCATAAGTGTGCAGAGGTGAGATTGCTCCTCAGCTGTGACTAGACCAATTTCCTGTCAAATATAATCTCCAAGGCATTGTCTCATGGGACAAAGGGATTTCATGTGGTTCCTAAATTGACTTTTTTTCTTGGAAAAGTATTTTTTACTCACATGTAGAACTAGGAAAATAAGGAGCAGTAAGTTAATATTCTAAAATCACATAAATTGTTATATAGTAAATCCTGGTTGTCACAGTAATGCTGTAGAAAGTCCTTTTTAAAAAAGAATATGTTCAGTGTCAGCCCGTAGGAAGATCATTAAGTGACATCTTGGATTGAGAAATTTTTCCAAAATAGACAAAGAAAAGGTAACTCCTTATCAAGGTGGGGTGGGGAATAAAGAGATACAATAGACCTAATTATTATGTTATTCTTTAGAACTAGGTGTATTAGTTACCTATTTGTCCCATGTAAGAATAAACTAAAACCATTTTTGATGAACATCTAGGCCTGGTATCCCTTTGGCCATATATGTAGAGGTGAGATAAGTGGTTTTTTTTTTTTTTTTTTTTTCCTTCCCTCAGCTAGTTGATCTTAGTCAGACTTCTGAGGACTTCCTGTAGCACCACAAGTGATTAAAGCTTCCATGACCTGCTTTTATTCAGCAATGTGGTGTATCTGTACTTTTAGGTTCTTGTGTAACTGCTGTACTTTTCTGCTTAATACATAACCCATCCGAGGTGGGTGGATCTCTCAAGGTCAGGAGTTCGAGTCCAGCCTGAGCAAGAGCAAGATCCTGTCTCTACTAAAAATAGAAAGAAATTATCTGGCCAACTAAAATATATATAGAACAAATTAGCTGAGCATAGTGGCGCATGCCTGTAGTCCCAGCTACCCGGAAGGCTGAGGCGGTAGGATTGTTTAAGCCCAGGAGTTTGAGGCTGCTGTGAATGCCATGGCACTCACTCTAGCCCGGGCAACAGAGAGAGACTCTGTCTCAAAAAAAAAAAAAAAAAAAGCTTGGCAGTAATAAATATTTATGCAGGAGGGGCTGACCAGATCAGTGAGCATGTGTCCTTTGGTTCTTATGGTTACCTGTGCTTTGCCATTATGCTATTCTTACTTAGCTGAAGAGATGTGTTAAAGGTTAACCCTATAAAACTCATTGTTATAATTTCTATGAGGAATGTTAGAAATGTAGTACTCAGTCGTAGAGTGACAGTGTTTCACTGGAGAAATTTTCCAGTGCCTCCTTCTCCCCCTTCTCCCTTTCTGCTAGCAATGAATCACATAACAGAATAGGTTTCCATCCTCGAATGAAATCCTGGGAAGCTCAGAACTAAATTTAGGACCCATCTTAGTAGCTTTCTTTTTTATTTCTTTGCTTCCACTTTTGAAAATATCATCTTAAATCATTTTTAAGCCACCTCAAAACCATTCTGGAATGCATTGAAGTATAAATAGAGACATTCCATACGTTCTGACACCAACATGAGATTACTTAAATTTAATGTTGCCATATTTGATGGGTAATTTCACATTTTAGCAATAATTGTCCTTACACACTATCTACAAATTCATATAAATAATTCAAAGATTCAGAGACATTTTTTAGTAGCTGTGGGCCATTGGTATATATTGCCAAAAACCTTAACGGAATTGAGGATTAAAGGGCTTTAAACTTTATCTAATTAGCAGAGATACCAGGTAGCTTATTTAGAGTTGGTTTACCAAAAAGTTCAGTGATTTCTTAGACACGTTAAAAAACAATTTCACATCCTCATTTGTGAACATTTTAACTTCTTTCCTTATTGAACTAGATTGCTTAACTCTGCTCATCTCAAAGCAGCTTTCATATGAATAAAAGTAAGGTGTTGACAGATGCAAGAGTAGAAACTCCAGTCTAGGAATTCTGTTTTAGGCTCTTCTGATCTGTCTTTGAGGCATAACCTAAATGTTTGCTTCTTGCAGGCAGGAGCTAACATGATTGTGTCTGGCAGTGCCATTATGAGAAGTGAAGACCCCAGATCTGTGATCAACCTGTTAAGAAATGTTTGCTCAGAAGCTGCTCAGAAACGTTCTCTTGATCGATGAAACCATAAGGAGCCCAATGTTTCTGCTCGTGAAATCTTTACTGGAAAACAGGAATATTGACTACCAAATCATATTGCAGTTGAGGCAATACTGTTTTTCAAAGCAATTATTCATTCCAGTGATTAAAATCTATTGTGCAGAGTGTTCTAAGAGGTTAGCAATTGGTGTGTATAACTACATTTTTAGTCATACAATTTAAAGATTAATGTAGTGAAATACTCAGTTTTTACTGGGAGACTTGATTTTTATAAAGAGTAAAAAATATGGCTGTATTAAGGCTACAAATAGAAATGTGTCTTAATGCCTAAGGAGGGCATATTTAGCTACTATGAAAAAAAATTTTTTTGTATTTTTAAGAAAAATTTTCTGTTTCTCATCTGTTTTCCAAATGCAAAGGAAATCCTTATGTTTTTCCTATTTCATGTCATTTGTGATTTATTTATATGCTTGATAATATGAGAAGAATGGAATTTAAAAATATAAGCTTGGGTGGGATGGCATACCATATTCTTGCATCTAAACATTTATTTTTACCTTATACTTGACTCATAAAAAGTATAAAAACAAATTTTAGAAGCCGAGGGGTTCTAAAATACAAGCATAGAGTTTTATCAGGGTGTTTTCTTTGTCAAAGCAGACTATTCAGTGATTCCTCATCCCTGGTTTTCTTCATCCCACCCACCATTCTTAACAACATTTAATAACACTGTTGTGTTAGCTCTAAGTAGAAAGGAGAAAAGTAAAGCCTCTATTTGGAAGTAAAATTGGGTTGAATTCTGACTCTTCCCCTCTCTAGCTATTTGACCTTAACAAATCACCCAAACTTTTTTGTGCTTTTCTTAACTCATTTATATATTGAATGTAATTATAACAACTCCGAGGTTGTGTTGAAGATTAAAAAAGGTAACAGCATCTATGTAAAGCTTCTAGTATAATTCGTAGAATTTAGAGGATGCTCAATACAAAGTGGCTAGCATTACATAAGTTTATGTTTTGTGGGCTATAAAGTTCTTTGATATTTGCTCATTAACTCTATAACTTTCTCCTATAAGTGGTAGTAAGGCAGGTATTTTTGTTGCCATTTTGAAAATGAAGAAACTAAAGCTCAGCAATAGGATGGTACCATGGAAAGGATCCTACTGGCATAGGATTTCTGGTCTGTACTCTTTTTATAATTAGAACCCATGAGAAGTGGGTTAGGCAAAAGAATCTTCTTTTTATTTAACATTGTCTTATTTCCAGTCTAACTTTACCCTGTAGCAGAATCAGATGGCTGAAAATATTCTGGAACTATGGATCTTGACCCCAAGGATATACATTTTATTCCAAGAAAGACCAGGTAGGCTACAAGATGACAGGGTACAGAGTTAATCTATAAACTAAATATTTGTAACTGTGTTCAAAATTACAGAGACTACAAATATGTGTCAGCTACTTGCATTTCTTGTAAATACTCTTGCTATATAATAAATATGGCCAGAAATAATAGGACCAGTATCATTAAACTTCTGGGGCTATTACGAGTTTTGAGAAATGTTTGAAAAATAAGAATGCTAACACTTAAGCATAGAATAGAGCTTGCTTGGGTTTTTTCCTACATTATAAGGCAATAATTTGTTTCTTAATGTTAATTTTTATTTTGGCTTAGGAAAGGTTTATGCTGGGAGTAGGTGGCATTTAATCGAATCAGACAACACAAGGCATATAGAAATAACTTTAATTAAAAAACTTACATAGAAGATTATAATATCAGACATGACAAAGATTTGAATTTATTTGCCTGGACAATTTGAGTTTGTCTGGCTTTTTTTTTTTTTTTTTTTTGTTATTGTTTTGTTTTGTTTTTCTTTAAAAATAAATGTATGGTAAAACTACCCCCAAAGGTTTGTCAGTATTGAATTTGAATTTATTTTTTCCCTAGACCAGTATAATTTCTAATCCCTGGCTAAAACTTAGTGTCAAACCCCATAGACTAGGCCAGATGGCCACAATTTTCAGTTGTATGAGTACTACAACTTGAGTAACCTTTTTTACATGACAAAAATGATTTATAGAAATTGTCCTCAACTTTCACTTAGGAAAAAATGGTATAATAGCTTCTAAAGGAATTTTCCTTAATGTACACTCTTCAGTATCTAATATTGAAGCATTGTCCTTTGAAAAATTTTAATTCTCAATGTAGGATGCAAGGAAGAATAAATGCTTACTTGAATAGATCAAGTGATGCCAAGGAATGACCACATTAGCTAAAAATACAACCATTTTTAAAAAATTTTATACTGATAGGACTTTCCTATTTGTTGCTCATTTTAACTCTAATATGCTTTCTTCTGTTAGAAGTGAACAGAAAGCCTGTGGTTAGTCCAACAGATATCAGTGATTTTGAATAAAGGAGTATTGTGTTATCTGGTATAAGAATTTCCATATATAACTTCTGCTACTGGTTAAACATGTTAAAAAAAACACCAAAAACTTCCTCTCTCTATTCAAGACTTAGATGTCTTTATCAGTAGAAATGTGTGCTTTATATATATTGCAGCTTACATTAACTTTCTTCAGGGTAGTTCCATGCATTTCCAAGTGGAGTGGGTCATTGCCAGTGTTTTTTAAAAACTACATAGGTGTATGTGTGCATATATATATATATATATTTTATACATATATATTTATATACTCTAATATATTTCTGAGGCAATTTTAATGAATTACTATGTATACAGAAGAGAATAGTTGTTATCTGACACACAGGTTTGTGTGTGTGTGCGCGTGTGTGTGTGTGTGTGTGTGAGTGTATGGTCTTAAAAATTACCCAGTAATGTGATTGGACATCAGTTGCAACAGTTAATATCTTGGTGCTTGTAATTTGCATGATAAACACAAATGACTAGCACTTGTCTGTAAATGAAAAGCTAGTTACTCCTGTGGTTCAAGAATGAAAAAGAGACTTCTCTTGCCTGTTTCATAAACAGCATAAAAGATTAATACATGCAGTACATGCTCTTATTCTGGAATAAGAATTCCAGGGCATGGGAGATCCAGAACAGGGCTTTCTTTTCCTTTCTTCCCTTCATTTACATAGTTTGCTTAACCTGTTCCCTGTCACCTATTTTTTTTAACATTAGTAAGTCCTAGACCAAAGGTTTTGTACTCTTCTATTCCATCTGATTGCTTTTTTGGGTGGTGGCCATTCTCTGGTGCACTGGTACAGAATATTTCACCATGGAAAACTGTGCTTGACCTTTCAATCTGATCCTTTTTTTCATCTTGGCATAATAAGGCTGCTGCGTCTTCATCCTTCAGTGGAAAAGCCCGTCGTTCCCACCATAAAGACTGAAAGGGGAAACATTTTCAGTTAAGTTTCAACTAATTTGTTTTGTTTAATCTATCAAGTAATGTGTAAATGTCAATTTTTGTAATAACTCCTATTTTGATCTTTTAGCATATAAAGGTACAAATTTTCACTTGAACTTAAATATCTAGCAATTCAAAATGAATGTATTGGGAATTGTTCAGTGACCTTTAGTAATTATTTTCTTCACTTTGCCTCTGCCAAGAAGAGGAAATGCACTGGTCTACATTTTCAGCCTAAAAGCACTTTGGGAAAGCCCCTTTAAAAGTCTTTTAAAGTTTGATCTACTTCTACTTCAATATCATTTTTATCCTATCATTATTACAAATAGCTATTGACATTTTTTTTTCCTGAGCTTTTTACAACTTGCCTATTAATTTCTATAGTCTCTACTCTCTCCATTCTAGATTTGGTTCTTCTTTTTCAACACCTATTTATGAAGAAAGGTGCACGGACTTTATGGATGCAGTGTTAGAAAACACTCCCCTTGAGGTAGGCACTGGATCTATGGGGAGACAAATAAAAATCTTATATGTAAGCAGGAAGAGAAATAGTAGCTAACATTGACTGTGTACCAGGTTCTATTCTGCATTAATCAGATTTCTTTTGTAATGAAACTTTGACAGTATCCCCATTTCCTAATAGGTAAGTGAGTAGGTGGAAGTTGGAACTGGTATGTTACACAAAAAGATATTGATTGTAGTTAGTGATGGAACTAGAATGCTGGAATGCAGACCTTGATTCTTACCCCAACATTCTCTATTGAATTGTCCTACTGAATTTATGTAATGATGAAACTTAATTCGTAACAAGCAGTTTTTACAAACAAGTAAAAGATTAAAAGGCAAGAAAAAGGAAGTTTATCATATATATATTACACTCACCTTGATTTCTTGACTTGGATTTAAAGAAGGTGAACCATGTGTACACAGGTCACGGCTCTCAGAAAGAAGCTCAGGAGGACTTTCAGCAGCACATTGCTGACCGCTACTCAAGTAATTAGGATATTCTTTCAAAAGCAAGTCTTGTCCTTCAACATTTTTACTGTAGGCTCTAGAAAGAAAATCAGGAAAACATATCATTGCTTGTTATTTTTTGAGGTCTTAACATTTTATGAACAATCCAAGGTATCACTAAGTCAACTAAACTTGATAGCTTTTCTTTAAAACAGTTCTACCCAAAAGATTTTTTTAAATTCATCAGATGAACTTCCTGATGTTATTATTTTCATAGCTCAAAGGATTAAATAATACTTTTTGAAATATTTTGCCAAATTATAATAGTTTTTTTGTTTATGTGGTTTGCTTTTAGTTTTTGGAAGACAACAAAGCACAATTACTTAACCCTGACAGACATTCTGAGTTCCCAGCGTATTCTATAATTATTGTGATGTCATCCGTGAAGGACTCAATTCACATTTCCCTCTGTACTTTTAGAAAGTTTTTATCTCTGGAATGTGGAAAAAGGTGAGAATTCCAGAATCTCATTATATTAGGAGAACTCTTGGAACAAGGATCTACAGCAAATCTGGAAATCTTGAGACCTAAACAGAGAAATGTGTTTTAACAATACTAATTAAATGAGAGATGCTCTTTAACTAAAGTGACTATCAGACTTCACATAATCTTGCTTTGTGAGTTTTGGCTATATCGAAAATATTCAAATGTAAATATAAGATACCAGGGATTTTCTCAAATATATAATTACTAAGTATGTCTATGATTTATTCCCCCTTCCCTCAAAGCCTATTTGTTTGTTTTTTATTTATTTATTTATTTTTTTTGAGACAGTCTTGCTCTATTGCCCAGGCTAGAGTGCTGTGGAGTCAGCCTAGCTCATAGCAACCTCAAACTCCTGGGCTCAAGTGATCCTTCTGCCTCAGCCTCCCGAGTAGCTGGGACTACAGGCATGTGCCACCATGCCTGGCTAATTTTTTTTTATATATATATTTTTAGCTGTCCATATCATTTCTTTCTATTTTTAGTAGAGATGGGGTCTTGCTCTTGCTCAGGCTGGTCTCGAACTCCTGACCTTGAGCGATCCTCCCGCCTCGGCCTCCCAGAGTGCTAGGATTACAGGCGTGAGTCACCACGCCCGGCCATGTTTTTTTTTTTTAATACACCCTTCCACACACAGATTGTGTTTTTAAAAGTATTTTAGACTATTTGCTTTTTGAATTGGACAGGTTTTTTGAGAAAAATTTTTTTAAGGAAAAACGTATTTTGAAGTATTTATGTTAAAATGGACTACTCAAATTCCAATCCCCAGTGTTAGGTTCACTATTACAGTAGATTGAAGTGACCTACTTTATATTAGAGAATATTCATATTATTTGCTAGTTAAATATATTCCTGAGGCTGTCAATGATCATGAGAAATAGAGTGTAGTAAAGCATCGAAACTCATTTCATCATCATATAATTCACCCAAATATATTTTGAATATAAGCTCAATGTATGCAGTGTTTTACTTCTAGTGCACAAATAGCTAATGTTACATCATTATGTTTTCCTTTTTAGTGGTCTTCCTCTAGAATTCATGTAGAATTTTTGTTCATTCCACATGGATTCCATGGGTTTGGATTTTAAATTTATAACACCTGCCTGCTGTTTCTTCTATGCCACTTGCTTTGCTCCCATAGTGACCACCTGGCTTGCTCTCTCTCTTCATATTTTTTGTGTCTTAGGGAGAAGACTTCATCAGAAAGATCTTCTATCTGTGATGAGAAATAAAGATTTTTGCTTTAATCAGAAACATTTTGAAATATGAATAAGTTTCAAACAATTCCTCATCTAGAGAACAATAGCCAAACTCTAAATGCAATCTATGTAAGTTGAGAAAACAAATACGAGATGAGCCTCAAATTCCTGAAAAAGGGGAGTCAAAAACTTTAAGAACTTTTTACTGTTCATGTTTGAAGACGTACCTAGATTACAAATGAGTTCCCAGTGCTTTCCATTTATCACAGCTTACATCAAATAGTCATAATGCTTCATTTTTTTCAATGGTTTTTATTGATTGCCCATTGTGGAGCATACATTGTTCTAGGTACATGTTAATAGCAAAGAAAACTAAAACTGATTATCTAAGATAAATCAGAATTAATGAATGATTTGCCTGGGGTTCTAACCTGGAAAACTACTTGGGTTATAGTGTTAAAGAATTTGGATTTCCTGGCTAGGATCATTCAGAAGTAAGGAAGAGTACATTAAAAGAGGGAAAAGCATTAAAAGGTAAATTTTAGTAGTTGAAAAACATGACCACCAGGCACAGAAAGATTGTTACTTGGCAGAAACCAAATGTCTTCAACATTATACTGCTTCTAGAGACCATCACTTTGGAATTAGTTTAGTTATACAGTATTTTTCCCTATAATTATTCTTGTCTTAATGTAATTTTACCCTTACAGGCCCACAGTTCCTTACCTGTAATTCCCAAATCCAAAAATCTTAAAAAACAAATTTTCATAATTTCTTTGGTGACACAGCGTGATGTGATATGGTGTGAGGCTATTTTTTGTGTTAATCTCAATTGTGAATATTTCACTACAGAAACATTAATGTTTGATTAATGTTACAAGAATTGTCCTAGACTTTATGGGTATTACATGAGATGCACCACATTACTTTTCTATGATCTAAAAATTCAAAAACAAATTGACCCTAAGATTCTAAAAATGACACTGTAGACTTGAGTCAATGAGGCTAAATCTCATGCAGAAAAATATGATTGGTACTGAGAATGAATGTAAATGTTCATATAAATTCAATATCTCAAAAGCTCATCTAAATAAGTGGTATATTTTAGTTTTGCTTTTTAAAATTCCTTTATATATTATCTTTGTAGTCAGATTTGCACAAAAATGTCATTTTTCTAATTGAATTAATATCTATTTTGATGAGCTTTCATAAGTGAAAAGAAAAAGATCAGAATTTAAAGGGTTTATATTTTCCTTTAGTTCCTTTGACATCAAAATAAGCAGGCTTCATAATATGTAATGTACAATTATCCCATGACATGAAAGGCAGCTTACCTCTTCTTCACCCAAATTATGTTCATCCAATGGCTGAAGAACAACCATCCTCCAGCTGTTGAAGATACAAATCAGTTTCAAACAGTTTTTATTAATTTGTTTAAATGTAGCAGTTTTATTCTTTAAGCACAGCTAAATGTATTAGGGTTTTCTTTCCGTGGGACTTCCATAATTCAAAACATTGTATTTTAATACTTTATTTTTTTAAAGAGAAAAATATTAGTATTATGTAAACAGGACAAGGAGGAGATAAAGCTTTATTTTTGTCCTTATAGTGAGCAGTCTGTTCTACATAGCTGCATTTTATACATAATACATATGTACTGACTCTGAATTAATTTAATGGTATGCTGATAAACTGGCTCAGCCAAAAAAAAAAGGAAGGAGAAAAGCCTTGATTTGTAGTGTTTTCCAATATCTTTGATGTGAAAACGCCTATCATGGCCCTTTTGAGCTACCAATAATTTAACAGCTGGCTTACAGAACTCTTGTATATTTAACTTTCAGCTATTCTAGCCTACCATTGCAAGCTCAAAAACATTTTTGCTATTATAGAGCATCATAACCACAAATGTTATTCCTTATGTAGACAGTATCAACATATAATTTATAGGAGTTTTCATAATACCTCCTAGAGTATTAAAGTTCTATTAATACCTCAAAATAATTATGAAATTAGAATAGAAATATAGGAATTAAATGTCATCATCACCCATCTCATGTCTCTGTTTCCAACCTTTTCTATCTTTACTTCTTGGTACCATATTCATATTCTTAAGAAACTGCTTTCATCACTGCTAAAAAAATTTGGCTAACTTCACTCCCAATAGAAAGCAGATATATATGGCATTCAGGGACCTCCACAATATGGCTCTAACTTTTCTAGCGTTAACTTCTTTTGTCAACCTACACAAAACCTCAATATCGGCTAAGCCTTATGTGCATGTCTACGTGCCTTTGTTGTGGTCTCCCTATGTAAACACCCTTTCCACCTTTCCCTTCCTTTATTGGTGTCTTCTCTCACCTTCCCACTCATCTTTCTATTTAATGTGTTTATTGCTGACTTGCAATACATCCAGTTCTTATTTTTGTTGTCACAGGTGTGTTACTTTCAATGTCAATACCCCAAGCAAAGGTAGTTGCTTTCTTCTTTAAATTCTTTTTGCAACCTCATGCACACCTTTTATGTTTAATGGCAAGAATTGTTTGTTGCAGTTCTTATGTCACTAAGGTACCTTTTAGTGCCATATACATAATAGATACCTAAATATCATTGAAAGAAAAAAGACTCTAAGATACTAAAGTAAATTATTCTAGGAATTTCTAATTCTTATGAAAACTGAGAAAAATAAAATAATCACACTGTATGGCACTTTTTCTTCAGCCTGAGTAATGTAATAGTTCCTTTTACCATGTTCCCTCCATGGCTGCACAAGCTGCGGTGAGGGGAGGAGCATCTTCCTTTCATTAATTAAAATTCTAATTTCACTGAAGATTTAAGTTTATTAAGGAAAGAAGAAAGAAAAATAAAAAGATGTTAAGTATACATACCTTGGAGTAAGTATTTCCTTGTATTGGAGTTTCTCTAACTTAGCTGGTGCTACTAATGACATGGGAATCACAATGTTATCTATGTCGTAAGAGCTCTCACTTCTCAATCTCCGTCTTGTAGTATTCTGCAAAACAGTATTAAAGTGGTTTTACACTGTGTCTGGTTACTTGTGATGATACCCTCCTTTCATGAGTTACATAAAGATAATATGGCAGTGTACCTGTTACATAATTTTTGTAAATTCACTGACTATAGAATGTTACTATAAAATGTTAGAATCTGACTATAAAATGTTAACAAATTAAGAAAATATTCCTATCTTTAGTAAACCAAACAGTCTTTTGGCAGGTGTGTAATGTGTATTTATGTGCTTAAACATACCTTATTTTTAAGACCATAAAAAATATGAATGCCTTAAAATGTAAAACTCTTACCAAAAATCACTAACATGAAGCACCCACCCTAAATATCAATGAAATGATCATCTAGCAAACTTAGGAATGGTGATGAAATATTTTTTGATGAGCCCTTTAGTAAAGATCATTATTACAATCTTCGTTTATGTGTCCCTGGTCCCTAAGCTTTAGACTATTCATTTCTAAGCCCTCTCACCTTTTGACTGTTCCATTCCCTGGCCAGATGATAAAAAAACAAAACAACTAACACAAGTCTTAAATTCTCATTAGTAAGACTATATTTAGCTTCATATGTTAAAGAGTAAAGATGGTCATGATGAAGTTTTTAACTCAGAAAAAGCAGCTATAACCAAAGATTAATGAACTAATAGTATTCTGTAAAAAAAGCATTATCTCATCATATTATTTCCTGATAAGATAGCTGTAAATGTGCTAATTATGCTAGTCAATAAGGCTGTTATAGATTTGCAAAAAGATCTATAAATTATTTTAAAAATCAGCTGCTTTTACTTTCATTATACAAAGAAACCTACTTGTGATGATGAATTCTGGGTTCTTGATATAACGTTGACATTAGAAACAGCAGTAAAGTTGCCATGGGATCCTGGTACTGTGTGTTGAAAAGCACATTCTTCAAATCTAGTTCTTTCTCCTGCCATGGAAAGAACCATTGAGAAGGTCACACATTAAACATGACTGATAGGTATTATTAGAATTATTTTCCTAAATAGGTGACTGGTGATTGATTCCTTACCTTTTTTTTTTTTTCTTGAATGCATGTTTCAGAAAACACACAAAAAAATAAGGAAATGGAAAAAGGGGCTTTACCCACAGTCCTGCCACAAGTAATACCATTTTCTGGGGACTTAGCAGTTTTTGTTCAATACGTTTCATATTATTTCTTGAATAAGGTCATCCTCTCCTTTATTGTGTTCTTCTGTGACTCTAATTAACAGTTGAACCATCACAATTGATCTTAATTTTCTTATCCTTTCATTTTTCATATCTGACTTTTTGTTCTAATTTCTGTGAAGTGTCCTTAACTTGATCTTCTGAAACACTTGATTTTTGAAAAATTTC
The DNA here is from genome assembly GCF_041146395.1 of Eulemur rufifrons. NCBI lineage: Eukaryota > Metazoa > Chordata > Mammalia > Primates > Lemuridae > Eulemur > Eulemur rufifrons. The sequence continues at coordinate 24,470,272 of NC_090983.1, read as the reverse complement.
TACTACTGAAGTACTAATTTCTTTTTCTTTTCTTTTTTCTTTTTCTTTTTTTTTTTTTTTTTTGAGACAGAGTCTCACTCTGTTACCTGGGCTGGCGTACGATGATATGATCATAGCTCACTGCAAATTCAGACTCCTGGGCTCAGGCAATCCTCCTGCCTCGGCCTTCAAAAGTGCTAGGATTACAGATGCAAGCCACTGTGCCTGGCAAAATACTATGCTAATTTCTAAAAGTACTTACGTGGTGTTCATTTCTTGTAGCATCCTGTTCTTTCATGGATGAAATTTTTCTTTTCTCTCAGGACATTGATTAGAAATTTACTTCTATGGTATCTTCTGTTTCCTTTGAGTTCCTTTTTCCTGTCTGTTTCAGTTCCTTATTTGTAAGTGTATATTAACATATTTGTTTATTCACTCACTGCCCTTGTTTATTTTACTTTAGTACAAATCTTAAACAATATTTTCCTGTGTAATGTAAAATCCATATTTACATTTCTCCAGTTGTTAAAAAAAATGTCCTTTATGACTAGTTCTTCAAATCAGGATCCACATACTGAAATTGGTTATTGTCTCCTAGGTTTTTTATAGGCTAGAGTAGCTTTTTTTTTTTTTAAATGATACTGCCTTATGACAGAGATGAGATGTCCTATGCTTTTGGAGTTGTCTATTTGTAGTATATCATTTCATTTGTTCTTTTACCCCTGTATTCACATTAAACTTGAAGTTAGATCTAAAGGATCAGTCAATTCAAGAAACATTTTACATCTTAGGTAATGTATATTTATTTCATAATGCATCTTATTTTAAGAGGTCCTTTTAGTTTTCCTATGTTCTGGTTTGTGTATATGAAAGTTCATGAAAAGCTAGGTGATCCTTGGTTATCTGTTCTTAAGAGTGAAACACTAAAAAGCATAATGAAACCTCTGGACATGTGTACGAATTTGTTAATTTTGTGCTCACTGTAGTTGATCAGGTAGTTACTGTCAGTACTGACATGATGTATTATGGTGGTATTTCTAAAGACACTAGAGATAAATATTAAATCCGTTGTGTATAATAATAGTCCAGTATATCTTGTATATAGTTTCTAATTTATCTTTCCAGTTTTATTTTTTATCATTAGCAATAACTGTGGCAACTATCTTCCCCAAGTCTCCACAACAAACCCCAATTTGTATTACTAGAAGAGTTCTAATTTCCAAAGATATCTCTTGATCATCTTGGAACTTTAAGTTTATAGGCTTCTAAGGAGAATTGACCAAGGTAGTTGAGTACTTCAGTTGAATCTTGTCCAAATGCTGTCAAAATCCTGAGGAATCTGCAGTGACTCAGCACCTCCACAATAGGTACAAGAAATGGTCATTTCTGAAAGGCAACCTTATACTAGCCTATTTTGAGGTTGGAACACAACTTTGGAGACTAAAACCTGTCCAGAGGACAGTTGGTAGAAGACAGCTAGAGAACATAGGAAGGGAATACTTAACTGCCATAAAGTGGATAGACGCCTAATCCACAAATAATTCTGAATTAACTACATGATTATGCTGTTTAATGTTCACAGGGTCATAGATGTTTTATGTAATATAGTAACTGCTGGATTATAAACTCCCATGAGACAGGTTCTTTGAAGATAAGGATTTTTTAATTTTCAATATTTAGCACTAGCTCATATCCTCATTTAACCTACCTAATGCTGTTTCACTCAAATGTCTTTTCTTTCTTCCCTGTAACAGTTGTGTAGAAGATTCTGACCTTATTTGAGGTTTACATGTAGGTGAATATCCATTTCTCCATTGATTCAGAGAAGTCCTATGTACTAAAACAAATGAAAAGGAAATATTAAGTTTTAGTTCCTTAACAAAAACAGATAATGGACATGTTAATCTCTTTTTATTTATAACAGTGCAGAATTTTAAGAAAACAGTTCAAAATTAAGATGAATAAATACTTAAATATCAATACAGACAACTCAAAACTAAAAATACCTGGAATAGGATTCCTTAAAAGCATCTTCAAGAAGTGCCCAAGTTCCTATATTTGCTGCATTTTTTGAAGGGGTTGAAAAGATAAGGTGATCTGTTCTCAAAGTCTTCCAAATTGCAAAATGTATAGACTGAGGATTGGTTCAGATCTGTAAATCTTGGCCAAATATGATCTGAATCCTTAAGTTCTTGCTTACTCTTAAATCTGGAAATAATTCAGGACCGAGTAGGATTCAACAGGGTCTCAACAGACTGGGACTCTTTGAGAGCAAGAATCAGATTTCATCCACCTCTGAGAGTGACTAGCACTATTCTTTCACTTTTTAAAAACAATAAATTTAACACTGCTTTAAGTCACTTACCATCTCTCTGCCTCAGTTGCCTCATCTATAAAATAAGGATAATAGCTATCTTAGGGTTGTGAGGATTAAATGAGTTAATTCTTGTAATAGTAAAAACATGTCTGACTTGGTAAGCATTCAATAAATGTTAGCTTTATCATAATTGTCTACCTGAACTCCATATTTCCAGTACTGGTGTAAGAACCACATTGGCTTCTTTTTTAAACGGTTTGGAGATGTGGAAAGGAATAGAAAAAAATATGTAGGCTAAAGTGCCAAACTCGCTAACACTGAAATAAAGGGCATGGCCTACCAACTGACCAGGAGTCTGGTTTTAAGTTGGCAAAGCACCCTAGAAATGATAAACAACATTTTTATACATGGGCACATGCACAGATATGCACATAATACATCCACATTTGCAAGCAAAAGGGGGAACTTACAAAGTAGAATTTGTAAGAAATCTCTGAAAGACTAATGCCATATGGAATCTGAAGAGGAAATCCAGAGCAGAAGCACATGGAGAAGTACTACCACAGAGGTTTGTGGTCAACCGGGTGCTGTAGACCCAGAGGAGAGGAAAACTGGGAGCAGGACAGTTATCTGGAGCAAATGATATATTGGCTCCACATGCCATTATCTCAGCCATGCTAACAGAATCACAGCTTTGGGCAGAGAAATGGATGGTTGGAGAGATGAAGCAATGCCCAAGTGCCCCACATTGAAATGTTCTGCCTACCCCAACTTTGAGAAGTTCAAGTGTAGAATATAAATCTCTACCTTTCTCATTAAAAGGATCCCATAAACAGCAGTGGTAGAACAGTCTTCACAGTGAATATCAAATGCAATGATGAGTATACAATCAAAACTCCAAAAATCTGAATACCAGCACAGCAAAGAAGAGGTACAAACTACAAGTGGAAGAACCATCTCAAGAAATAGTTAATGGATCATATACAGAACACAGATTAACAGGTCTTTGGAATGACTGATATTGCCAAGAGAAACAGGCAGGAGGCCCTCCAGAGAAATCTCGAATGGAAAGTGTAATTGTTCCAATTTAAAAAAAAAATCACTAAGCTGGGTGCAATGGCATGCGCCTTTAATCTCAGCTACTCAGGAGGCTGAAGTGGGAGGATTGCTTGCTCTCAGGAGTTTGAGCCCTGCCTGGGTGAAAGAGGAGACCCTGTCTCCTAAGGTAAAAAATAAATAAATAAATCACTAACTGGGCTAAGTAACAGAATGTACACAGCTGAAAACCAAAATGAGGAGTCTGGAAGAGGAATTCTACAACTTGATGGTATAGAGTGATGGAAAATACGGAGTAAAAAAGGACCAAAATGTGGGGTAACATTCAGGATAGAACAGAGATCATGAAGGGAAGGAAATACTTCAAAGAAATAGCCGAAAATTTTTCCAGAATCAATGATACTAACCTTAAGATTTCAAAGAATTCACTTGAATGTCAAACAGCAAATGAAAAAAAAAAAACACATCACAGCATCACAGACGAAGATATTCTTAAAAGTTACAAGAGAAGGGATAAAAAGGTTACTGCAAAGGAATGAGAATCAGATTGACACACAGCAAAACTAGATATAAGAAAATGATGACTTTAAAGATCTCAGGGGAAATGATAGGCAGAATTACTAAAATGTGGCCGGGCATGGTGGCTCACGCCTGTAATCCTAGCACTCTGGGAGGCGAGGGGGGCGGATCGCTTGAGGTCAGGAGTTTGAGACCAGCCTGAGCAAGAGCAAGACCTCGTCTCTACTAAAAATAGAAAGAAATTATATGGACAGCTAAAAATATATAGAAAAAAGTAGCCGGGCATGGTGGAGCATGCTTGTAGTTCCAGCTACTTGGGAGGCTGAGGCAGGAGGATCGCTTGAGCCCAGGAGTTTGAGGTTGCTGTGAGCTAGGCTGACGCCATGACACTCTAGTCCGGGCAACAGAGTGAGACTCTGTCTCAAAAAAAAAAATTAAAAAAAAGAATTACTAAAGTGGCCCCCAAGATTTCCTACCACCCCCAAAAAGGTAAAAATGTTAAATAGAAAACAAGATGGCAGGAGTAATTCTAAACTCATGCCTATTAAGAAGGGTGACTGGAATTGTGAGAGCTAGATTTTAAAATGTGTGCCTGGAACATGTAGGGGTTCAAAAAGTTAGTGTCCACTGCTGTTTTAATAAAACATTTTGCTGTAGTATTTTAAGCAAATATCAGACAATTCACCCTCCTATTTTCTACAAGCAATTCACCACTCTCCTAAAAACATATCAAACTTTGTGAAGGAATCTTCCACAAATAATGAAAATATTTTCACATTTATCATTTTCCTTATTCTTCAGCATCCTGTAAGGTTTAGTAGATCCTTGAAACAGTAGGAAATGTATGAAATTCATTCTGACTGCACACACTTTCATCACCTGTCCTGCTGATAACCATCCCAGCCTTTCAGTTCTTGATCTCCCAGATCCTCTCCTAGAGTCTATCCTAACACCATACCTTGACAGAGCATCTCTCATGTCTCCTGCCATTACTTCCTTCCCTTTTATTTAATCATCTTGTAACTATAGAGAGCCAATTAGCATGACAAGCACCATTCTAAATCCTGGGTGAGCATAAGGAGGTATGGTCCCAGCCCTCAATGTAGTTTACAGGTGTTTCCACAAAGAATGCAACCGTAATGTGTGATAGAAAGAAGTACACCATGTAACAGAGTGTAGAATAGAGAGCTCTAGGAAGGCTTCCCCAGATGAAGTGATAGATTTCAAGTATGAACAGAAATAGCTGATGGGTAGGAGAGGGAAGAAGGAATAGCATGAGCAATGGCCCAAGGGAGCAGGACAAATTTGGGAACTGAATGGCTATGTAGTGTACAGTAAGGGAGCACAGTGAAACAGTAACATGAGCAGGCAGGAGCCAGTCTGTGTAGATAGGGCTTTAAGGGTCCTCTATTAAGAATATTCCCTCTCTTAAGTTTGGAATGTGGTGCTTAAAAAGAAACATTCTCTTTCAAATGTTTTAAAAGGAATTGGGCTGGGGAGCAGGTGTAACATAATTAGATTTGCATTAGAAAAGTTTAATCTGGCTACAGTGATTGAAGGGAAATTAAAAATTGATTAGGAGGCTATTTCAGCAGTGTAGATAGGAGATCATTATGTTGGGCTGTGACAGTAGTAGAAAAGAAGATAGATTTGAAACAGATGTGTAAGATCATATTGAGAACTTGGCGATTGGTTTAGATAGAGGAAGTGTGGGTTAAAGAGACAGCCCTATATTTACGGCTTCCTTGTTTAGGCTATGGTGCTATTTATTGTGCTTCCTCTCTGGTCTATCCACTCTTTGAAAAACAAACTTTTTATTTTGACATAATCTCAGAATTGCAGAAAACTTGAAATAGTATACTACAAAGAATTACTGTATGCCCTTTATTCATATTTCCCAGATGTTAACTTTTTATCACATTTGCTTTACCTCTCTCTGGAACTCTTAAGTTGCTGACATGATGCCCCTTTACCCCTAAATACATCAATATGTATTTCTCAAAAACAAGAGCATCCTCTAACACAGTCACACAGTTGTCAACATCAAAAAATTAATACCATTAGCTAATCTATAGGTCTTAACTCAAATTTCACCAAATATCCTTACAATGTTATTTATAGAAAATTATCACTCATTGTGTTCAGTTGACAGATGAGGCTAACCATCTATTCACTCTTGAACCCACTACAATTTGGCTTTTCCCTACTTCCTTGCTGCCTGAAGTCAGCAGTGGTATTGTGATGGCAAAATCCAAACTCTGTGACAAGACAGACAAAGATTGTCTACTTACCTTCACACAATTTCCCCTACAGGAATACCAAGCTATTTGTAGATACTTGAACACATCATACTGTTTCATGTCTCCGTGACAGGCTATGTGTTTGTTTGCATTATTTAAAGCCTTGATACTCAATATAGGCCAACAGCATTTGAATCACCTGGGACTTTGTTAGAAATGCAGAATCTCAGGCTTTATTCTAGACCTATTGAATCAGAATTTGCATTCTAACAACATCCCTCAAGTAATTTGTTTGAGAAGCACTAATTTGGAACACCTCACCCTTCTTCCTCTGTAAATTTCAATTAAGTAGTTGAAGCTGCACTTGGCATTACCATCTTTCTGGAGTTCGTGTCTTTGCCCATTTCTAATCTCCCTTAACCTCTCTCCTTCTGGCTTCTAGGCAGAGCTACATACTCCTTCTTTATAGAATATTTTTAGCATATATCTGTGCCCACCATACAATATAATAGTTATTTTTGCCTTCCTCCTATTACAATTTCTTTGATTTCCTGTGATTCACCATTGATTCTTCACTTAATAGTCTGCCTGGCACAGAGGAGGTGCTCAATAAATTCTGACCTCTAATTTTACTTAATTCTATAGAAATCACTAACAGTAAAGGAAAAATTAAGGCCCAGCTATTTAAGATATATATAGGATGAAATTTTTCATTATGTTATTGATACACTATTATTAATTCTGTGCTAACACATTTACACTCATTTTTTTAAATCAAACAGTGGAGCAACATTAGAAGAAATAGACTCACCTGATCTTCTCTAACACAGCATGTACTTTCATTTTTGCATGCTCCCTTCAGTATTATCATGATAGTACTGCTATTATGGATATTATTAAAATAATCATCTTCATGGGTACATTTTTTTCCCTTTTGAAAAAAATTTAGTTTCAGGATAAATTCCAACAAGTGGAATTATATCATGAAAAAGTACCTGAACATAATCTATACTTTCCTGTATTGCTTTAGGCTTTTTCACCTATACATAGACAATTTTTCTTCATCCTTGGTGCTTTCATTTTTTTTTCTTTCTCTTTAAGTTTTTACTGTGGAAAAATTTCAAACAAACACAAAAGGAGACTAGAATAATGAACTCTCTTGTACCTATCCTTCAGCTTCAGCAATAATCACCTCATGAGCAATATTGTTTCATCTCTCTCCCAGCACTTTTTTGCTAGAGTATTTTAAAGCAAATCCCAAACACATCTTTTCATCTACATATATTAATATATTGGTGTGAATCCCTAACAAACTAACTGATAAAGTATGTATATTTATATAACCACAATGTATTATTACATCTAACAAAATTAATAATTCATTAATATAATCTAACAGCTAGTTTATGTTTAAATTTCTCTGTTTCAAAAATTGTGTGTATACAGCTGGTTTGTTCAAATAATCTCAACAGTCTACACATTGCATTTGGTTGATATGAGAATAAACATTTCTCTGATCTTTATGGTGAAAAAAAGAAAAAGAAGGCCGGGCGCGGTGGCTCACGCCTGTAATCCTAGTACTCTGGGAGGCCGAGGTGGGCGGATCGCTTGAGGTCAGGAGTTCAAGACCAGCCTGAGCAAGAGCGAGACCCCATCTCTACTAAAAAAATAGAAAGAAATTATATGGACAGCTAAAAATACATATAGAAAAAACTAGCCGGGCATGGTGGTGCATGCCTGTAGTCCCAGCTACTCGGGAGGCTGAGACAGGAAGATCGCTTGAGCCCAGGAGTTTGAGGTTGCTGTGAGCTAGGCTGACGCCATGGCACTCACTCTAGCCTGGGCAACAGAGTGAGACTCTGTCTCAAAAAAAAAAAAAAAAAAAAAAGAGAAAAAGAAAAAGAACAAACATTTCTATGTGGTTACAATTGTAGCAAACAAGTAAAATATTTTCATCTTTTTATCTCAGAACATTCTTTGAAAAATGTTTCCATCTTTACATGAACTTTTAAGATATTTTTTAAGGTTGCATATTCCACCATTGTATATAATTTAAACATGTCTCTATTATGCTCTTCAAGTTGTTGCTAATTTTTCATTATCACAAAAAATGTTAAGATGAATGTAGTTGTAAATAAAGGTTGTTTCATACTTAGGATTCGATTACTGAAAATGGAATAATTGGGTCAGAATACAGTTAACAGTTCAGTAAACATTTATTGTGAGCAGGTACAAAAGTAAACAAGCTTTTTAACCACAGTGAGCTTATAAAAGGAATATATAGTTTAAAGGCCTTGTAAATGTATCTCACAGTGCTTCCAAAAAGGCTTGTATCAATTCTTAATGTTATCTGAAATATCTGAGGGTGCAAGGTTTACTAGAGTCATGACAGAATTGATGATTATACTATTTAAACTTATTAATGTAATGGGCAAAAATAGTAAACATGCACCCAGTGTCTGACACAAGCATTATTACGTTATTATGTTAGCTATTATTATCAAGTAAATCTAGTTTTTCTCTAATTCTTTTAAGATAACCATTTTTAACATTTAACTTTTTTTTTTTTTTTTTTTTTTTTGAGACAGAGTGTCACTCTGTTGCCCCGGGCTAGAGTGCCATGGCATCAGCCTAGCTCACAGCAACCTCAAACTCCTGGGCTCAAAGTGATCCTCCTGCCTCAGCCTCCCGAGTAGGTGGGACTACAGGCATGCGCCACCATGCCTGGTGAATTTTTCTATATATATTTTTAGCTGTCCATATAATTTCTTTCTATTTTTAGTATAGATGGGGGTCTCGCTCTTGCTCAGGCTGGTCTGGAACTCCTGAGCTCAAACGATCCGCCTGCCTCGGCCTCCCAGAGTGCTCGGATTACAGGCGTGAGCCACCACGCCCGGCCAAACATTTAACTTTTTAATACATCTTAAATGTATTTTAATGTTCATCCATTTTAAATTTGTCCTAATACAGTATATGAGGGAGGCATCTCATTTTTTATTTCTTCCAAGAGTCATTATTTAATACCACCAATTACACAGGAAACTTAATTGTTTAGAGCTGCGATCCACAATACCTGGGCTGCGAACCAGTACCAGTCTGTAGCCTGTTAGGAATCAGGCTGCACAGAAGGAGGTGAGTGGTGGGCAAGAGAGCGAAGCTTCATCTGTATTTACAGCTGTTCCCTATCGCTCCTCATCCCCCAGCCACAACCCCCACCCACCCCTCTGCTACCCATCTGTGGAAAAATTGTCTTCCATGAAACTGGTCCCTGGTACCAAAAAGGTTGGGGACCACTGGTTTAGAGCATGGCTCTGAGCCACATTGCTTGTGTTTAAATCTTGGCTCTACCATTACTCAAATGTGATTTGGGGAAGGTTAGTCAAGCAGAATAATAAAAATACCTGTCTCACAGGGCTGTACAGATTAAAAGAATTAACTAATACAAAGCCCTTCAACCAGGGCTGGCATATAAGAAATGCTTCATAAGAACCTGTTGTCGGGGAGGCGGTGGCAAGATAAAAATAAAAAACAAAGAAAAAAAAAAGAAAGATAAAAAAAGAAAAAGAACCTGTTGTCATTATTATTTATTGACTAGGCTATCCTTTTCACACTGATAGGAAGTATCATTTTCGTCATATAATGAACCTGTGGGTCTGTCTCTAGGCTTTTTATTTAGTTCCCTTGATCTGGCTTCCATCCACCACATTTTAATGATTATAACTTTATAATACATTTTGATATCTCACACTTATCTTTTAGAAATTTTATTGGCTACGCTTCAACATTTTCCCTCTGAAGTAAACTTTAGAATAACTTTGTTCCAAAAGAATGCCTCTGTGATTCTGATAAGAATTGCATTCTATTTATAAATTAATTGGGAGAAAACTGACATTCTTATGTTACAATACTGTCTTGGAACAGGATATTTCTCTCTTTATAGGAATGTCCTCTTACATTCCTCCTCAGGAAACTTTTGAAGTTTTCTTTATGTAGGTCCTTGTTAAGTTTGATCCAAAATATTTTATATTTTCATTGTCAATGTTTCTGGGATAATTCATTCAATTGTATATGATATATAGTTATTACTGGTACTTATAAATACTGCTGATTTTTATAAATTTTTTAAAAATAAAACTCCAGTTCTAACAGGTATTCATTTAACTCTTTTCAGGTAAATGATTATTTCATCTGGAAATAATTTATCTTAATTTGTTTGACTTTTTTGATGTTAAGATTTTAACTTTGCAGATAATCAAAACATGTTGATGTTTTTCTTTCTTCTAATTGCTTCCAAGTATAGACAATGTCCTCAAACCCCATTCACAGCACTCAAGTTTTATTTTGTAGTTTTAATGTTTTATTTAAAATTCTTGGAGCTAACTATAATTTATTTTCATTATGGTATAAAATGAGTGTGCAGAAAAAAACTTTACTCAGAAGGACAATAACAATACCATTTATTGAATAACAATACTGTTTATTGAATGGTTCTCCACTTTCTCTTCTCATTGATATACAGTTCTTCCCTGATTATATAATAAACTATGTAGTCTGCTTCATCCACCTATTTTCCTAAATATAAGCAAAATATAATCTATGCTAACAATTACGGCTTTTTGTCATGTTTCCATATTTGTTGGGCTAGATTTTCTCAATACTTTTTCCAGTAATTTCTTTAATATTTTTCCCTGTTTAAGTCTTCTCAGTGGGCCTTAGAGTTATTTTGCTAAGTCAAGCAAATTCTATTAGAACTTTCAGTTACATTGCATTAAACATATAAACTAATAGGAAGAATAGATATTCTTATTAATCTTACCATTGAGGAATGCTGTTTCTCCACATTTATTTAATTTTTCTATTATATTTACCAGTAATATTTCATAATTTTCATTCAATATACATTTTTTAAGATTGTTCCTTTGTGTTTTCTACTTGTGTGTGCGTGATTTGTGAAAAGTGAATATTAAAAATTAAGGATTTACTTTTATTCTTCTGTTAAATTTTATTTCCTTAGAATTGAAAAATAATAAGGATGAAGGATGTAAAACGGTATATAAAGTACAAGAATTGTAAATATGACATACCAGGTGATGGAGCTATGATACAGTCGCCTACAAATTTATTTTCAGCAAGATCTCCTTTTATTTCACTCTTTTTTAACAATGTTTCAAAGTGAAAATGAAGAGGCAGATCTGGAAAAATACAGTGAAAAAAGTATTTTAAGTGAACACCACTCTTTACAGACTACAATATTAAGATTGCTTTTTTCTATAAATAGCACATAAGCCTAGAAAAATAAGCAAAAGTTTGAAAAGTAATAACTATCAGAAGTGGCAAGATACTCTTTCTGAGCATGTTGGGAGAAATATTTTGGAAATTACTGATTAGGTGTACTTAGTAAACAAACTAAAAAAAGAACAGCTGAACAACCTCATGAACTTTCTAAAATAGTACATAACATGAACAGTAATTATAACTATTAAATACTATTCACAGATGAATGGAAACAAATGTACCCAAGACGTCTTTAAGAAAACCTGCAGCCAAACCTGGCTGATTCTAAATCCATTCCACTTCACCCCCACAAACTTTGCATCTGAAATAATGAGGTTTCCAAAAAATATAATTACATAGTTTTAATTACTTGGGGGAAAACCACTATAATTCAAATCCAATCTTTTATGAAAACATCAAGTTTCACATTCCCTTAGTTTACTAATATTACACATCACAAATCTTTTACAAAAAACTAAAACTATTTGACAAACTAGTTCTCTTTCCTTAAATAGAGACACTCAATTGGCCATGTTTACATTCTCACAACCAAAGAGGAGCTAAGTAATAAAGTAGATGTGCTTCACATTTATTAACACCTTAACTGCCACGTGAGGTGTATTTAACTCACACTACTTTTGAGCAGGGGGCCTCAAGAAGCATATGTAATTCACACATCTCTTTACCTTGGGAGCAGCATGAACTATTTTTCAAGTTGCATATAACTCATGCACAGAAAACAATAAAAAATAACAATTTTTCATTAAATTAGAAAGGATCATTTTGTTTTTGAAGTTTTTGTTCGATTTTTGTAATAAAACACCATGATCCCAAGAACAAAAATTTTTTTTCTAGTGTGGCAGTCAGTGTGTTAAAGGAGTTTTTTTTTAATTAAGAAAGTAAAAACAGAATCATCTTTAAGATAATTTATTAATAAGGACACCTAAACTTTCCCTGAAAAACCAATATTTTATAAAGCAGTTGATATATTGAAAATTTTGCTACTGAAAGAAGATACGTTTTTTAAGAAAACTATGAACAAATAAATCAGGATAGACCCAGGAAGAGTCTGGATTTTAAAGAAAAGATGTCTCTCTCCCTCAAATGATGTATTTTAGTGGTAGGTCTATACTCAAGTGTGGAATATACAAAAAGAAAAAAATTGGTTCATAAGAATCATCATGGAGTTTGTCCCCAGAGACAGAGTCAGGATGGGTTTGAATCTTACTACTATAATATGATCATATGAAAACTTTACGACAAAATGAAAATGAGACTATAAATTAAATATTCTCCCTTACATGCTGCGTAAAGATATCAGGATTCTGATATTGTCCAATTACCTAAACGTAAGTTTGTTTCTGCAAAGAAATACTACTTACTTTTATAAAGAAAATATCACCTATTCTACTACTATTCTTTGTGAGTTCTGGGAAAATGTGATGTAACAAGAGAAAGTCCTTGTTTACTTACATACCTTTCTTCGTACCCATACTGTGACCTGTAGACTTTTATCAAGATATTCCATAGCACTTTATAGTTTACATTTCAGTTGTCTTAAACAAGAGCGCAAGTACTTTGAGGGATTTATTTGTATTTATACTCCTAGCACCTATTCATTACTTTGTATATAGTAAGTATTGAGATTTTTATTAAATGAATGCAAGAAGGAATGGATAACCCTAACCAGTAGGTAAATAAGCTAATTTTATTTATTAGAGGGGGCATAAGAGTCTTAGTATAAGGGATATTTATATTAGCTTTCAGAATTATGTCATCAGAGAAATATATTTGCTAATAATAAAACAGGCAGTAAAGTAATGGTTAGGAGTTTGGTTCTGGAGAATGACTACCTAAGATTAAATACTGGGTCATCATTTATTAGCTGAGTAATCCTGAATAAGTAACTTAACATCTCTAAGCTTTATTTTCTCTTATGTAAAATGAAGAAGACAAAAGTATCTATTCTGGAGTTGTGAGCACTAAACAAAAGTAATGTGCAAAAAAAAAAAGAAAAAAAAAAAGTAATGTGCTTAGTATATATAGGGCCCAATGTATGCTAAGACTAAATGTTAGGTGCATTATTATTGTTATATTATTATTTCTTCCTATTATTAAGGTTTTTCTCAAAGGTGGAATCATATAGTTCCGGTTAGAAACTTAATTTCAAAGTATGGTGGAGCTAAGAATTCACTCTACTACTGGTAAAAACTAGGCTAAGATTCAGGGCAGGGGGATAGGTACAAAAAATAGTGCTTTAAAAAAGAGGATCAGTTTCTTGATTTTGCAAATTTAAAAGATGATTAGAATCACAAGTTGAAAATGAAACAAAAGCCCATTTGAGATTATGCCCCAATAAAGAGAAGAACCTGAGATAACCAATGTGAGGGATGTTTCTACTCTAAATATTTACTTTAGTTCCAATATAAACAAGACTAAAAAGGTTCCCTTCCCCTCCAAAAAAAATCAAGAACTGGCAATTTAAAACCACCTTAGGGTCGTGAGGATATGCCTCATTTACTCAGTTATAGATTATAGATACTCAAGGTTCAAAAGTTGAACTATACTTATAGATGGACAGTTTTCTTCCCTCTTGGAAAAATTCAGTACAGACTATAAATGGAGGAATATATGGCAGGGAAAACTCCACGCAAATCAGAACATTAGAAAAAGAACACTGAATTATTATTACTGAGAAGCATCTCAACAGCACAGCCATGTCACCAATAAAATGCTAACAATTAAATAAAGAGGATGAAAACCTAGTTATTTCCCAAAGTCAGTCAAATTGGTTTGGAAGGGATTAAAGAATCAACGTAGAACATTAACTCTGCATATGACTAAATTAATTCCTCATAGGAACTGTTTAGTTCTAATGTCTAGTGACAAAGTAATGGATAAAAATAAAATTTTATTAGATTCCCTGTACTTATAGGATTCAATATCACTTTAGAATAAAATCCAGAGTTACTTAAAAATTTTTATGAGGAGGCTTACCTGATGGCAATGATAGAACAGAATGGAAAGAGGAATCTAACTCTGATACACGTTCTCTTAATAGCTGAGACTCTGAATTGTGTTCAAAGCTACTCCAAATTGAAGCTGACTGTAGGCAAGGCATTTGTGTAGTATTTAAAAATGTTTCTTTTGAAGGCAAAGTCTGCAAGGAAAAAAAAAATAATTCAAACATTTCATATTTGCTTGAAAACAGAATAAGAGACAGTGTAACAGTTATAATACAGTGTATGAATGACAACAGAAGAATATCCTGGCTTAATAAGCTGCCTTGGATGAAACACTTCAAAATGACATAGAATAAGTGAGACAAGCCATTGAAGAATTGGCCATGAATCTGGTGAGATTTGACTAGACCCTTTTTGGTTTTTCAAAATGAAGAACAATGTCTATGAAAATGGTTCTTTCTCTCATCTTAGGAAATCACAGTAAAGAGAAAAGAATCCATGAATGTGGCATAGCTCATTTATTTAAGTCATCTTTAATTTCATTCAATAAAACTTTATAAATTTCTTCTGTAAAAGTACTACACATATTTTGTCAGATGTATTCCTAATGACCTTTAATACTTATTATTTCCATTGTAAAAGGGATTTAAAAATACAATTAACTTTTAAATACTGAATGTATCCTACAACTTTGCTAAACTTTCTTATTCTAATAATACATAGAATCTTTTAATCTTCTATTTAATCATATTAGTTGCAAATAACAATTTAATTTCTTTCATTCAATTCTAATATGTTTAAGGCTGGGCGCTGTGGCTCACACCTGTAATCCTAGCACTCTGGAAGGCCAAGGCGGGAGGATCGCTCGAGGTCAGGAGTTCGAGACCAGCCTGAGCAAGAGTGAGACCCCCGTCTCTACTAAAAATAGAAAGAAATGATCTGGCCAACTAAAAATATATACAGAAAAAATTAGCTGGGCATGGTGGCGCATGCCTGTAATCCCAGCTACTCGAGAGGCTGACACAGGAGGATCGCTTAAGCCCAGGAGTTTGAGGTTGCTGTGAGCTAGGCTGATGCCACGGCACTCTAGCCTGGGCAACAAAGTGAGACTCTGTCTCAAAAAAAAAAAAAAAAAAAAAAGTATAAAAAAAAAAAGAAAAAAAATGTTTATTATTAGGTTATTAAGTATGGACTGTCTGATTTCCTTAGTACTAAGTTTGATAGTTGATATCTGACATTTCACTTTGACATTTCTTTTTTTTTTAATTGTGAAGGTACATCCTCATTCTTTCAAATGCATGCTGTGGCTTGTGATTATCTTTCAATTTTTTTTTTTTTTTTTTTTTTGAGACAGAGTCTCGGCTCTGTTGCCCGGGCTAGAGTGCTGTGGTGTCAGCCTAGCTCACAGCAACCTCAAACTCCTGGGCCCAAGCGATCCTTCTGCCTCAGCCTCCCGAGTAGTTGGGACTACAGGCATGCGCCACTATGCCCGGCTAATTTTTCCTATATATTTTTAGTTGTCCAGCTAATTTCTTTCTATTTTTAGTAGAGATGGGGGTCTCGCTCTTGCTCAGGCCGGTCTTGAATTCCGGAGGTCAAACGATCCACCTACGTCGGCCTCCCAGAGTGTTAGGATTACAGGCGTGAGCACCGTGCCCAGCTTTTTCAAATATTTTTACAGCAACTTTTGTGAAACCATGGATAAGTCAAAAATTCGTGTTATTTTTGAATATGAGTTCTGTTGTGGAAACAACGCAGTGCAGACAGCTCGAAATATCAATGAAGTGTTTGAGAAGGATGTGGCTAATGAATGCACAGTATGTCGTTGGTTTCAGAAGTTCTGTTCTGGTGATTTTAATCTTGAAAATGAGCCATGTGGACGACCTGAGACCAAGGTGGATAATGATGAGCTGAAAGCTGTAGCGGAAGTGAATCCATCTCAATCTATGCGTGAATTAGCAGCAAGGTTTGACATTACTATTCCAACAATATTGGACCATTTAAAACAAATGGGCAAGGTAAAGAAGCCAGATAGATGGTTACTGCATGAATTAAACAAGCATCAGAATAAAAATCGTCTCGAAGCTTGCCTTTCTTTGCTGTCACAACATAAAGGCAAACCATTTCTACACCGTCTTGTTACACATGATGAAAAATGGATTCTTTTGACAATCCCAAGCATTTGGCACAATGGTTGGATAAAGATGAAGTGCTGAAACACAGTCCAAAATTCAATATTCATCAGAAAAAAAAAAAAAAAGCTAATGGTGTCTGTTTGGTGGTCCAGCTCTGGTATTATCCACTACAGTTTCATGAAACCTGGTCAGTCGATTACAGCAGATGTCTACTGCAACCAATTATATGAAATGATGAGGATGCTTGCGATTAAGAAGCCAAGATTGGTCAATAGAGATGGACCAAACCTCTTGTAAGATCACACGTTGAAAAACACAATGCTGCTCAAACTACAGAAGCTGGACTTAGAAACACTCTGTCATCCACTGTATTCACCAGACCTTGTACCAACCAACTACTACTTCTTCCAGGCTTTGGACCACTTCTTGCAAGGAAAAATATTCAATTTTCAACAAGCTGTGGAAAATGCCTTTTGCAATTTCATCACCACTTGCTCTCCAGGCTTCTTCGCTGCTGGCATAAATAAGCTACCGTTAAGATGGCAAAACTGTGTCAATAGTTTAGGCACATCCTTTGATTAATTGTACTGCATCTTGTTTGAGATATAATAAACTACACTTTTGATTCGAAATTGGAAATTTCATATTTAATGACCTAATATTACTTAGGGGGTTCTAACCATGCTAGAATAGTCCAGTAATGAATAGAAATGATCAAAGGAGATATTCTTGTTTTGTTCCTGATATAACATGAATGGTTTTAATTTATCAGAATGAAGAATGATGTGCATTGCAGGAGTTTTTTTTTTTTTTTTTTGTATGTTCTCTATCAGGATATATTCCTAGCTTGCCAAAAACTTTTAAAAATATGTTAACATTGAATTTAATCATACTTTTTCTGAATCTATTAAAACGATTACTTGGCTTTTCTTCTTTAATCTATTAATGTGGTGAACTGCATTAACAGATTGTTAAAAGTCAAACTGAACATATTATTCTTGAGGAATCTTCCTAGGGGCTTATCAAGTTTATTAACCATTTCAAAGAGCCACCAAGTGGACTTGATGACTTTCTATATTGTTTGTCTGTTTTATATTTGATTGATTCCTACCCTGCTTTAAGATTAATCAAATATTTACATTTTTCCCCTATGTTAACTTATACTTATGCATTCTTTTACTTTCTTTTAGTGTTTTCCCTAGTAATTACAATGTTTATCTTTAACGTATTGGTTTTTACGGTATAATAAAAATTATTCCTTTTACCATTTCCCTGAAAACTCTGAGACATTAGAACACTTTAACTCATTTACTCTCTTATTTCTTTTTGTGTTGTTGTTAGGCATTTTAATTCTACGTATATTTATAGCTCTATATTACTATTACTGCTTTTGCTATTGACATTTATGTATACTGCCTACATATTTATCCCTTCTCATTGCTTTAGCTCCTTCCTATAATTTCCTACTTCCATCTGGGATCATATTTCTTCTCCCTTTATTATTATAATGTAGATTTGCTGACAACAAATTCTCTCAGTTTTTATTTATCTGAAGCATTTATATATTATCTTTTTTTTTTTTTTTAATAGGATCTTGATCTGTTGCCTGGGCTAGAGTACAGTGGCATCCTCATAGCTCACTGCAGCCTCCAACTCCTGGGCTAGAGGGATCTCTTGGCTCAGCCTCACAAGTAGCTGGGACAACAAGTGCGCACCCATGCCCAGCTAATTTTTTTTTTTTTTTAATTTTTTGTAGAGACAGGGTCTCACTATGTTGACTCAGGCTAGTCTCAAAATCCTGGCCTCAAATGATCCTCCTGTCTCAGAGCCTTCCAAAGTGCTAGGATTATAGGCATGAACCACCATGCCCAGCCATGTATATTATCATTTTTTAATGATATTTTTTGTGGCTCTAAATTCTGGGTTGGATTTTTTTTTTCTTTCAGTACTTTAAGGATACTTTCATTCCTCTGGCTTCCATTGTTCCTACTGAGTAGTTAGCTATAGGTCTTATTGTCCTCATTTAAGACAATGTGTCATTTTTCCCTCTGGCTTCTTTTACTAGTTTCTCTGTGTCTTCATTTTTTTAGCATGCTTACCATAAGATACTGTCTTAGTCTGTTTGGGTTGCTATAAAAAACTACTATAAACTGGGTGGCTTATAAATAACAGAAATTTATTTCTCACAGTTCTGGAGGCTGCAAAGTCCTAGATCAAAGGGCTAGCAGATTTGGTGTCTGGAAAGGGTCCACTTTCTTATGCACAGAAGGCCATCTCTTTGCTGTAACCTCAGATGGCAGAAGAGGGCTGGGAGCTCTCTGGGTCCTTTTTATAATGGTACTAATTCCATTCATAAGGGCTGACCCTTATGACCAAGTAACCTCCCAAAGGTCCTACCTCCAAATACCATCACATTGGGGATTATGTTTCTACATATGCATTTTGAGGGGGGCATATTCAGTCTATAGCATTCCATCTCAGACCCCTCAAATTCCATTAGACCTGAAGGCTCCAGAATAATCCTATTTTGCTTTATGCTCTGCCTTCCAGACCTACTGGGGCTCTGATCCTGCCTCCAAAGCTATCACAGGTTAGAGTCTCAAGCCTGTGGCTCCCCCTGGTGGTGATCCTGCCTCTGCCATTCTTGCCAACTGGGGTCAGGCCTGTGGCTCTCCCAGGCTGGAATCGTGCACCAGTGGGTTTTCCAGGCAAAGCCCAAGCCACAGTTCCCTGTGTGCTGGTAGAGACTGTGCTGTGTTGACACCACCAAAATTTGCCACCTGTGCCTTCTACAGGGCTAGCCACCATAACCTGTGCTCCACTAGGACTCACTGGAGCCACCCCTGGGTTAGCTGGAGGCACCAGCGTGGGGAGCAGATGGGAGATGCCACTGGGCGGTGCATGCTGAGGTAGCATAGGCTCTGGTGGTCCCACATTTGAAACTGCTCCACCCCCAGGGCCTTTGCACTCTGCCTTTGATGGGAGGGCAGCTCTGATGATCTCTAAATTGCCTTCAGAGTAATAGTGGTTGCAGAAACCAGCTCTCTGGAGTCATATTAGACCTCTGCTAACCTTTCCATTTCTTTTTTCTCTGTGCTTCATTTTGTATAATTTCATTCAGGTCTATCTTCCAACTCAATTCTCTCTTCAGCTGTATCTATCTACCTCTTAGTTATATTAGCAATTTTCTAATTTATTTTCCTTAAATATAGTAAACTTATCTTTATATTCTGTATAATCCTAATATCTGTAGTTATTTTTGTAGCTATATATGTGTGTGTATATGTGTATATATGTGTATACATATAAACACACATGTATGTATTTTATAGAGATTTTATATTTACATATATATGCATGCATATACATATGTGTAATTTTCTTTTCTTTCTACTATCATCATGTTGCCTTACTATTATGTGTTTTATAATTTTTTTTCTTATTAGGAATTCATTTTTGTTGAAACTTTATTCATTGGATTTTTAGAAGTTTCTCTTGACAGTTCATTACCCTAGAAAGGATGTATATTTGTTTTAGCCAGCTATCTGGAACAGTAGCTAACCTATTTTAAAAGCCAATTCTTGTCTTTTTTTTTTTTTTTTTTTAAGTAAAGCACTTGGGTAGCCTGATTTCAGACTTCAAAGATGAAAGAGATCTCACTTGTTATAATTCTATTTATAGCAGAGACTCTATTTTCCCTTTTCAGACAGAGCCCAAGGCAGAGAAAGGCAAGTTCTTGTCCCAGGTTTGAGTTGTAGTTCACCCACTCACAAAGTCATTATCCTATAGAAACTCTTGGCTTTATGCAGGATCTCTAAAATGACTCTTCATGTCTTCCCGTTTGTAAGTTTTGCCTCTAGTCACTCTCAAGAATATTAAAAATTTCTGTTGGATTTAATTGGAAGATACTCATAAGAAATCTTCAGGCTTCAATGGTCACTTCTTTTCTAGATTCTTGGTATGTTTCCCTTTTTTCTTTAGTTCTCTCTCTTTCTTTTCTTTTTTTATTTGAGACAGAGTCTTGCTCTGTCACCTGGGTAGAATGCCTTGGCATCATCGTAGCTCATTGCAACCTCAAACTCCTGGGCTCAAGCCATCCTCCTGCCTCAACCTTCCAAGTAGCTGGGACTACAGGTATGCGCCACCATGCCCAGCTCATTTTTTTCTATATAGTTTTAGTTGTCCATCTAATTTCTTTCTATTTTTTTTAGTAGAGACAGGGTCTCGCTCTTGCTCAGGCTGGTCTCGAACTCCTGAGCTCAAAATTTGGTAATTCTAAATAATCCAGGTTCAAAGAAGAAGTCAGATAAGCAATTAGAAATATTTTGAACTGAAAACATAATTGAAGTTTGTGTGATGCTGAAGCAGTGCTCAAAAGGAAAATTTCAGCATTATTTACTCATATTAGAAAAAAAGAATGACTGAACATCAATTTTATAAGTTATCACTTTAAGCTAGAAAAACAAAGGCAATTAAACCCAAAAGTAAGCACCATTTACATGTGATACCACAAGAATGGCTAAAATGAAAAGGACTGATAATATTTTGTTATAGTAAGGAGAGGGAACAAGTGGAATGCTCATATATTGCTGATGGTAATGTAAAATGATACCATCCAAAACAATGACACAAAAAGTTGTACAAGAATATTTATAGCAGCTTTATTCATAATAGCCCCAACCAGCAACCCAAATGTCCAACAGCAGATGAATGGATAAACAAGTTGTGATATAGTCACAAGATGATAAAATACTATTGTTTTATATTCTCTTTTAATCCTCATTCTCCTATATTCTCTTTCATTTCCCCTCCCCCCACTGGCAACCATTGTAATGTGTCTGATCTGGATCCTTTTATTTGTATGTATTATTGTAGAACATACTGTAATTTTGATATTTAAATCTACATAAATGGTATTGTCCTGGAAATCTCATTCTGGGTCCCTTTGTCTATATTGAGCCAGTTCCCATATACTGTATTACTGTAAGTCAGCATCTAGTAGTCCTACCACCTATCCACACTCCCCCCTTTTTTTTGAAAGTACACTTAAGTTGCTATTCATGGACCTTTACTTGTCAATATTCATTTTTGAATAAGTTACTAAGTTTAAAAAAAAATCCACTTAAAATTTTGACTAAGATTACCTTCAATTCAGGAAACTGAATGTCTCCCACTGAGACTTTATTTTATATCCTGTATAAAAACTTTAATTTCTATAGCAGTCTTATGTATTTTTCGTCAAGTTTCAGAAAACTGACAATCTGCTTTTGGGAATGTATCTTGTTTTTTAATTATATTTCTAATTGGTTATTACTTACGAGGAGAAATGGTTTTAGTTCTAATAATTTATTGATTCTGTTGTATTTTTCTATGAAATTATTTCATCTCAAAATAATGACAATTTTATTTTACTCCTAGGTTCAAAATAATTTTCCTTCAGAACTTTGGAGACATTGCTCCATTTTCTTCTATCATCTAGAGTCATTAATGAGAATTTCAGTGGCAGTTTCATTCTTATTCATTATAGGTCATGCATTGCTTTTGTTAGCTTTATTTTCCCTTCAGATGCTTTAAGATCTTATGTTTTAGATATTCAGAAATTTCATGAGAATCTATTCAGGCATGGGCTATTTGTTTTAATTCATAATGCTGAACAGTTTGTGGATCTTTTCTTTTTTCTTTTTTTTTTTTTGAGATAGAGTCTCATTCTGTTGCCCGGGCTAGAGTGCCATGGCATTAGCCTAGCTCACAGCAACCTCACACTCCTGGGCTCAAGTAATCCTTCTGCCTCAGCCTCCTGAGTAGCTGGGATTACAGGCATGCGCCACCATGCCCAGCTCATTTTTTTCTATATAGTTTTAGTTGTCCATCTAATTTCTTTCTATTTTTTTTAGTAGAGACAGTGTCTCGCTCTTGCTCAGGCTGGTCTCGAACTCCTGAGCTCAAATGATCTGCTCGCCTTGGCCTCCCAGATTGCTAGGATTACAAGCGTGAGCCACCGTGCCCGGCCTTGTGGACCTTTTCAAACTGAAGACATGTATCTTCTTTTTAGCTGTGGGAAATACTCATGTTCAATTTTTCTCTGTGTTCTGGGAGATTTCTTTGACCTTATATTCCAATTCTTATACTAAAATTTTAATTCCAGCAATTTTTAATTTCTAAAGGTACTTTTATATTACAATAGGCCATTCTGGAAGTTATTTTCTGCTCTTCGAATTAGTTCTTTCCACCAAGGTCAGCTATATTCTCTCAGCCTTTCTTGCTGCTGATTTTTGCTCATAGTTTAATCACTCAGATATACTGGCATGCTTTAACTCTATCTAGACTTCTGTGTGGCTTGTTCCCTCTTCCCTTCAATCAAGTCTCTAATCAAATGTCAATTACTCCAGAAAGACCTTCATGCTATCGTATCTAAAATAAACTCCCCTTTCCCCCAGAAAACTCTATCTCCTTTAGTTCTATATTTTTTTCCAAATCATATCATTAGTTAAAATTTATATTGTTTTTCTCTTCCCATTGAATATAAGCTCCATGAAGGCAAGAACCTTTAAATCATGTTCATCATGGTATCTCCAATGTGTAGGCATTGTGTGGCACATAGTAGGTACTTTGTATTTCTTAACTAGAAAATAAAAGAAGGGAGGGAAGAAAACAAAGAGGAAAAACATAATAAATAGATTATTCTAAATAGCTGTATGTGCCTCTGGTATTACGTATGAAGGACTATTTCCCCAATAGTTCTTCCTGAATGGAAAGACTAGAAATTTAGCATACACAGGTTTTGCATACATGGATAGGACTTGTCAACTGGCAGACTTAACCTAGTAGAATTCTGCGTCCCCCAAATCTCATTCATGTTAAGCAGATTCTAACTAACCTTGTGCTAAAACAGTGTGAAAGGAAAGTGTGGGAGCATGCTAAGAACTGTAGCCATTTAAATGCAATGTATAGTAACTTGAAATTTACTTAAAAGCCTGAAGGAAAGATAATTGTACAATTTCTTTTGTTATGGGTGAAATGCCATTTGGATTACAACATCTTATGTAGTCCTTTGAAATTTCTCCTGATCAAGTATTAATAATACTGGTCAATCAAAGAATCTCTAGTACAAACAAACAAATAAAACAATAAAAAAAAATGCAAGAGAATTATTTTATGACTCAAAATGAGGAAAAAATTTTGAATTCTGACTCAAAATCCAGAAGCCATAGTAAAATGATTGAAAAGTTCAACCACATAAAAATAAAGATAAAAAAAACCTTTTGCATGGGGGAAAAAAAAAACATTAGGCAAAGTGAAAACATAAGACAAACCGGAAAAAAAAAAAGCAAATCATAACAAAGGGCAAATTTCCTTAATATGTATGTATATATGAGGAAAAGTATGTAATATAAATATAATCTTCCTAATATATATGAAGAGTTTCTACAAATTCAATAAGAAACAAGCAACAAATCCTCAACAGAAAAATAGGCAAAGGATATCTCAGATCACAGAAAGAAAACAAAAATGGCTCTTAAACATATGCAAAAATGGTCAGTCTAAAGATGTGGAGAAACAGTCATTCTCATGTATTGCTGGTAGGAGTGTAATTTGGTTCAATTCCACACTGAGGGCAATTTGGAAAAAAAAATTTGTGAATGTAAATATTTTTTGTCCTACCAATTCACCTTCTGGGACTCTTCCAAGAGATATACTCACAAACATGTGAACTGAATTTCCTCAAAATGATAAAGGACATATATGAAAAACCCATAGTTTACATCATACTCAATAATGAAAGACTGAAAGCTTTTCCCCTAGGATCTGGAACAAGACAAGGATGACCTTATCTTCTTTACCTTCACTACTAGTATCCAGCACTGTCCTGGAAGTTCTAGCCAGAGCAATTAGGCAAGAAAAAAATTAAATGACATCCAAATTGTAAAGAAAGAAATAAAACTCTATTTGTAGAAGATATGCTCTGAGATATAGAAAATCCCAAAGCACCCATAAAAAAGCTATTACAGCTATTAAATGAATTCAGAAAAATTGCAGGGCACAAGATTAATATACAAAAATAAATTATATTTCTTTTTTTTTTTTTTTTTTTTTTTTTTTTTTTGTTGAGACAGAGTCTCACTTTGTTGCCCAGGCTAGAGTGAGTGCCGTGGCGTCAGCCTAGCTCACAGCAACCTCAAACTCCTGGGCTTAAGCGATCCTACTGCCTCAGCCTCCCGAGTAGCTGGGACTACAGGCATGCGCCACTATGCCCGGCTAATTTTTTCTATATAGATTTTTAGGTGTCCATATAATGTCTTTCTATTTTTAGTAGAGACGGGGTCTCGCTCAGGCTGGTCTCGAACTCCTGACCTTGAGCAATCCACCCGCCTCGGCCTCCCAGAGTGCTAGGATTACAGGCGTGAGCCACCGCGCCCGGCCCCAAAAATAAATTATATTTCTATACATTAGCAGTAAATAATCCAAAAAGAAAATTGAGAAAACAATTGGATTTACAAAAAAATTGTCCTTTTCAAATTTAAGGGTATAACATTGCCCTTTTTTTCTCTATGGTCATTTATAGGAAAATGTATATTTTTAGCATAACACATTGCCACTCTATATAATTTGGGTTTTATTTTTAAGGAAGAGGGGGAAAGTTATGGCACAGCAAGGAGCTGGGAGGTAAATACAAAACCCTAAGAACTATACTGACTGAGCAATAAAGTTGAAAAATTACTATCTCTAAGATTTATCAGCAATAGTGAGGATATAACTGGCAGAGCACAGTAGCATCACAGCAGTAAATCACATTATAATACCAAAAAGTTAAAGATTTTCCTTAAAACAATAGAATACTATTATAAGATTTATATATCTATTTTTCTGAAGATAATCTATTAAAAGTCAGAACTATAATTCACATGGTTATTGACTGTTATGTGGTAGATAATTAAAATATTTTGTCCTTTGTAAAGACTCAACTGTGGTCATACAAACAACGTATTTTTAATTTTTAAGAATTCTGAAAGAAGACTGGTTACATATCCACATTCTTTATGTATACAGCTTTTCTAGTGGGAAAACACAAAGTGGGTAACTAATAAAGCAGCCTAGGAATAAGAAGAACGTGTGTAGTAGGCTACAAAAAACACTATTAGTGAAATAATGAATTAAAATGTTTCATGCTTAGAAATGTTTTAAATGTTTAAAAAAAATTAACATATTTTGAGGCATTTTTCTAAAAATGTTTATTAAAGTGAATAAAGCTACTAAAAGATTTAACATTTTAACATAGATTATTTTGGATATTATTAAGAAGTATGCAAACTAGTACTGGCTCAGTTTCCCTAAGATTTTTCAAGAAACTAAAGATATATTATTCCCATTTGCTAAGCAACTCCCAAATTGCATAGGCAAGTCATCTGTAAACAATAAAGCAATGCATTAATTTATGTATTTATTTATTACCTTCTAAGAAATATGGAAAGTGAATTAGTCATTTTAACATGTTAGTGTTGATATAATGGTACCTTAGTATAGGAATGGCAAAATAATATACAATGTCTGCTACTAGCCTTTCCTTCATTTGTGGTAAGCATTTCTAATTAATCATAGCATTCCCTTCCCCAAGCCCAGATGTCAAAATATTTCTCAAACAGAGCTTTTGACAATTGAAATAAGCAAAAGAGATTGAGAATATTTGCCATTCTTTCCTCGGTGCCTTGCAAGAATTAACACACCACATGAAGAATGGGCCATGGAGAAAACACATATAACTGAGGATCACATAACTTTAAAGCATGTGACTTAGGGTTTATTTGTGTTCTGAAAGATTGATATAAAATGTTTCACTCATGCACCTTACAATGGAGCTTACAGAATTATGAATGAGATGACAATAGACTTGGCTCATCTTCCACTGCTTCTTAATCCATGATATGAGTTACTATTATGACTTGACTTGGAGATTTTACAAAGTCAACTCAGCAATACCATAATTTGCTTTGCCCCTTATTTCTCTTCCTCTTCTCTTTGAAAACGTTCCTTTAACCATATCAAATCAGTTCAGAAAACTAGTTATTTCTTCTTCAAAATGTTTTTTACATCTGTCTATTTTATTCCACTACCTTCACTCCAACTCTTTATAACCTTACATCTAATTTATTATAAGTCTCTTAACTGATTTGTTTCTATAATCTCTCTCCACTGTGAATTGGCCTGTTCAAAGGCAGCAAGTTTAATCTTTCATTATTAATATTTTTGTCACTTCACTCCTCCCCACCAAAACTGTCACTGATTCCTTGATGTTGTCCTAATCATTGAATCATTACCATCATGATTAACATTTGGTGAGGACTTATATGCCAGGTATGGGGCTAAGTAACTTTCAAATGTTATCCTATTTAATATCAACACAACTCTAAAAGGTAGGCTTATTTTTTTTTCTTTTCTTCATTGCTTGATTCGGCTAATGTCTTAATTTGGGGTTACCCATGTGCCCTAAAGCAGATCCCAAGGGGAAGATTGCTTAATAGTAAGGGTCACAAATTCCTTCTATCCCTGTATGTATGCCCTTTTGCTGCAACTTCCTTCTAGAGATGGTGTCTGTTTCTCCATCCCCTTGAATCTGGGCTTGCCAAGTCACTTTCTTTGTCCTATAGAATGCAGTGGAAATGATGTTATTTGAGATCTGGGGCCTAGGCTTCAAGAGGCTTGTAACTTTCTCCTTGTCATCTTGGAGCACTGTCCTGAGGTGCCATGGGAGGAAGCCATTCTAGCTCATGCAGCATGAGAGGCCACAAGGAGGAGAACTGAGTTGCCCCAGCCAACAGCCAGCACCACCTGCCAGATGAGTGAGGCCAGCTTCTTCCAGGGCAGCTGGCCCTCCAGCTGAATGTAGCCAATGTGAAGGAAGCCCTATTTTTATGGATGAGGAAAACAAGGCAGTAAGTAATCTGCACAATACTGTACACTATCATTAAGAAGTAGAGCTGGGATTTCAATCCAGTGTATCTTCCAGAACCCATGCATGAAACCACTAAAATGTTCTGCTTCCCTATCAGAAATAACTCTAAGACTATAATTTAGTACGTTCCAGATTTATCTACAATTATATAAAGCATATTTCTTCATAGGAGTAATGTTATACATGCTATAAATTTATCTCTCCAGCTCAACCCATAAAGGTCCCTGGAGTAATAGAATTGTTGCAGCAAGGTAAGGAAATCCTCAACCAAAATACTTCCCATTGTCCAAAGCAGATTCTCCAGTAGATGGAGTTGAAGTAGGTATGGCACGGAAGAAGAAGAGTTGGCTTCCCAATAAGATAAGAATACTACTTAAGTGACCCTTAAGTCACCTCCTTTTCCTCATTTAATCAGATGCCTCCCATATCATGGAATTAACCTATTTTCTCCTTCAGTGTCATTATTTGTTACCTCAAGTTTTTCTTCTCAATTCTTTTATTATTTGGTCAAAAAAGTATCCTGCATTTTCATAAACAAAGTTTACAAACTTAATCATTTCATTTTTTAAAAAGGAAATGAAAACCTTCAAAGGAAAATTTTATCGTATATACCTTAATTTATACAACTGGATTATTTTATTAAACCATCAGCATTATGATTTGAGAATCTAGGAAACAATAATGATAAGATTGACTACTGAATATCTACAAACACTACTTTTATAAATTTGCCATAGGAAATATATAAAAGAACACAGATGAACAGAAATTAAAATAGGAATAGTTCTGCCTTATTTCTTAAAGGTTATAGTAGTTATTCTTAATTTAAAATTTTACTTCAATTTTTAAATGTTAGATCTACAGCTGTTTACATAAATATATACAAAATGGCTGTGGATTACATGCTAAAATTTATAAATAATGAAAAAATTCTGCTCAAAATAGTTTCCCAACCAGCATTCCAGAGTCATAATGTGACTATTTTATATTTAATTCACTACTTTATGCAAGACAAGCTTCTCAAAATACAAACAGCCTTCAGAGTAACAGTATCATTGGTAAGTGGTTTACCAGAGATTAGCAGGTCACTTAGTGACAAAATAGATTAGTTATATTTGTATGGAAATAAGGAGAAGAAAACAAAAAAATAAGTTGGGGAACTTGAAGAATACCATGGGTAAATAGGAAACTTACATAAGAATACTAAATACCAGAGGGGTGGGAAACACCATGAGGGGGGTGATAAAATACAAGTGCAAATACGGTTTCATTTATTTAAAAATTCTGCCCAGGTCATGTAGCTGATACTTACATTACAGCGATTTATAATTTATGTTCAGGGGCTGCAAGTATTATCAGGGAAGAAGTAATCATCACTACCACCCCTCCATCCTCCCAGTATGGAGGAAGATAGTTGGGTGCATGACCAAATAATACTCTGGGCCTCAACCAATCATCTCTACTTTTATCAATTTCATATAAAATAACCTCTGATCTAACTGATTGAATATATTTCTTATTCTTGCTCAAACATTTACGTTTATTAGCTAAAGTCTTATTATAAAATAAGCCCACTATCCTAATTCAAAATAGAATTGTTACTATTAGTGTCCTATATAAATGATTTGTATATCTAATCACCCACAATCTGTTTATATAGAAAACTGCATTGGAAATTCTAACTTTGGATGCAAGAAACCTCTGTTGTCCTTTCCCGATGGGATAAAGAACTCCCCTTGCCAGGAGTTAGGGTGGCTTCAGTTACCTAAGGCTGAGAAACCAACAGTATAGGGCCTAAAGTTACATGGTAATTGGGTATACAGAGCATCAAGAAGGGGCTGAAGAAGTATATGGTCAGATAAACACTTTTCTTTAATTCTTAATTGCAAGTGAAATTCTGAAGAATGCTATTAGCCACATTTACATTTTAAGATTTATACTATGATATTATTCTGATGAACATTTTTACATCTTATCTGATATCTATGCCTGACAATGCATTTTCTGGATCTAAAGATACATCTATATTCTAGATAGATTAAGCAACATTATCAGGGATTAAAAAAAGCACAGGTTCTCCAAGAATAAACTAAAGTGTCCTCGTAATGAATAAGTAGGCTTAGACAGCAAAAGATATGACTCATCTAGAAGAATAAGGGAGCCAAACATTTTTAAACAGTCTTAGAAACTATGTGGAGTTTTAACAATTGTTGATATGGGCTAACATTTCATAGGAAGAAACAGTCTGAAACAACCCATAAAAGATTCAAATCAGATGTTTAACTCATGCTTGTGAAAGACTCAACATTAACACTTAAGAGAAAACTACCAAACTTGTATTTATACACATTTAAATAATGCTAAATATGTACATCTTTTCCTTCCACTTTGTGCTTCAGCTTCCCCAAAGAAAATGGGATATGAATATTAAGTAAGAAATACATGTAAAGCATTTAGAATTCAAAATAGTACCTGGCACATAACAATTGCTTAATAAATATTAGCTATTATTATCATTTGACATTCTCATTAGAGATTAATATTATAAAAAGAGCAGTATCAAGTAAAAATGCATACTAATTTATGCTTTTTTAAATCCTGTCTAGCAAAGGGATCATAACCTCTGCGAATAATTATTCTTAATAATTATTCCAGTTTTTATACTTCTATTTCTTTCATCTTATTGCTCTGACAGAACAATTAGTGTAACAGTTGCCTACAAAAATGAGGAGGATAGAAAGAGTACATAATGAACTCATAGAGGCGGCTAAGGTTTCTAGGCAGAATGTGCAAAATACAAAATGGTTTCATTTAATTGCCTATGGTAAAGTATGGATGAAGTAGGATGAGCTTAAAAACAAGCTGTTACATTTTCAGGCAGAATTTAGAGGAAACAGAGCCAAGACTTTCTGGGTTCGAAAATAATACTGTTTCCCATTTCCAGCTACTCCAAAGAGCAAAGGGTTCTCATAGTAAGAAATGACATCAGTGCAAAGATCAAATCCTCACACTTGAGGCCAGGAGTTTAAGACCAACCTGGACAATATAGCAAGACCCCATCTCCAAAAAAAATTTAAAAATTAGCCAGGCATAGTGTCACACACCTATAGTTCCAGTTACTTCAGAGGCTAAGGTAGGAGAATCACTTGAAACCAAGGTTCAAGGTTACTGTGAGCTATATTCATGCCACTCTGTATTCATGCCACGGCACTCCAGCCTGGGCAATAGAGCAAGACCCCATTTCTCAGAAAAACAAGACAAAAAAAAACCAAAACAAAACCTGTGGCCTCAGTGTCAAGATCTCAAGGATAAGACAAATCCCAAATTAACAATCTTTTCTGATTAGTGATGTTTGTATCCTATTTAAGAAGTGATGCACCCCAAGGACAAGAAGACATTCTTATGTTTTCTTTTAGAAGTTTTATTGTTTTCCTTTCACATTTAGGTCTATGATTTACCTTCCTTTTTCTTGATCTACCTTCCTTTGCAACTGAGTAGTTCTATCAGTCCATTTCCTGCCTGTAAAATTTTGGGGGTCTGACAACCTTCTTTCATTTTGTCTACTCTTTGTCCCTTTCACTTTAAGCTGGTAGCGTTTCTGCTGGTATAAAATTCTCAAAACCTTTGTGGGACTCCCACACATATCAAGAGGATTCATGTTATTCAAGAGGGTTCTCCAAAGATTCTGTATAACCCTATTTCTATTCCTGGCTTCTGCTGAGATGGTTGATTGGATCCATGAGTTATATACCTAATCTCTCCAGCAAAAGTTTGCCCATGCTCTGGGTTATCTTCAGAGTATGCTATATCATTTTTTTGTAATATACTGAAAATATTCCAAATCATCAAGGTCTGGTTCCTTTTTACCTAACAGTTCCTTACTTAATTTATCTCTTTCCTGTCACATTTTACTAGAAGGAGCAAGGGAAAACTAGGTAACAAATCCTACACTTTGGTTAGAAATTTCCTCAGTTAAGTATTCAAATTCATCACTTAAAAGTTCTATTTTCCACCCCACAGTAGAATATAATTCAGCCAAGTTCTCTACTACTTTATAACAAGGATCAGCTTTCCTCCGGTTTCCAATATCATGTTCCTCCTTCCCCTCTGAAATCTCACCAAAAGCACTTTTAACATTCATATTTCTGGCAACATTCTTTCATGATGATGTATGTACTCTCTAAGATGACAGCAGCTTTGTCTTCCATTCTCCTCACTTCCTTCTGAGCATTCACAAGAATCTAGGCTTTTCCTATCACGCACCTTAAAATTCTTCCAGCCTTTGTCCATTACCCAATTCCAAAGCCACTTCCACAATTTCAGGTTGTTACAGCAGCACCCTGCTTCCTAGTACCAAATGCTGTGTTGGTTTCCTAGAGCTGCCATAATAAATTACCATAAATTGAGTGGCTTAAAGCAACAGAAATTTATTCTGTCATAGTTCTGAAGGTCAAAAGTTTGAAACTGAAATATTGACAGAGCTACACTTCCTCTGAATGCTCTAGGGGAGAATCTTTCCTTGCCTCTTTCAGCTTCTGTGGCTCCTGGCATTCTTTCACTTGTGTTAGCATGACTCAAATCTCTGCCTTCATCTTCACATAGCCTTCTTCTCTGTGTCTCTACCTCAAATCTCTCTTCCTTTTCTCTTTTAAGGGTAACAGACACTGGATTTAGGGCCCATCCTAAATCCAAAATGATTTTATCTCGAGACCCTTAACTTTATTACGACTATAAAGACCCTATTGACAAATAAGTTCACTGTATTTGCTAGGTCAGCCATAATGAAGAACCACAAATGAATGGCTTAAATAACAGAAATTTACTGTTTTCTAGTTCTGGAGGCTAGAAGTCAGATCAAGATGTCAGTTGGTTTCTTTTGAGGACTAAAAGAAAGAATCTTTTGGGCCTCTTCCCTAACTCCTGGTGTGTACTGCCAATTTTTGATGTTTCTTGGCTTGTAGAATCATCATTATGACCTCAGTTTTTATCTTTATGTAGCGTTCACCCTGTATGTATGCATCAGTGTCCAAATTCCCCCTTTTAAAAGAACATCGGTCATATTGGATTTGAGCCTACCCTAATTACCTCATCTTAACTAATTATATCTGTAATAAACCTATTTCCAAATTAGGTCACATTCTGAGATGCTAGGGCTTAGAACTTCAACATATGAGTTCTTAGGGACATAAATCAACCCATAACAGTCACATTCCTAGGTACCAGAAGTTAGGGCATTGACATATCTTTTGGGGGACATAATTCTGCCCACTACAGCAGTTGTTTTGGTTTTTCTCTTTCAACACATTAAATATTTCACTTCCCTTTCTTTTTGCTTACATGGTTTCTGATGAAAAGTCAGCTGTAATTCTTATCCTTGTTCTTCTATAAGCAAGATGTTTTTCTATCTGGATTTTTTTCAAGATTTTCTTTGTCTTAGTTTTTTTGCAGTTTGAATATGTTACGCCTAAGTGCATATTTTAAAATATTTCCCGTTTGACGTTCTCTTAGAGTTTCCTAGATGTGTAATTTGGTGTTTGTCATTGATTTTGGAAAAGTCTCATTCATTATTACTTCGAATATTTCTTCTGCTCTATTCTCTCTTTCTGATATTCCAATTGCATATCTGATACATCATCTGAAATTGCCCCCAAATTCTTAGCTGTTTTCTTCTTGTCTTTTCATTCTTTTTTCTCTTTGCATTTCAATCTGTGACGTTTCTATGACCTATCTACCCTGGCTGATTCTTTCCTTGGCCATGTGCAGACTACTGATGAGACGATCAAAAGCATGCCTGACATAAGGTACAGTGTTTTTGATGTCTAGCATTTACTTTTGATTGTGATTAAGAATTTCCATCTCTCTGCTCACATTACGCATCTGTTCTTGCATGTTTTTCACTTTATCCATTAAAGCCCTTAACATATTAATCATAGTTATTTAAGATTTTTCTGTCTGATAATTCAAACATCTTTGTCATATTTCAACCTGGTTCAAATGATTACTTTGTCTCTTTAGAGTGCGTTTTTCTTCGCATGCCTTGTAATTTTTTGTTGAAAAGTGAAATGATGTATTATGTAATAGTGGCTGACGTAAACAAGTCTTTATTGTGGTGTTATGTTAATCTGGCTAAGAGTTGGCTATGGTTAATGTTTGCTGTATCTGTAGGTGCCAGAGACCTCAGATTCCTCTAGTGTTCTTGTTTTTTGTCTCCTCTGGTGACTTTTGACTTCCTTAAGTACTCCCCCTCAGAGTATATGCCTTGCAGCTGTAACCTGTTGGTATAGTGGTAGTGTGGGGGAAGGGAAGCATTTTATTATATAATCTTATGATTAAATCTCAGCCTTTTAGTGTGTCTCTGTCCCTGAGCTGTGACCTTAACAAGTGTGTCTTATTTTCCACCCCCACTCCTCTTCAGTGAGAGAAGGCGGCTACAGGGAGTGGGAGTGTGAGATATGCTCTTCCCCCAGGTGGTATAAAGCTCTGGTAAAGTCTTTTCCCCAGAAGAGTAGGCCTTTGTTAGAGCATGCTCTGGCTTATTTCACCATGGTTACTCTTCCCTTCCATGGTAAAGCCACTAGGGATCTGCTGGCTCTTCACTGTAAGAACCTAGTGGGGTACCTAGAAGTAAAGTCCATGAAAGTGTTGGGGTCTTCTCAAGACTGTGGTCTCCAGGAGTTTCTCACTCTAAAGCTCGCCAACACTGCACCTCAAGCAATTCATCAAAATTACCATTTAAGTGTTCCTACCAGCTTGTTTATGGTTGTTGTGGCTTCTGCTCCAGGTAAGCAAATCTTGGCTGTGACTCTCTGGATTTGCCTGTCTCCATATTTCAGAGGCAGTTTGCCCTGCAACCTCAATTCTTTGATGGGCCCATGAAAAGGCACTAATTTTCAACCTGTTCACCCTTTTCTTGCTGTAAGAACAAGAGTGATGATTTCCAATTTCTTTACATGTTGGAGCTGAAAGCAGAGGTCTCACCGATGTTTTTAATAGTATGATTTTTTTTTTTGTAATTTATACACTTTTTCCCCTAGTTGTTGCAGTGGGAGTCATGATTACCCAACTATCTACTATATCCTACCTACTACCAGAAGACTCCTACCTCTCTCTATTGCCTTTTTTTCAACCGATATTCTACTAGAGAGTTAAGTGCTACAGAAAATGATTTAAATTATTATTTCTCAATTCTTCCAAGGATGGTACATAGCTAGTACCATTCTAGAAGAGGAGTTAATTTATTACATACAATGGCTGCCTTAGTCACTTTACTCCTTAATATGTCAATATGTTTTCTAGAATAGGGATATGTTCTTACATAACTGAAAAATAATAACATCTAGAAAATTCAACATTGATAAAATATTTTTGTCTAATCTACTATCAGGAGTCCAGTTTTCTCAATTGTTCCAATAATTTTTTTCCTTCCAAAAGAATTCTGCTCTAGATTTCATATATTCATTTAGTTGTTATATATCTTTTTAGTCTCTCTTTCAATCTAGAACAACTCCTCAGCCTTTCCTGGCTTTTATGACATTGACATTTTTAAAAGAATACTAGCCAGTTTTTGTCTTTTCTTTTCCTTGTTTTTTTTTTTTTTGGAGATGGTATCTCACTCTGTCACCTGAGCTAGAGTGCAGTGGCGTCATCATAGTTCAAGGCAACCTCAAATTCCTGGGCTCAAGCGATTCCCCTGCCTCAGCCTCCCAAGTAGCTAGGACTATAGGCGTGCGTTACTATGCCTGGCTAAGTTTTTTATTTTTTATGGAGACAGTATCTTGCTCTTGCTCAGGCTGGTCTGGAACTCCTGGCCTCAAGCAATCCTCTTGCCTCGGCCTCCCAGAATACTAGGATTATAAGGCATAAGCCACTGCACCTAGCCTGTCAGTTGTTTTTTAACAGTCTGTTTCTGATTTGGGCTTTGATTAAATTCAGGTTATGCATCCCTGGCCAGAATACTCCATAGTGATATTGTATCCTCACAGGTGACATTAGTTTTGATCATTCAGGCAAAGTATTGTCTGACTCTCTATCATGTAGTTACTATGTGCCCCTGGCAACTGGGGGAAGACACTTTAAAATAGCACTGTGCAAATATCCTGTTCTCATCAAACTCCTCTTCAAGCCTGATCTCAGATTTATTACCCATCAGTGATTCTTGCCCAATGAATCTTTATTGTGATGATTGCAAATTGATTCTCTGATTTTATCACTTATTCCACATTTATTAATCTGCATCCTACTATAGAGAAAAGTCTTCCCTTTTCCCAACTTATTTCTTTATCTATCTTTCATCAGTATGGATTCATGTATTTCTATTTTTTCAATGGTTCAATACTGTCCTTATTTATTTTGATGCTCAAATACTCCTAGCTTTGGCCAGTAGGAGCCTCTTCTAGCTAGCTCCTATGTTCTTTTCAATATCCTTCTAATCATTTTTTTTTAACACTTCCTTACTTTCTGCTAACATTAAGATGTTCCAGGCTAATTTTTCTTAACCTCTTTTCTAAATGGTCTGGTATTTATTAGTACTTTGATCAGAGCAATCCAAAGTCTACCATATTGGAGGTATTCTGGAATTCCAGGCTGTCTCTTAGACTGTAGGCTTCAAAGCCTTGGCTTGTCATACTGGACCAGGTTTGCCCAGGAGATAGACATACAGCTGGAACAGCAAGGGTGCTGATAGAGGAACCCTCTCCTCTTATCTGGGACCTTGTGGGTGAGAGATACTGATATAGACAGTGGAAGGAATAGATGGGTATCTTATGCTCATCAGGAAACCTGTACATTTCTACAATTTGGCCTATGTCTTAAGCATCAGAGTATAATGCAGAAGCAGAGGCCACCAGCCTCTCCAACTGAGGATCCTGTATTTGGAAATCACTTGTGGGACTCTCAGTGAAGATGAAGTCCCATGCCCAATTGGAAGGATCAAAGGGCTGAGGTGGAAGGTAGCTGTAGAAATCTAAAACCACAGGAAAAAAAGAGTAAGGATTGGTAGATATTCTGAGTGAAGTGGGTGTATTCTTCTCGGGTGGAAGAATCTGGTTTGGTTGCTTTGATGGTTGTTATTACTGTTGCTGCTGCTGCTGCTGCTGCTGCTGCTGCTGCTTCAATTTGAATCGCCTGTTCCTGAACCAAACCTTCACTGTTGACTCTGGTAGGTTGAATTTCAAAGCTAGTTTCTTCTGGAGATTTTTATCTGGGAACATGGTCTGACCAAACAGAGCCTCCAACTTTTCATACTGTTTATGAGTGAATGAGGAACATTCTTGGTGCTTCTTCAATATTGTGGGGCTAGCTGGATCCTGTGGTAACATCAAGTTCATGCTGGAATCATGTTGGTAGAAGGGTCTGGCTGGGGAAACTCTGGGACCATTCTGTTCAACAGGGTTTCTGAAATCTGAGATGGAAGGCCTGTCATAAATCCCCTTGGAGTGCCCACTTGTAATCCTGCTTGGTGTGTCTATCCAGAAATGCAATTTCTTTAGTAGTCAGGCTAATCTTATATGTTTTCTGCCTCAGCCCTGGAGATCAGCCACTTCCCCCAAAGAGATCTGGTTTCTTTTAGCAGAGAATGATATTAGAAAACAAGATATGAATGCCAGGTATATTCATTGCTATCAGGGTAAGTTTGAGTCTGTGCTATCCAATTTGGTAACCATTATCCACATGTGGTTACTTAAATTAATAAAAATAAAATAAATTAAAAATTCAGTTCCTCAGTTGCATAAGCCACATTTCATGTGCTCAATAGCTACATGTGTCTAGGAACTACATATTGGACAGCATAGATATATAGAACATTGGAATCATTATAGAAAGTTCTATGGAACATCACTGCTCTAGACTCTTGCAGTAGGCAAATTTAAGAAACACACATATGCACACATACATTGAGCTCCCACTCTCCATGGGTTTTCAAATATTTTCCTATGTTCCATTATTTTAATTCTTTAACACATTAAACAATTATTTATTGAGGATATACTATTGCACAGGTACTGTTCAAGGCCCTGTAGATCCAGAAATAAAGATAGTCCCTGTTCTCTAAAAACTTACAATTTAATGAGAAATGAAAAAAATAACTAGATTATTATAGAATAATATGATGAATTCCAACATAATGAGGTTAAAACAGGGTGCTATAACAATATGTATACCATTCTGGGGATGTCAAAGAAGGCTTTCTGAGAGAAATGACATTTAACTGAAGTTTAGAAAGGCAAATAACTATTGGCCTGGAAATTTGGGGGCTAAGTTGAAGGTGCTGGCATTTGCTATTCTCTGTCACTTTTTTTATCTATGTTCCAATCATTCACTTAAAATGCTTTCTTTCCCCCATACTCTTCAAATCTCTGCTTATCTTTCAAAGCCCATCTTTTTGATGTATATATCTTACTTTCTCTAACCAAACTCCCAAATGTAATGTCTTTACTGAGTTCAGGCCCACAAAAGATTTGGTTTATTTTTGTTATAAATGTAATGGGTAAGAACATGAGCTTTGAAATTAGACTTATTGCTTACTACTTAATCTGACCTTGGGCAAATTACTTCATCTCCCTAAATCTCAATTTCTGTATGTGATGGTGGGACTAATAATACCTAATAGTTACATGTTTGATGATTAAAATAATGTACTGCAAATGTTTAGCATAGTAACAAATATGGTAAATTATGTAGTCTACTAGTAAAAATAACCCTACAACTGGTTTCTCTTCCTTTGTTTGCTGAAAGTTTTAAAATTGCTCACACCTTGCCAGGCCAATTTTTACATTATCAAAGCATATATTAGTTTAGTAAAATCTAGCAAACCACTTACTCAAGCAGATTTCTTCCAGACAGAATACTATGACATATTCATAGGTAAAATATTTTAGACAGATAATTCTATTTATGACTATGAAATTACAAAATCACATATCAAAAATGTTATTTATCTATTGCTTACAGTAACTTTAAGTAAAAATTATTAAATAAAATATAATTTCATATATAAAAAACTTTAAAAATCATTTTCCTATTAGGTTGACTTAGGTAAAATTTTTTAAAATTATGTAATAAAACAATTTTTAAAGAATATTTTCAAAATGGTGAACCACTAAATGGTAAAAATTAGTCTTTTAATAAAACTTAATTTGTCAGAATTCACATTCCTATTTATAATTGGATCTTGATAAAAGCATTGTGGAAAAAAGCATCTTGATTTTATACAAATATAACTAAAATTAATATAATGATAATCAGAAATAATCGATATTAAATAATATCAAGAATTTTTTCCTTTCATATATTATTAAGAAATCTAAAAGAATGGAGGGAAATGCATATCATACAGCAAGAACTAGAGACAACATATTTTGCTCTTCATCACATCTTGTGTAGAGGTGCACTGAAAGAAGTTTTGTTTATAAAATGAAAAATATGCTTTTCCAAATGAATGCTTTTAATGAAGCATATTTAATTTGTATAAAGTGAAGTAAAAACATCTAAAGTTGCATTGCTCATATTGTAGAAGAAGGAAAAGGAATGCTCACCAAGATCAATAAATACCAAACCTAAAAAGGAAAGCAATGTCATTTCCTCCAAAATAACTGACAGCTGTGCAGATTTTCTTTACCTGAGCAAATATTCATAAGACAGATATGTAGTACATTTGTGTTTCCCTTATTACCCGTACCAGTACATTTTAAAAATCTTGACATTTAATTTTCTTTCAAATTAGTTTAAGCGTAATAGTGGAGTCTTTAAAAAAACTGGAGATGTGAGAAATTTCAGTGCACACTGCTATGTTTAAAAATTATTAAATCCCACTTATATATTGTTAATATGTATTATATCGTTAATAAACTATATTTTTAAGTTTTATACATATAACCATTCTAAATAACTGTGTATAATCCACATCGTCTCGTATATGAAATAACACTGGCCGTGAAACCTTTGATCATGTTTTCCAAAAGGCGGCCTTACCTGTGGAGTCCAATAAAAAGTAGGGCTCAATCTGTAGAGTTTTCGTTTGTGGAAACTCTGAAGTGGCCTTGTTCGGGCTGCTGTACTCATGATAGTCAAGGATGGAGATTTCAATCTTGTCCTGTCTTTTCTCCTTTTCTTACTGTGCTTCTGGTTAAGTAACCAGCTACTGGAGGAAGAGAGCTCATCTAAATTCTCTGAAGCACTGAAATGCCATAAAATAATTGGGAGGTAGGAAGGGGAATAAAACAAAACAAAACAAAACAAACAAAAAAGACAAAGAAAACTAAATTTAAATTGCCTTGGTCTATCATGACAAGAGTATTAATTTTAGCCAATTTTGTGGTAACAATTGATATTAATGGAGAATTACATATTAAAATGGTGAAAATAATTTCTACTTCTATTTTCTCCTGCAAAACAAATATCCCATAAGTTAGGAAATGCTCACGAGTTCACTAGTATGTCAATGTTCATTGTAATTCAATAATTCATGTATATAACATAGTGTTTAAACTATTTACATCAAATTCTTTTTGCATATGGGTGAAATTACATAGATTAAAGGCTTAAAAAAGGCTAAAGTTTTATCACTGCATCATTAGTTGCTCTTATTTTTTTTAACCACATTTTCCTCACAGCATGTTGCTTTTATAATAAGCACTACGTACCATTTCAGTGAATTTTGAAGCAGAGCTACAACCTCACTATACTTTAGGATTTTTTTTAAACCTCTAATAATACAGAAGCTAAAACTGTAAAATAATGAAATGGATCACACAAGCTACACATGAAAAGACACATAATAATTTCATAGTTATTATTCATATTAATTTTTAAACATTACATTTAAATATTTCAAATATTTTATAACATTAGAACATCAGGAAGTTAACCCTCATAAATTTGCCACATAAATTTAACTTCATTTATACTAGTATACTAGGTTATTAAGTATGAAATGTCTGATTTTCTTAAGTACTAACTTGACAGTTGGTATCTCTGATATTTCACTTTGACACTTCTTGTTTTTTTTTTATTTTTTTAATTTTTATTTATTTATTTATTTTTTTTTTTTGAGACAGAGTCTCGCTTTGTTGCCCGGGCTAGAGTGAGTGCCGTGGCGTCAGCCTAGCTCACAGCAACCTCAAACTCCTGGGCTTTAAGCAATCCTACCACCTCAGCCTCCCGAGTAGCTGGGACTACAGGCATGCGCCACCATGCCCGGCTAATTTTTTCTGTATATATTTTAGTTGGCCAGATAATTTCGTTCTATTATTTTAGTAGAGACGGCGTCTCACTCTTGCTCAGGCTGGTCTCGAACTCCTGACCTTGAGCGATCCACCCGCCTTGGCCTCCCAGAGTGCTAGGATTACAGGCGTGAGCCACCGCGCCCGGCCTTGTTTTGTTTTTATTATGAAAGTACATCCTCAGTCTTTCAAACGCACGTTTTAACTTGTGATTATCTTTTAAATTTTTTTAGAGCAATTGTTGTGAAACCATGGATAAATAAAAAATTTATGTTATTTTCAAATATGAGTTCCATCATGGAACCAATGCAGCGCAGATACCTTCAAATATCACTGAAGTGTTTGGGAAGGATGTGGCTAATGAATGCACAGTATGTTGATGGTTTGAGAAGTTCTGTTCTGGTGATTTTAATCTTGAAAATGAGCCATGTGGGCAACCTGAGACCAAGGTGGATAATGATAGCTGAAAGCTGTAGTGGAAGCAAATCCATCTCAACCTACATGTGAATTAGCAGCAAGGTTTGACATTAATATTCCAACAATATTGGACCATTTGAAACAAATGGGCAAGGTAAAGAAGCTGAATAGATGGGTTCCGCATGAATTGAACGAGTGTCAGAAGAGAAATCATCTGGAAGCTTGCCTTTCTTTGCTGTCACGACATAAAAGCAAACCATTTCTACACTGTATTGTGACATGTGATGAAAAATGGATTCTTTTTGACAATCACAAGCATTTGGCACATGGTTGGATAAAGATGAAATGTGAGACACAAGTCCAAAACTGAATATTCATAAGAAAAAACTAATGATGTCTGGTATTATCCACGCTGGTATTATCCACGTCAGCTTCATGTAACCTGGTTAATCAATTACAGCGGATGTCTACTGCAACCAATTGGATGAAATGATGAGGATGCTTGCGATTAGGCAGCCAAGATTGATCAACAGAGACAGGCCAATCCTCTTGCAAAACAACGCTCAACCACATGTGGCACAAATAATGCTGTTCAAAGTACAGAAGCTGGACTTAGAAACTCTCTGTCATCCATCATATTCACCAGACCTTGTACCAACTGACTACTACTTTTTCCAAGCTTTGGACTACTTCTTGCAAGGAAAATTATTCCATTCTAAACAAGCTGAGGAAAATACCTTTCACAATTTCATCACCACTCGCTCACCAGGCTTCTTTGCTGCTGGCATAAACAAGTTACCGTTAAGATGGCAAAACTGTGTCAATAGTGTAGGCACATACGTTGATGAATTGTACTGCTTCTTGTTTGAGATATAATAAATTACACTTTTGATTCAAAACCAGACATTTCATATTTAATGACTTAATATAAAATAATTAAGCTTTTCAAGCACTACAGGGTACCAATTTCAACCTTATGTAGACAAAAGCTAGTCAATTTAGTATTCTAACATTAACAAGTGAATCTGCTATATATGATACTACTGCTCAATATATAATTTCTAAATATGCTCTTTGGTTCAAACAGAATTGGTGTTTACCAGTAAACATAAGATATGGTTTTTGTGTAGTAGTGTTACCGTTTTTGAATCATATTTATGACTGCTATAAAAAATTCTATTAGCTTGTGGATAAAGGAATTAATTCAAGAATGCTTTACATACTGAGAAACCGGAAATAAGGATGTCTGAATGGCTTATGAAACTAAAGAAAATAATTAAATAAGGCATCTGATGAATATCATACATTCAATGAATGTATAACTAAATATGTACATTGGCCAGACCAGTATAGGGAAACGAGCAGATGACAACTATTTCACTTTTAAAACATTAACTTAAGTCTCCAGAGAGCTCCAGCAAGAATGCTTTAGTCTCAGTTAAGAAAAGGTTCTAAAGATCTTCTGTCATGTAGCTGGCTAAGAAAAATTTAGGGTATAATGTTACTTTCAAATTAATAGTCCAGTAACAAACATATCCTGATGTTATTTTCTGTGACAGTAATACATATAATATGTATTATCTATGAAAAACTTCAGGTATATCAATGCTAAGTAACAGTCTGCTCTTGAAAAACCATTCATGGAGCTGGACTATCATGTCAAAGGTGAGCAGAAGGCAAACAGGATAGCCAATATGAAATTAGGCACTGAACAGGCCATGTAGTAACATACAAATGAGTCAAGGTCAAGAAGAAGATAGGTTTCAGTAGGTAGCTGGTATTAAAGGTGATCAAGTCAGGACAGCTAAGATCCAAGAAAATGGAAGTATATCCAGCATAAAAAGCAAGTGAGAAGTACCTTTGGGCAGAAACTTACCTTGGCTCCTTAACAGAGATTGCTCTGGTAGTGTGTGGGAAAATTAAAAGCTTTTATTCTGGGAGCTTGAGACATACTAAACTAATTCTTCCCTCTATTTACAAGTCTTTAGTTT
This sequence comes from Eulemur rufifrons, assembly GCF_041146395.1. NCBI lineage: Eukaryota > Metazoa > Chordata > Mammalia > Primates > Lemuridae > Eulemur > Eulemur rufifrons. The sequence continues at coordinate 24,427,213 of NC_090983.1, read as the reverse complement.
TTAATGGGACATTAGCTTCCCTCTTCCCCCAGGGAAGGTAAGCCCTTATCTCCTTATTAAACAAAAGGACACAACTTCTGAACTGGCTAGAGTTTCATAGGCCAGTGTAAAGATAATTGGAAAGCTTGGTCATTTGTGTCACCAAATATCATACAGTTATGCACTTTACAACGAGTATATGTTTTGAGAAATGCCTTGTTAGGTGATAGGTGATTTCCTTGCTGTGTGAACATCACAGAGTGTACTTACACAAACCTAGATGGTACAGCCTAATATACAACTAGGCTATATGGTATAACTGATATATAATAATGTTTTGTGATCCTAAATGTCTCAAATGGAGCCAGTTATGACAAGTGACTCAGCCTATAGTGAAACTGCTGACCCCTCAAAGTGATAAACATATGTATGGTGGCCTGAAGTGATACGATTACAACTGCTATGACCAGGTACCCCTTCCTTCCAGGACCCAACAAGAAAATGAAGCCAAAAGGTGGCTGAGATAATGACCATGGCTACTCCTGAGGAGGGCCATAAAAACAGCAAAGAAACTAACCATGGATGAGATGCCTGAGCTCTATGAGGGTTCCTCTCAATCAGCAGCAGCTGCCAGAAACTGTCAGAATAGCAGCGACACTCCCCTTCTCCCCTCCCCCCAGTGATCAGCGTTTAGAGAGAAATCCGGACCTGCCTGATTCCTAGGTCAGTGGGCTGGTCTCCTCTCTCTTATTAAGGCCTATGTGTGGTATGTATTGAGTACATTTGCATGATTGTTGGTATGTGAAAGCCTCACAATGTACATTTGAAAGCATTTAATTGGCCACTGAGTCACTGTGAAGCTCCCCCACCTCACCCTCAGTCAGAGTTAGCACAACTACAGGCTGATCAGAACCTGACATGATAATAGCCTATTGATCCTAGGCTACAAACCTGTACAGCATGTTGCACTACTGAATACTGTAGGCAACAGAAACACAATGGTAAGTATTTATGTACCTAAACATAGAAAAGGTAATGCATTACACTACAACCTTATGAGGGCTACAATGACACTAGGCAATAGGAATTGTTCCATTATAATCTTATGGAACCGCTGCTGTATATGTGGTCCTTTCAATATGTGATTGAAATGACATTATGTGGCACATGACTGTATATATTTTAAAGTTTCTAAGGTGATGCATTATCAGAAGAAAAATGTTTAGTTTTATTCTTTTTCTTTAAGTATGTTCAGGAAATGGAGGTCAAATGGGCTGTCAAATACTATCATATAATAATTATCAAAACAATTGTCAATATATAGTTATCATTGGACTTTTGAAATAGAAAGTTTACAAGTAGGATAGGATCAGGTGAGGCAACAAATTACCTTTTTTTTTTAGATTTCTAACTGGAAGGCTAGAACAAAAAAAATCTGATTGATAGCCTAGATTTTTATATTATAGGCACATAACATAACTTGGTTTGAAAATGAATTAAATCACTGAGGAAGGGGAAGTATGAGGGTGGGTTTTCAGGCTTATACCTTTCTCCATTTCCTGAACATACTTAAAGAAACATACTAATTGGCTGAATGCAGGCAATTTATCCTTAGATTCTAATACTTTTTAATAATAAGAATTCTTGCAAAGTATTATCAATATTTATCCTTCTCAAATAAATGGGGGAATTTATTGAAATTTAAAAATGTAAAGTCTGTTTATTTCACTACTAACCAATGTGCAAACTATTCTCACCAAAGCTAATTTAGTAGGTATATAAACCACTTTCATAAATTATGGGTGGAGGATGTTGTAAAAGGTTATTGCAGATCACTGGTAAGTTCACTTATTTTGCACAGTGTTTTACATTAAAGAGAAGGTCAATTAAGGAACCTCACTGAAAGCAGAAGATAAGGAAAATACTGAGAAAATACTGAGGAAGACAACACAAGCCTGCTCCTGTGACTGTGTAATGCAAGGCTTCTTCCTCAGGAGACAGTAATAGAATACCCAGGTAATTAAGTATTAACTTTTATGGGAACTTAAGACAAAGATATCATTAATAAATCAATATAAAACATAATCATCCAGGACAGTCTTTAAAAAACAAAGTCATAAGAATACGAGAAAATCCAGAAGGAAAAGAGTATTTTAGAAAGCGGTAAGGCTTAGGTTCTCGCTGAGCTTACGGTATACCTATGAAACTCCAGAAACTGAGGATGCAATGGGCTGTCAAATACTGTCACATAATAATTATCAAAACAATTATCAATATATACTTATCACTGGACTTTTGAAATAGAAAGTTTACAAGTAGGGCCAGGTAAGGCAATAAATTATCTATTTTTTTTTTAGATTTCTAACTGGAAGGTAAAGAACAAAAAAAAAATCTCCTGAATGATAGCCTAGATCTTTTATGTTATAGGCACATAACATAACTTGCTTTGAAAATGAATTAAATCTTTGAGGAAGGAGAAGTATGAGGGTAGGTTTTCAGGCCTATACCTTTCTCCATTTCCACTGCCTCCTCCCAAATATAAGCTATTTTGTGGCAGGATTACTCCAATAGCCTTGTAATTGGTCTCTCTCATCCACACTTTTTCCCCTCTAGTCCCTTCTATATTAATCTTTTGGAAAAAACAATCTGATCTGTCATACACCGCCCCCACCACCACACACACACACACACATACACACTGCTTAAAATCCTTCAAAGCTTTCCCATTGCTCTTGGAAGACTTAAATCCTTAATCTTTTAAAAGGTTCTAACTGGTCTGGCCCCTGCCACAGCTCTCTTGCTTCACCTCATTTTGCATCAAGCTCCCCCTTGTCCTCAGTGTTCTGAGAAAGAAAAGAAACTTTTTATCTGAGGAATACTAGCCTCTTTAATTTCTGAGGCCTAGAGAGGCATCAAAATGTGACAGCGGTCATGTCTTACTCCCCACTTAGTCTAATAATTACCTCTTGAAGCCACTTGCTATGTGGGCTCTAGACTAATGCCAAGTAGCCATAAAATGCCATACATACACTGGACACCATAACTCATATCCTATAGTTCAACAATGTATAGCCAATCACTAATCAATGTTACTTCTATAAACCATTGAGAATTTCTGTCAGACAACTTTGTATCAGCCTACTCCTTGTCCCCTTCGGCCTTTAAAAACCTGCTTATAACAAAAGCTGAATAAGCTCTTCCCAGTGTTCATTTATATTCCCTCTGTTTTCCAGGCTGCACTCTTCAACCTTGGCCCAAATAAAATCTCTATATTAATTTTGCCTCACTTTCTTTCTTTAGGTTGACATTTTCAACCACACTGTATCCTTTTCATTTCAAATAACTCATACTCCCTATAGTACAAGACCTATGCATATGTTATTTTTGCTTCCTAGAATCTTCACACATCCTCCTTCCGCTACACGATTTCTGATAATCATTTGGCTCTCCATTCCAAAGTCAGTTACTCAGGGAAGTCTTCTTGAGCACCTGTATAGTCTCCCTTTAACGACGAGGTCAAATCTCCTTATAAACTCTAAAAGGTGAAAACTGTTCATCTTTCCTTCCTAGCATTTTTCATAGTGCTAATATTATATTTTATTTGTTTGATTATCTCATTAATGTCTGTCTTCCTCTCTAGACTGTCAGTAGTGCAGAAAAATGTGTCTATTTTTGTTTACCCTTGTATCATAAGTTCCTGATATTGTGCCTTCCATAGAGCAGATGCACAATGATTATTTGTTAAGTGATGAAGAAATACTGACATACATGTATGTTGTCAGGTTTATCATTCCAGCTCTGAGATTAGTACAGCATGTGCATAACGCATACTACACCTAAATAATTAGTTTGGTGAATGAGTAAACGTTGAACATTTTTGGTTTAAGAGTCAAAAGAAGCTCTAAACAGAAAGCTACCAGAGAGCTTTTAACAAGATACATATTTACAAGGCTTTGAGTTTCATTCTAAATGTCTGACTCTGGTTTACAAAAGTTAGTTTTTAATAGTAAGATATAATGATGTATAACTTGATCATAAATTTATAAAAATAATAAGCAGATGGGATTTGTTTGACTTATAAAAGAGCAAGACATGAGTTGAGTCTAAACAGTGTCTTCTAATCTTTAAAAAGTGCAAAATGACTGAAAGCTTTACCTTAGAAAATAATCAGAAAGTCATGAGTTCAGGTTTTATTAACACCATTTAATTTTTCTAATAGTTATTTAATGATTCTCTGAAATGACTGGTTTTCTATTACTGTCCTAGAAATCTTAGCAGTTAAGATATTTATGGATGAAAAGAATAGACATTCAATGTGCTTTTACAGAATATAAACAGAAGACTTTAAGTGAATTTTTTAAAACAATGTGTTTCTATATTCTGTTTACTACAGAAAGTGAGGCCAAAGGCCCAAAAGTGAGTCAATTAATCTCCTACCTGATGTATTATTATAAATCACTACCAAGATCTGTGTTCTACAAATATTATGTACTTACTAGTAAAACAATCTAAATATATAAGTATATATTAGCTAGCTTCTTTGTGTCATCTGGTAGTGCTGATAATGGTGATGGATGTGGAGAAATAATCTAATTTCAATCTACTTTTAAAGTAAATCCAATGAAAGATAGTCTAAAGTTTGTTATAGCAAATTATTCAAGAATTTAATAACCTTTGGCTAAAATAAGCTGTGTTTTTAGAAGGATTGGGATAAACCTTATAATGCTCTACTCAAATACTTTTGTAAATAAGAAACTTTTGAGTCACGTTATAAATTTAGAATGCTGGAATCATAAAAGCATAGCAAAGACTTCAGGAGGTTATTTTCACCTACTAGCATACAGTGATAGATAATCCATAAAGATTATTTTTTCATAGTATTTTGTATACTCTCCTAAATCTTCCTCTTCATACGTTATATATTAACTAAATTAAAAACTTGCAAAATTTTTCATAAAGCATGAATATAAGTCTTGTACTTACATATAATGTTTATCATGGTGGCTAAAACTTTTTTTTAATAAAGGAAAAGGAAACCATTTTAGATGAACATACCATGAAATCCACTGGCACACAACTGTCTACTGGACAAGCTTGCTTCCTTAGCTAAGGTAAATTCCAAAGGAAGAAATCTCAGAAAGAAGAGAAAAAAAAATAGATAAGAAGGGGAAGGCAGAACCATTAAATAGGGAATTTGTAGTTATTTTCTTAGTTTGAATGGCTGGAGGGAAAAAAAACCTATTGAGAAAAAAAGGTACATATTTCATTTTTGTTGCTTTACTATAATGCTGATAATTTATAAGGATGTATTTGCAATCCAATCAGAAACATTACAACATGGTGGATGACTGCTTTGGAAAATGCTTCTATGTAACAATATGTGATAAAAATGCTTTTAGAAGTTTGGAGTTTAAGATGTGTATTTAACTACATTAAGGGCTTACTGTCTATCATTCACTGGAAAATAAGATCCAAGGACCTTTAGCATAGTGGCGTGAAAGAGCCATATCCTTAAGATATCCTCAAAAGCCAGGGATTACTCAAGGTAAGAAGGTCGTAACAGAAGACTAACCTTGTATACCAGGACAATGACTAACTGAAGAGCTAGGCTACATAGCACGACAGGCCAATTTCAGCATTTCAGCACATGTTAAAATGAACAAATCTTAGTCTCTTTCTTTTCAGATTACCTTCCATGGTACACATGCCCTGCCCTTTGCCTTAAAATACACTATGCAGCCAAGGAAACTAAGCTCATAGAATAGCACAGAATAAATATTCAACACAGAATTTTAAAGTATTATTTTAGGCCTGCGGTTTCTAACATTTCCCTCACATTCACACCATTCTCACAATAAGCCACTTAAGGAAAAGCTGTAATAAACTTTAGAGAATTAGAATGTGCATTCTTAAAGAGATCATAGCTCCCCAGTGCCCCCCACCGCCCCCACATACATATACACAAATACCCACACGTGCAATACTGGGTTGAATAGTATCTCCCAGAACCTCAGAATGTGACCTTATATGGAAAACGAGACTTTGTAGATGTAATTAATTAAGATAAGGACATACTGGATGTGGGTAGGCCCTAAATCCAATCAGTGATGTCCTTAAAGGAAGAGATATACACAGTAAAGAATGCCAATGTGAAGACAGAGGCAAAGTTTGGAGTGATATTATTTATATCCTACAAGGAAAGCCAAAGACTGCAGGCAACCACCAAGAACTAGGAAGAGGCAAAGAAGGATTCTTCCATAGAACCTTCACAGGGAGCACAGTCCTGCCTGATACCTTGATTTTGAACCACAAAATTGTGGAAGAATAAATATTTATTATTTTAAGCCACATGGCTAGTGGTAATTTGTTACAGCAGCCCTAGGAAACTAATACATCCACAAACATGTGTATCTAAGAATCACTGTTTTTGTATGACTTAACAAGATTACAATCTCTATTTCATGTCTCTCCTTTTCACCAGCTGGAGTTCTCTGATGAATTCAACCTATAGCAGCTAAGGTAGGCAGCAACATTTTCCAAACTTTCCCTGTTGCCCAGAGTCCTGCCAATAGTTGAATTTACTACCTCCCTGATAGTATTTGGAAATATGAATGTATCACATGTTCAGATAACCCAATGACATTTAGGATGGCCGTAACCAATTTTAAAGAAACTAGTAGAAAATAGGACTTAAACTTACTAAAAATGGCCCACTAGGGGTATTACTTATTCCCCCAACTGGCAAAAATAAACATTTCTCTCAAATGACCAAAAGATCAAGATCCAGGCATTACCTGGTATACAGAAAACAGTGCCTCAACCATATCCCCCACTCAGGATATTAAGTAGGAGCACTATGCATCTTACTCCAAAATATAAGTCTCTTCAACTCTAGCAATTAGAAAATGTGTTGTAATACACTGTAAAATGACATTCTAAATAAGATGTGCCTAAAACAATAGTTAAGATACACATTAATGTGGGTGCTTAGGTAGAAAAGAAATATTTTAAGTATAAAAGCTTTAGATATAATATTAGCTGGAAAAAATATAAAGTTACTTCCAATAAATCCCAACTGTGAAAATAATGTATTAAAAAGATAGCATGGAAACATACTTCAAGCAATATAATTTCTTCTCATAATTTTCTGAATTTTCCTACAATGAACTTTACTATTTTTATAATAATAAAAAAAAGTCACCTAAAAAATTATAGTCTTTTTTTTCTTTTTTTTAGGACTTCAGGTAAGAAAAAGAACTAAAAGGCATCCAAATTAGAAAAAAGGAAGTCAAATTATCTTTGTTCACTGATGATATGATCTTATATCTAGAAAACCCTAAAGACTCCACCAAAAAACACTTAGATTTGATAAATGAATTCCAGTGAAGTTTCAATTCACAAAATCAATGTACAAAAACCAGTAGTGGTTTTTTTTTTTTTTTTTTTTTTTTTTTTAGAAAGAGTCTCGCTCTGTTCCCCAGGCTAGAGTGCTGTGGCGTCAGCCTAGCTCACAGCAACCTCAAACTCCCAGGCTCAAGCAATCCTTCTGCCTCAGCCTCCCGAGTACCTGGGACTACAGGTATATGCCACTATGCCCGGCTAATTTTTTTTCTATATATATTTTTAGCTGTCCAGATCATTTCTTTCTACTTTTAGTAGAGACGGGGTCTCGCTCTTGCTCAGGCTGGTCTCGAACTCCTGACCTCGAGCGATCCTCCTGCCTCGGCCTCCCAGAGTGCTAGGATTACAGGCGTGAGCCACTGTGCGCAGCCAGTAGTGTTTTTATACACCAAAAACTATCAAGCTGAGAACCAAGAAAGCAATCTCATTTACAATAGCTACATAAACACACATACACAAATAAAAACAAACAAACAAAAACCTAAGAATATATCTAACCAAGGAGGTAAAAGATCTCTATAAGGAAAAATATTAAACACCAATGAAAGAAGCTGTACATGACACAAACTTCCCATGCTCATCATGGATTGGAAGAATTGTTAAAATGACCATACTGCCCAAAGCAATCTACAGATTCAATGCAATCCCTATCAAATACCAATGTAATTTTTCACAGAATTAGAAAAAAACATTCTTAAAATTCATATGAAACCAAAAAACAGTCTTAATAGCCAAAGCAATTGTAAGCAAAAAGAACAAAGCTAGAGGCATCACATTACCTGACTATTATACTATAAGGCTATAGTAACCAAAACAGCATGGTACTGGCATAAAAACAGACACATAGATCAATGAAACAGAATAGAAAACCCAGAAAAAAAGCCACATATCTACATCCAACTGATCTTGGACAAAGTAGACAGAACATATACTGGTGAAAGGACACCTTCTTTAATAAATGTCACTGGGAAAATTGGATTGCCATATACAGAAGAATGAAACCAGACGCCTATCTCTCACCATATACAAAAATCAACTCAAGATAGATTACAGAGCTAAAGGTAAGACCTGAAACTATAAAATATACTAGAAAAAAAACCTAGGGAAAACTCTTGTGGACATTAGTCTAGGCAAAGAATTTATGACCAACACCTCAAAAGCACAGGCAACGAAAACAAAAATAGACAAATGAATGGGACTTAATTAAACTAAAAAGCTTCTGCATAGCAAAAGAAATAATCAATACAATGAACAGACAACCTGCAGAATGGGAGAAAATATTTGCAAACTATGCATCCAACAATGGACTAATATCCAAAATTTACAAGGACTTCAAACAACTCAACAACAAAATAATCCTATTAAAAAGTGGGCAGAGTTCATGAATAGATATTTTTCAAAAGAAGACATACAAATGGCCAATAAGCATATGAAAAAATGTTCAACATCACAAATCAGCAGAGAAATGCAAATCAAAACCATGAGGTACCGTGTTATACCAGTCAGAATGGCTATTATTAAAAAGACAAAAAATGCCGGATGTTGACAAAGCTATGGAGAAAAGGGAATGCTTATACGCTGTTGGTGGGAATGCAAATTAGTACAACCTCTGTGGAAAAGAGTGTGGAGATTTGTCAAAGAACTAAAAATAGAACTACCATTTGATCCAGAAATTCCACTACTGAATATCTACCCATATGATCTTAAGAAATCATTATATCAAAAGGATACCTGAACTTGTATGTTTATCACAGCATTGTTCACAATAGCAAAGAATCAATCTAAGTGTCCATCAACAGATGATGAGATAAAGAAAATGTAGTATATATACACAGTGGAATACTACTTATCCATAAAAAGAATGAAACCATGTCTTTTGCAACAACTTGAATGGAACTGGAGGCCATTATCTTAAGTGAAACAACTCACAGAATGACAAATATCACATGTTCTCACTTACAAGTAGGAGCTAAATAATGTGTACACATGGACACAGAATGTGGAATGATAGACACTGGAGGCTCAGAAGGCTGGAAGCGGGGAGGAGAGTGGATAATGATAAATCACTTAATGGGTACAATGTACATTATATGGGTGGTGAATACACTAAAAGCCCTGACTTTACCACTATGCAATATAGCCATGTAACAAAATTACACTTGTACCCTATAAATTTATGCAATTAAAAATGCAAAGTATATATATTTTTTATTTTATTTATTTATTTATTTATTTTTTGAGACAGAATCTCACTCTGTTGCCCCAGCTAGAGTGCCATGGTGTCAGCTCACAGAAACCTCAAACTCGTGGGCTCAAGCGATCCTACTGCCGAAGCCCCCTGAGTAGTTGGGACTACAAGCATGTGCCACCATGCCTGGCTAATTTTTTCTATATATTTTTGGTTTTCCAGATAATTTCTTTTCATTTTTTTAGTAGAGCCAGGGTCTCACTCTTGCTCAGGTTGGTCTCGAACTCCTGAGCTCAAACGATCCGCCCGTCTCGGCCTCCCAGAGAGCTAGGATTACAGGTGTGAGCCACCGCGCCTGGCCAGTATATATATTTTAAAAAATAAAATAAAAGAGACTTAGGAGACATAATAACCAAATGTAATTTGTGGACTTTGGATCCTGATTCTAACAAATTAATCATATTAATAAAAAGATAATTTTGAGACAACTACAGAAATTTGAGTATGAATAAAGAACTGAATGATAGTAACAAATTATGGTGAAATAATATTAAATGTGATAATAAAGTGGTAGGTATGTTAAAAAAATGCTTATCAAAGAAATACATAGAACTGCTTATACTTAAAATAACAATCACTAGAATCTGCTTTTAAAAAATTCCTAGGGAAAAAAAGTGTGTCAGGAAGGGAATAACTGAAATGAATTAGCAAAATATTGAGAATTGTTAAAGCTGGGAATATGTAGTTTCATTTTACTATGCTTTCTATATGTCTAAAGTTTTCCACAATAAAAATTAGAGGAAAAAAGAGACTAATTTTTACAGTGCTATCTACTGCTCTCATCTCTGGCTCTTAACTTCAAGTGGGACTTTTTAAAACATAAAGGCAGAGACTAGAAAGCCAATATGATAGTTATATTTTTCTACCTGAGAGATGAGACATAAAGTTTGACAAACATTTCTATCTAACCTGAGACATTCCCAGAAAACTACTATTTTTCATTTTAAGGAAAACTTGGAAATATAAAAAAATTTGAAAAAAAATAAAAGCTGAAATATTTCCCCAAATCTCACTTTCTAAACAGACATATAGTTTACATTAAAATTTTGATTTATACCCTTCAAATATTTTCTTCTATGAAATCATACTAAAATTTTAGTATCCTGATTTTTCCTAACATTCCAAAATAATCATGTTCTATATGACTATACATTTTCTATACATATAATTTTTTAACAGTTGTATGATATTATATCCAGTGGTTATACTATAATTTATTAAAATATTCCCCTATAAAACATTAGGCTTTAGACTTATGTTATTAGAGATAAAAAGGGAAAAGTAAGCTTTTTACAAAATAAAATCATTCCTACTGGTACTATTTTAAAAACATAGCAGGGGAAGTTTTATTTCCCTACTGACATCATACATCTAGCAAATACAGTATTTAATGTCATTCACAGGAATCCAAAATTATGCTGAAAACATTAACCTAGAATATGCTGCTAACAAATAATGTTTTCTCATAATTGAGAAGTGACTACTGAAAATATGAGGGTAAAAGAATTACTTTATATGTGATTAGCTTGCCAGCTTATATGCAGTTTTTCAATTATGATATCCAATTAGAAAGAATGGTTGCATTTCATGTGAGATAATTACCATTAGTGGAAATAAACAGCATGGCAATGACTCATTGGTATTTAATTTCATATCATATTTAGGGACTCATTAAAGCATAAACAAACAACAAAAATCTAGATATTATTTCAAGTACAAATTTCACTCTTTCAGAGATAACACCCTATGGGGTAAACAAGGATCCATTTATAACATTTATTTTCATTTTAGAGTATAAGATCTAAAAACCACAAATTAATCCTATGATGATAAAATGTAACACTTCATTTGTTTGAAGACTCAATCTTCTTAGTTGTTCAGTTCCTGGTGATTCATCTTAAACCCTGCTGCCAAGATTAATAAAGCTAAAAAACAACTCTGACACTTTTCTAGGAGATACTGCCATTAAATAAAAGATGGGGGTTAGGAATCAATGAATAACAGGTGCTCTGGAAAACAATTAACCAGGTGAGAATATTATAAAAGTGATTATAAATACTTTTAAAAAATTATATCAAACAGTTTTATATGGTTCACAGAAATTATGTACAGAATAAATGAGCAAACTTTAAAAATTAAAATTTCTTCTCACCTAATTATATACAAAAATTATGACATATTGTGATATGAAACTACAATAAGTATTCTTTATTATAAGGACTGCAATATTTCATTTATGAGGTTACTTATCTAGCAATTTCAACTTTATAGAATGCAGATGATATCACAAAAGGCCTTTAAATAACCAAAATGCACAAAAGTTCTTTTAAGAGAGGCCTTCTCTTACTATAAAATGTCTCTTATTACATTATAGATACTTCTACCACTCTGGTTATCTGATTTTCTAGTCCAGAGTCAAATTAGATAAGGAGAAGTAGAACTGTAGGAGACAGGCATGAGATCAATAACTAGATATCAATCTGACTATAAGGAAGAAAAAAAGTAAGCACAAAATTTTTCTTATGAATGATGATTACCTGCAAGAAATCATGAACAACATTTCATTCACTCAACAAATCTTTACTCTTGCTCATGATGTGACTCTCACTGATCCAGGAACTAAGGAAAATAGCAGTTTTAATAAAATTGACCCCAAAATCTCTACTTTCCTGAAGCTTACATTCAAGTCCGGGAAGACAGAAAATAAACAAGTAAAAAATTAACAAAATAGTATCACATTTGTTATCTCAAATAACAATGTTTGGTCCTCACAACAATCCAAGATATAGACTGTTTTCGTTCTTTTTTATTTTTTTTTTAAAGACTAGGTTTTGCTTTGTCACCCAGGCTGGAATACAGTGGCACCATCATAGCTCACTACAGCCTCCGACTCCTGGGTTTAAGTGATCCTACCCCTTCAGCCTCCTGAGTAGCTGCGACTATAGGCCCATGCCACCACACCTTGCTAATTTTTTAAATTTTTGTAGAGATGGGTCTTGCTATGTTGCTCAGGCCGGCCTTAAACTACTGGCCTCAAGCAATCCTCCTGCCTCTGCCTCCCAGAGTGCTGGGATTACAGGCATGAGCCAAGTCCATGAGTGTTCCCATTCTAACTGTGATTCAGAGAGTTGTACAAGATCACAGTGCTACCAATTCATCAATTTGAGATTGAACTGAGATCTGTCTAATTTCAAAGTGATATTCTTAACAACAAATTTTCCTTGTAGCACCTGATCCAGTTTAAAATTATACATCTGTGTGATCATTTAGGTGATTTCATTTTCCACAACTAGACTCTATATCACAAGGATAGAGACCCTATCTGTTTCTGTACATCATCATATACCTGGTGCCCAATCCAATCCTTGGTACACTAAAGTCACTCAGTAGGTATTTGTTGGTTAACAAGTGAATTCTTTGATAGATATATAGCTATTTATCTCAGTAGCCCGAGGATGTGGTCATGGTGATGAACCTAAGTTCTCACAGAAAAATTAAGTTCAGTACCTTCCAAAAAAGGCAATGTATAATAAATTTTATTTAAACAATTCTTCCCAAATAGTTTAATTGAAAGTTTTTGGCACTTAAGTGGAATCTGCATTCCTCTCATTGTCATGGATACCACTTTCCATATAACCTTTAGGGTACGCTTTAAAGTCACTAACACACATTGAGTAATTTCTCTCTATTCACTAATTCTCTTGATATAAGCTAACATAAAATTATTACATCCATAAGAGCACAACAGCAATATTACAAAAAGATATACACACTTAAGGCTGTATTGAAACTTTTATGCTTTTATTGTGAATTTGTTTGAAAAAACAGAATTTCTCAAAAATAAACATTTAATGGAAGAATATTAGCACTAGAAACTGTTTTAGAAACTACATCCCATTAAATTTAAAGAAGTGAGATGTAAAGGGATTAACTGACTTGCCCAAGGTCACAAAAACAGAATACATAGAAATGGTACATACTCATAACCATGTTACCCCAAACCACTAAATTATTAAAACACTATAATTAATTGAGAATAAACAAAAGTTAAAATCTTTGTGTGTGGGGGGGAGGGAGAAATGAAATGTCCCAAGATGATCTTTTGAGGAGATAGCATTTTCTATAATATGATAACAAAACCCAACAAAACCCAATTATGCTGAATTTTAAAGTACCTGATTTAGTTACAGGGTCCCATACAAATGAGGTAGACCAAAGGCAAGAGAGAAACTTTGTCTTCCCAAAACATATGATGGAAAAATAGATAGTGCCTCAGTGACTTCTAGTATCTGTATAATGAATGTCTTCAGTAACAGCTGGCCTATTGGAAGTCTATATAGGCATGTGCAAAGAGATACTTACATATGCCCTCAAATCCTAACCCTAACTCAGGCCACTTCTAAACACTTTTTAAAGAGTAAGAATAGCTAAATAAATGACTAGTATACTATCCAGAATATGAAAGAAAGAAAAGACGGTATCTAAAATTTTAATACACATTATGTCCTTACATAAAAATAGCAATGGCTAACATCATTAGGTTATTTTTTATGTGCTAGGTATTGTAAGAGTTGATACATGCTCTTTTATTTACTTCTCGCACAACCATATACTGTCTCCCAGTAACTGGTATGCTTACTGTAAGACATACATTTGAACTCTTGGTCAATAATCTATTGAGTGGTATGCTATATTTTAATAGACCTAACATTTACCTTTTAAGATAACATGATTGTAGAAGTTGGGTTAGAGGGGAGACTGAATGATTGTCAAATGTGGGTTAAGACTTTATAAATATTTTGGAACAGAGAGAATATAAATATTTAGGTACCATAATGATTTTTATGATCATGTAAAATAAATATATGCTATCATGGTAAATTACCAAATTTCCTGTTTTGTTTTCTTTTTTGTGTTGAGACAGAGTCTCACTCTGTTGCCCTGAGTAGAGTGCCGTGGTGTCAGTCTAGCTCACAGCAACCTCAAACTCTTGGATTCAAGCAATCCTCCTGCCTCAGCCTCCTGAGTAGTTGGGACTACAGACTCACATCATGACGTCCAACTAATTTTTCCATTTTTAGTAGAGATGGAGTCTTGCTCTTGCTCACACTGGTCTTGAACTCCTGAGCTCAAGCAATCTTCCTGCCTCGGCCTCCCAGAGTGCCAGGATTACAAGCATGAGCCACCGTGTCCTGCCTCCTGTTATTTTTAAATGCACCTTTTGCCTATGTCTATAAATATTCTGCAACTTCCTATTATTGTATTTCTATTATTATGTCTGACATTTGTATTAATTTATACATTTCAACTAAGTATGTACCTCAAAATTCACAACTAAATATAAGAGTACTTTTTGGGTCATAGGGGAAAATTAAAATACACTATAGTTATCAGTCCTTTTCTTGAGACATTCCTCATCGCTTTCCACAAATATGTATGATCACTTTGATTGTTAAAGACAGAAGAGACATCCTAGGTCAAGACAGATTTGACAGATAAAGACAAGGGCAAAGATTATAAATGCAACAATTAGATTAGTCCCTACTACCAAATTTTAAGGTAACATGCTGAAATGAGATTGTTCCCTGCCAACAAATTAAATTCATTGTTTCCCTGCCAACAAATTAAATATCACATTCCTGTGGGAGTAGTCAAATTTTGTTCTAGGTTTACGATGAATAACGTCCTTTAATTTTTTTTTTTTGAAAACATGAAGGCAAATGTGACTTCCTAGGTGATTATTTTCTATTTCTCCTCTTTGAAGTATATTGTTTATATCCTATTTTCTTAACTTTTTAAAATGTGAAACGTAAGATACATTTAGATAAGTACCAGAAACATTTATCTTATGTTTAACTTGTAAATATGAAGCAATGCCTCCCTTAAACACCTACTGTCCCGTGACCACTACTCAGGTCAAGAAATAGAACATTATTAGCACCCAAGAAGCCCCCTTTCTCATGTGGAGCTCCTCTATCATCTTAACTTAGGAATATTTAAAGCTAAATCAGCACTTTTACTGGCATCTGAATAATTCAAGGACCTGAGTACAATTTAAATCCATTTACCTTCTTTCTGACCTATATGTTATTGTCATGGACTTCTTTTTTAACCCCACCAGACATATTTTACTGTTTGTTTACATATGCCCATATAGTTACTTACCATTTTATTTGTTCTTCATCCCTTCTTGCATCTTGAATTTTCCATCCAAATCATCACTTTCTACTACCTGAAGTATATCATTAATTTATGGTTATCATAAATTAGAGTCTACTAGTCTATTCTCTCAGTTTTGGCTTGCTTTAAAACATTTGTATTTCACATTTAGACTTCAAAGATGTTTTCTCTGTGTATAATTTCTAAGTTATTTTCTCTCAGCACATTGAAAATACCATTCCATTGTACTCTGGCTCTTATTGTTACTCTGGAGAAGTCAGCTGCCAGTCTATGACTCCAGTTAAGATAATGTCTTTCCCCCACGTCTCCGTTGCTTTTCGATGTTCAATTTGTCTTTGTTTTTTCAAATGTCCTCTATGTTTAGAGGTAGATTTCTTTTTAGTTCTCCTGACCTGAAATCTCTGTTTGGCTTCCTGAATTTGGTGTCTTTCATCAGTTCAGGTAATTTTTCAGCCAGCACTTCTTCAAATATTGCTTCTGCTCCATTCTTTATCTCTTCTCCCAAGTCTTGATTAAGTATTATATTAGACCTTCTCACTATATTCTCCATATTTTTAAATGACTCTTCTGTATCTTCCATTGTTTTGTCTCTTTTGATATAGTTTGGAACTTTTCTTCTAATCTATCTTCTGTGTCACACATTCTTTCTTTGACTGCGACCAGTTGGCTGAAGAACCCACTTACTTAATTATTTCAGTATTTTTCAGAAGCCTTATTTGATCCTTTTCAAAATGTGCCTACATCACTTTATGTAATTTCTTCCCTCCTGATATCATAAGCCTATCTTTTATTTCTATAATCAGAATAAGCACCATTTTAATTTAATTAATGTTTGATAATTCTAATATCTAAAAGCCTTATGCTCTTTTTTTGCTGTCTGTTGTTTTCAGCTTGTTTGTACTCTTCTTACTCTTTCACCTCACATGTTTGATTATATTTGACTGTGTGCTAATCACTGCCCTTGAAAAATTATTCATGAGGATTTCCCAGGTCTAAAAAAGAAGATACCTTTCCTCCAGAGAAAATATGCATTTGTTCCTGCCATTCCAGAACCATTTAAAACTAAGGATCCTTTGGACCACTAACTGATGCAAATTTGGACTGAAATCCATGTAAAAGTACCTGTCTCAAAGACAGGCTTTCTTTTATCTTCTGCTCTGCTCAGCCCCAAGGCAAATCTCCCCAGGGTGCCCTAGTGGTGAGGGAAGGGAAACAGTTTTACTTCTAATTTATCTTTATTATGATGGCATAGCCTGTGGCAGAGAGGATGGTCTCTGCTATTAATAATAAATATGGGGAGGATTTTATTTCATTTCCCTGTCATGATAAAGGGCTTTGATTACCCATCCTCTTATCCCACAATCTATTAAAACTACAGCTTGATTTTACTGAGTTTGGCTTTGATTTCTCTCTTTCTTTCCCCACAAAGCTATCAAAACCTCAATTTAATTTTGTCTGAAGTTGGCATCAAACAAAAGTAGATTGCTGTGCTTTGTTTACTTTCTGAGTTCTTGCTTTCTCTTAGCTTTTGGCTTGGCAATGTAATAAATAATATAGTTTAGTGGGTACAGAGTTTCAGTTTGAGAAGATGAAAAAAGTTCTGAAGATGGATGGTAGTGATGATTGCACAACAAGGCAAACATACTTAATGCCACTGAATTTACATTTAAAAATAGTTAAAATGGGCTGGGGGTTGTGGCTCACGCCTGTAATTCTAGCACTCTGGGAGGCTGAGGTAGGAGGATCGCTCAAGGTCAGGAGTTCAAGACCAGCCTCAGCAAGAGCGAGACCTCGTCTCTACTAAAAATAGAAAGAAATTAGCTGGACAATAAAAATATATATAGAAAAAATTAGCTGGGCATGGTGGCACATGCCTGTAGTCCCAGCTACTTGGGAGGCTGAGGCAGAAGGATTGCTTGAGCCTGGGAGTTTGAGGTTGCTGTGAGCTAGGCTGATGACACGGCACTCTAGCCTGGGCAACAGAGTGAGACTCTGTCTCAAAAAAAAAAAAAAAAAAATGGTTAAAATGGTAAATTTTGTGTTATGTATGTTTTACACAATTTAAAAAATTCTTAATAAATTTTCTTACCTTCCCACTTATATAAATACACAAAATTAATAGTTTTTATATGCTTAACAGGGACATTTTCAGAAAGTGCTTTATGGTTAAATGTCAAGTCTGAATAACATTAAATAGACTAAGCCCTTACTTCTGAAAAGCTTTGAATCTCAAAGATGTTTTCTACATATGTAACTATGTGAAGAAAAAGTTACAAAAATATTGGAAAATAGCAAGATAAAACAAATAAAATGAGGTTTCATTTGATATTTTATTCCCAAGGTCAGAAGGCTCATTATAGATAAATTTCACATTGCTTCAATGCAGATATCCTTAAATCAAAGCTATTTTATATAATGCAATAATATAAAATTTTATCTCCAATTAATTCAAAAAAATCTATGGTAATATTCTCAAATATGAGTAATATTAAACAATCTGTTGAATTTATAGAAATTCACTACTATGCATTTCTTTATTTTATAAAAAATGCAATTAGAGAATGCTTTAAAATTAAATTCTTAACTAGTTTTACAAGCATCAGTTAAGTACTTTTCACACTCAGCATATTTATAATTAAAGGATTTAAAAAAAAACTGCTTAAAAACTACTAACACCTTTCTCCAGGGGTGGGCTGCTCATGCTACACATAAAAAGAAGGGGGTGGGGAGGAAGGAGAAAAGAGGAAAGGGGAAGGGAAAATGTTTTACTTGTCAATATCTATCCAAACCTTCACCTAACTCCTCAAGCTCATTTTAGCACTCTTAACTAGCCTATAATCACTTTATAAACAACTGCATGAATACCATCTTAATCTATTTAATGCCATTCTTAAAGAACAAGTGTATTTTCTCCCATCATAAGATCCCTCCATAATGTTGCGATAAAGCATTTCTACATTCCCCACTGGTACCTCCTTCCCTTGCCTTTATTTTAATAAAGATGTTTAAATTTCTTCCATCTTAAAAAAAATACTTTCTTTGACCTTGTATGTCCATTGTATCATAGCTTTTATAGTCAGTGGCCTTGGTGTGTATTCTTGCCTCCCTCTCTCTACTTCATCTCCGATTCCCTTATTAAACTACTTTGCCTCTTTCTCTATTATGCCATTGAACTGCTCTTGCTAAGGTCTCAACTCATAACTGACAAAACCAATAGGTATTTTTCAGTAATTCTCTTTGGCATCTGACACAACAGACCACATTCTCTTCAAAATTTGCTACTTTTCCTTCTGTGTTATTACTCTTTTATCTGTAACATATTCTAGTTCCTATGTTCTTGGTTAAATAGATTTATAGATTATAGTAAATATAATCATAAATAGTAGAATTTTTACAATACATTTTAATAACATCAGGGGTATCCCCCAAAACTTTTGTTTTATACAACAGCTTGCTGATTATCTGGTATCAATGCTCTTATGAGGAGTTATTAAAGATAAACTATGTTCTATTTTTTCTTTGTAGAGGCAGGATCTTACTACATTGCCCAGGCCAGTCTCGAACTCCTGGTCTCAGGGATCTTCCTGCCATGGCCTCCCAAAGTGCTGAGATCATAGGCATGAACCACTCCACCTGGCCAAATTATGTATTTTAAACAAAAACTCAACTATTCTAAACTTGGTCATTTTCCCTTTGATAAAAAGTTGCTGTATTACATTACCTAGCAAATGTTAGAAAAGAAGTACAATACTTTCTTCAAGGGAAATATGATATTTTGACAACAAATGTAAAAATAAATGATTTTTGGAAAACACATTATGTAAAAAGTATTACATTTTGAAAAGAGTTCATTGTTGTCAAAAATAACGTCATTAAAGAAAACGCATATCATCACACTTCAAAAACCTGAAGAACAAAATTTTTATTTGTTTTTAAATCTATCAAAGAATTTTTGTAGGTTTTGATCCTGTTAAAAACTTTCAAAAGCAAACCTTTCAATTAGTTTGTAGGAACAACTAATTGACATCAGGAAAAATGGCAATTACTAGCTGATTTCAACAAAAACCTCTGATTTATTAGTAGACATGATTGAAAAATATGCTTTAGTTAAAATAGCCAATTATATATTCGTTTCATTTGGATCTACATATCTTTATGAGGTATCTTTTTCAGTGATGACAGCTATTAAAAAGAAGTATTCAAGCAACTGTATACAATTCATTATTATTACATAATATTTTAAAAATAGTTACACGTTTCACCTACCAGACTGTGAATTATTTACAACCGGAGACTTTGTCTTCTTCATATTTGTATCTCTAGAACTTTGACTATATGCCATACAACAAATAATTATTCAATCAATGCTTTGTGAATGAATGACCAGAAATACAAGCCAATACATTAACAAGAAACACGCGCGCACACGTGTGTGTGTGTGTGTGTGTGTGCGTGTGTAATAGTGTAGGGCCTAATTAGGTAAGCAACATGTTATTTAAAATAAGTTTAGCCCCAAATCACAATGCTCAGATACCAATTTGATGGTGTTTTATGGCTCAACTTAAAATTCACTCACCTACATTATGACTTTCCTAATCAGGATATGTTCTTATAAATGAAGATATCATAGTTGCCCTATACAACATCTTTACTTTCAAACTGAATCATCAATGATAAAAGGAATGAATATAAAGTCAGTAAAAAAAGAAGCAAAACTAATAGAACCGTTACCATAATAAAACAATGAATAAATGACCCAGCACCAATAAAACTGTAAAAGTATTAAAACGAAACTTTCAAAATAACCAATTAGAAATAAAAATCAAATAACAGCATTTTTTTTTTTTTTTTTGTCAGGGTCACCCAGGCTGGAGTGCAGCGGTATGATCTCAGCTCGCTGCAGCCTCAAACTCATGGGCTCCAGTGATCCTCCTGCCTCAACTTCTGGAGCAGCTGGGACTACAGGCGTGAGCCACCACACCCCACAGCATTTTTATTTTAAAACTTGGTTTATATCCACTAATCTCACAAAGAATGTGATGGCTACTTAGCATTAAGTTTCACCATGGTATAAAATTTCCTTTTATGCTATATTACAAAGATTTTTTTAAAAAAAATAATACAATTATTCATATAAATATTTCCCAATACAAAATTATACTTAGTCCTCTATGGTAATTAAAGAAAAGAAACCAACATTATAATTTTATCTGAAAAAAAATTAGACAATGCACACATAAAATGATATTCTATTAGTATGTCTTCTAATTACATCTTCAGAAAGAAAAGTTCAAACAGAAAAGTAAGCAAAATAAAGTAAAACAAATGCTGTTTGGATTAATAAAATATATATTTTTGCTGATACATATAAGATAAATTGTTAATGATTATAAGAGTTATCTTATTAATTATACTAAGAAAAAATGTACCTTATAAAAGCTAAGGCCCAAAATGACTCATTAAAATTTAAGCTGGATAATTTATTTATACACACACACACACACACACACATACACACACATATACACACACATATACATATATGTATTTTTTTTTTTTTTTTTTTTTTTGTCAGAGAGAGAGTCTTGCTCAGTCACCCAGGCTGTAGTGTGGTGGTGCTAGCACAGCTCACTGTAACCTCGAACTCCTGGGCTCAAGCAATCTTCCTGCCTCAGGCTCCCCAGTAGCTAGGACTACAAGTGTGTAACATCACAGCTGGATAATTTATTTTTATTTTTTGTAAAGATCGAGTCTTGCTCTGTTGCCCAGGCTGGTCTTGAACTCCTGGCCTCAAGCAATCCTCCTGCTTCAGCCTCCCAGAGTGCTGGGATTATACATATGAGCTACCATGGGCCCTTACGCTGAATTTTATTGGTGATATCTACCAATCTTCTGTCCCCAAACTATATCTAAGGTCATTTTCTCTCAAAATGCATTGTAAGGACAGCATGGAGTTCAAGAATACAAAAGATACAAAATGGAAAGTATAGTAAATAAGGCAGCATTTCTATAGCAAATGTTATCACTGTTATTCTTTTTTAGAAACATTATTAAACATCCTGGAAAGATTTCTCCTTCATTTCTATGTTTATAGTTACTTTAATTATATAAGTTTGATATTATCTAAAAATTTACCCAGGGTCTATTGACTGTACTCTAGTACTCCTTAACATAGAAGGAAAAAAATAGTATAATACATAAAAGATCAAAACAAAATAATACAAAGCCAAATTTAGAAGCAAAACTATCCCATTGATACCTACCTCCTGGAAATGCCATTAGCCAGACATTTTTGGCTACAGGATTTGGAGGAGAGGGGTGATGAAGTTGGGGACAAGTTGAGAGGGGCAATCAAACTGTTGATGATCTCAGTCAACTGTGCACTCTGCAAGGAAACAGTCAACCTTTTACTACTGCTAAGCAAGAAATGTGAGTTAACTCTCAGGCTTATAGTACTTATTTAGTGTTTAACTTCTCATGAAACATGTAAATGTTTTTATTTCAGTACATATTTGAGCCTACAAAGATGATTTATACAACTGATTTTTCCACTTATTATAAACAAATCTACATTTTAAGTTCCCATCTTTTTCCATATCCTTTTTTATTATAGTTCCTTCATCTACCCATCTCATCATCTAAAACACTGGAACCCAGCTAATAGCATATATAATATTTTCCTTGAGGTAGCCAATTTAATAATTAAAAAATCATAGCTATAATGTATTAAGTGCCTACTATGTGCTAGGCACTATACCAGGCACCAAACATAGAGTATTTCTACTCTGTACAACTAACCCGCAAAGTAGATAATATTAGAGCTTCTGATATCACTATTATTATTACTATTTACAGATTAGTAAATTATAGCAAAGCAAGAAAGATTAAGTAGTTTGGGCAAGGGTTATAAAGTTGGTTATAAATGGAGGTAGGATTCAAATTCAGGTCTAAATCTAGCACTATACTGTTTCTCAATAGTTTTCCTAATTCAAAAATATCAGGGTTTTTTTGGCACTTAAGATTTCATTGACTGTTATCCCAAACTTAAATATATGCAATAAATATTAAATTATTGTCAAAACAATAATACATATAATAAAGTCCACATAAATGGAAATAGTACATTTCTACAAAAGAATGACAACTATTCTCATTATACATGTAATCCATGTTCATTGTAGAAAAACTAGAAAATATAGAGAAGTTTAAAAGATTAAAAGAAAGCCAACTGTAATCATGTTTCAAAGAAAAAAACATTGCCAATATTTTGGTATATATTTCTCCCTCTAGACTAAGTTTTCTGAGTATATGTGAGCATGAGTGTATGTATAACACACACACACTTTTAATTAAATCATGCCACAATAATTTCTAAAACCTAGTTTTCTCATTTAATATAGTGACTATCTTTTAAAAATATATATAGACCTATTTCGCCATTTTCACTGACTGCAAGATATTCTATTACAAAATAAAGGGGTATATGAAACAATTATTTTGAAACTTCATTTGTATAAAACTAATAACATGCTATTAGAAATAATGACTAAATATTATAGAATTAAGCCTGATATTTTATTCCTTCAAAAAGTCTTTCATGAGAAAGACCCTGAAATGTTTTCACCATTTATGTTCTTGAGAGATAATATGTACCTAATGACTTCATTTTAAAAATTATTACTCAGATTTTTTTAGATTAAAGCTAATTTTCAAGATTATCAATACAAACAGATTCTTTATCCATTTAGCTAGTGTTCCTCAGTTTAATTTTACAATTAAATTTATGAAGTATCTCATATTTTCTAGTGTGAAACACTGAAACTCCCTTCTCTTTGTTCCGTCTCCAAAAACATCTAAAATCTTTTAAGCCACTGGAGGTCGCTGGTCAGGTATTTTTGAATCATTGGCCCAGAAGGACACCATTACAACCCCTAGCTTTACCCTAATAAACCAGCCTACAGTGGCCCAGTAAAATCTCATATACCTTAGTCTACATGTAGAATAGGAAATTCACAGTAAAAATTCAAATAAAAGTAAAATTAAGAGAAGCATAATTTAACTCTGAAAACCAAAACCAATCAACTTTAAGTTAAAACACTTAACAAGGTTTCTAAAGTAAATATACCAGCAGTGAAATTTATTTTAAATCAACTAAAATACTAAAAATAAGATACTTTTCAATTTGTGAGCAAAATATATTCTCTGATAATGCAAGCATGTATTAATACTATGAATCAATAGGTTATTTTTTAAACATGTTATCAGCCTACAACTTAATAGTGTCTTTATATTTTAACTTCCAACTCCAACAAAACTACTTTAATCAAGTCAAAGGATTATCTGTGAACAGTTATGTATCAATAGATTATCTTAAGAAAACTCTGTGCAATAATGGGCTTGCCACCCTTACCACTTAACTCACTTCTAGACTGTCTTCCTCTACAAGTATCTGAAAACAACTTTTTTAGAAATTGGCCTATAAAAGTAGTATCACCACATCTCAAGAGCAAATGACCTATTTGTAGGCAATTTATTAATAACTTCTACAATGATTGCTGCTGCCCCTTTCTGCATCTTTCTCTTCTACTCTCCTTATGTCGAGCCTTTATTGCTGCTCTCACAACTCCTGTTCCTTCCCTACATTACCAAAGCCTCTGACACTCCCATCAGCAATGAGACCTAAAATGCTAACCAGGGCCAGCTTCACTGGTGTGCAACTTGTGCATAAGGCTGCACTCAGAATGGTCCTAGGCTTACTTAGTGCTCTGCTGTCACTGTCTTTAAATTCTTAATAATTGTTTTTAACAAAGGGCTCAGCAATTTCACTTTTCACTGGGCTCCACAAATTAGATAGTTCTTAAGTTATCTCAAGTCTAACCAAAAAAACTGGGTTTACCAAGGAGAAAGAAAATGGTACAAGAAACCTCTTTTGGAAATGGAAATCCCTCTAGAATTGTACTGTATGAAGAATTAGTTTAATCAGCTTATATTTTCCAATGAGTAGGTAGTGACCTATAGGTAAAGAAAGTAGACTTGACATAATAAGCAAATAAATTACCCTGCACTGTGAAACAACTAGGGTTAAACTGAAAGAGATTTGATCCTATGAGATGATGGGAGGGAAAAGAAGGAAGTGGGAATATGAGAACATAACAAACACTAATTTAAAACATCACTTATATAGTAAAGTACATTACAATTTAACATCAGATGATTACCAAATAACTTTCTGAATTACAAAATATTCATAAAGGTGTTTTGATTACATAGTCCAATTAAGGAAAACTCTCGGCAATTGTAATTTTAATAAATATGTAGTGGACAAAATTACATCATATTTTGATTTACCAGGAATAAGACAGTAACCTGTATTTAATTATTTCCTGGTATTTAAAAAAAATCCAGGAAAATTAGATGCAGGCAGGCATGAATCTTTATCATTTCCTAGAAGAACAATGTAATCATGCAGCTATGGTCAAGAATGGCTATGCTCCGACAGACTCAGCCTAGTCACAATAACAAACTCCTAGAAAGCTAGGTTTGTTCAAAAGCCACCATGATCTAAATAAAAATAAATTGTTTGATTTCAAAGGATAGATATAAGATAAATAGGCCAGAATAATTAAACTTGAGGAGTTATCCATAGTAGGATTTAGATACCAGGGAAGGCTTTGGAAGCAGAGTAATTGTTATAGGCTTCTTTGACTTTCCATTTACATAATCATTTTTTATGACGAAACCCATACTCTAATATTATCCTTTGCTAAAAACCCAATCAATAAACTAGTCAAACAACCATTCACATTTATTAGTTGTTACCATTGTTCTTTCCCCTTGAAAAAAGTCCAATGATAGGCAATTTTGTTAGAAAAAAGATTTTCCAACCCTGGTGTAAATGATTATCACCCTATGGCTATGTACCAATACTTTATATATTTATATAGTTTTAATTAATCAATATTATAATAAAGACCCATCATATGCCAAATATTTTAATTGCATTTAATGTCAAATGGTCAACTTCAATAACCCATATTCCAGGCAGACACACATATAATGATGTTTATTTGAACAGTTTATAAAACCAATGAAAAGTCATTTCATATCACTGACACCCTACTCTGACTTTACCTGTTTTTCTATGTTTCGAAGAAGTAAAGTAGGGCTGCTTGGTGACATTTCAAAATCTTGTTCTGGTAAAGGATCTTGACACTCTTGGGGAACCTGAGGATTCCCTGTAGTGTTTAACGAAGCTGCTTGGTCTGCAAATTGTATTTGTTTTTTCAAAATGTCTTTTGGAAGTTGACATTCTTCTAGGATCACTATCCCCTAGACAAACAGCAATGAGAGAGTTGAAATGAAAAATTGATTACTAAATCACCTTTGATGCTACAAGGCACTTGAAATTATGCTTATTATCCCTTGAAAATCAGAAAACATAAACTTGAAAGTCCAGTTTAATTCTGTAAAGAATTGGCTGATTGAAAATATGTACTAGTAAAATAACATGTATGGCTGATGTATTGGGCTTATAAAATATTGTCTTAACATATATGCAAGTTTTTTTCTAGTTGGTTTTAATTATTAGTATTAAAAGCAAGGCACATTTAAAATAAAATTAAAGGCTTATTATACTCAGAGTAGGGAGATTTCAGACTGAAATCCAGAATATTTCCTAATAGAATCTTCTAGTATTTTGGTCACCAGCATTTCTATTTGAGTTTTGTATTTCAGCACTCCCAATTTTATAAATTAAAATACCAAATTTACAAACATCCAGACAATAATCTAACTCTGTACTAACTCCTTTTAGAGTACCCTAAGGAGCCCTGCCCCTGTTGCTGCCAGCCAGCATCCACGGGCAGGAGTGCCTCACTGAGAAAAAGTACTATCTAGGCCAATCAAAGTTCCTGCTACCTACAGGGTAGCTGTGCTAGTAATAAAGACACAAGCTTTAAACTTTGATGGGATATTTTCTGAAATGTAAGGAACTGAGGGAATGTAATGTAAAGAATTAGTAGGGAACTAGTTGCCTCTGTAGTCCCTGCTTCCTACTCATATACATACTTATTTTTCAACTTGTTTGTTTAGCTTTCTCCTATATTCCTCAGCTTCCTCACTCCAACTGTTCTGAACCTTAGGTTCCTCAGAGGCAATGGAGACAGGAGAGAAAGGAAAAAAAGGAATGCAAAGACAGGATCTTAGTGGTTTCATAGTCAGTTCTCATCATAAAATTTCTTCCCTTTTTATCCCTTTCAACAGCCTTCCCCCCAAAAGAATATAGTAATATATATATATTTGCAAAATTCTAATAAACTCCTATAGGCTAATTGGAAAAGTATAAAACTCCTAATGTGGCTAAAATATTATATCCTTATAATGAAAAACAGATTAAAATATTAATATTAGCGTATATTATTTCAAGAATAGAACACATTAAATGACTGCTGTGGGCCAGCCTATATTGTATACAAGTCCTATTTATTAAATGGAAACTGCCTATAAATGATAGTGTGCTATACATAAGTTTTAGTTTATACTATATAATTTAGAGAATATGTAACTTTAGAGTGGGCATATTCAGTTGTCGTGTTAAACACATATTTTTGGTAAAAGTAGTAAATGCACTATTGTTTTTACATTTAAAATAGTGCTAGTTTGCTGACTTTTCCAAAGGGGATCCAATTGTTGATCTCAATGACTGTTTTCTTAGAATGTACAAATATTGTTGTCAAAAAATCTGAAGAAACATATTTAAAAGAAGTCTTGTTTCAGTTGATATTTTAAAAATTAAATTAGATATGATAGATACAGTGTCATCAATCTTTAAGGCTCCTGAAAGTATCCATTCAAAATTTCTATAAGTCTCCCACTAGGTTTTTCACAAGCAACTGCATGCAAACGAAACACAATTTTTTTACCATATCAATTTAATTGCAATTATCTTTGGTTTAATTACAGTTTATATTATGGGCCACTATGCTGTAGATTAGCTTGATTTCATAACCCATACTTATAATATTGCTTCTATGGAAAACTCTATTCTGAATTTCAAAGCTCAATTTCTAAACATTTTGAATACTACATTTTTATAAGTAGGCAGCCTGCTGTAGTTAGCTCAATAAAGAATATTTTTAAAATTCAATCAGGGAGACATTCATAGTCAACGTCATAATCTACTTTTTCCCTTAAACTATCACCTTGGAAAACTCTCAGAGTGTAATAAGAGTGGCCCATGATGATCCGCTATAGCCAAGAACAGAGGAAAGGGATAAAGACTAAATCCTTTGGGGACAGGGAGTTAGTTTCTATCCTTAAAAAATTAGTAAAAGAATAGTCAAATTGGCCAGGCGTGGTGGCTCACGCCTGTAATCCTAGCACTCTGGGAGGCCGCGGAGGCGGGCGGATTGTTTGAGCTCAGCAGTTCAAGACCAGCCTGAGCAAGAGCGAGACCCCGTCTCTACTAAAAATAGAAAGAAATTCTATGGACAGCTAAAAATATATATAGAAAAAGTAGCCGGGCATGGTGGCCCATGCCTGTAGGCCCAGCTACTTGGGAGGCTGAGACAGTAGGATCGCTTAAGCCCAGGAGTTTGAGGTTGCTGTGAGCTAGGCTGACACCACGGCACTCTAGCCTGGGCAACAAAGATACAATTTTTTTCCCTTTTTTAGCAACAATGAGTTACAACAGCTGAGATAACTGAAAACTCTAGCATGGGATAAAAACAAATCAACTGTTCCAGAGAAGACAACTGTTCCTATAATAACACTAGTGAGGTCTCTCACTCTAACCCTCAGGGTCTTCATAGAGAAACAATGTGTGAAAAAGTAAAC
Source organism: Eulemur rufifrons (assembly GCF_041146395.1). Lineage (NCBI taxonomy): Eukaryota > Metazoa > Chordata > Mammalia > Primates > Lemuridae > Eulemur > Eulemur rufifrons. The sequence continues at coordinate 24,398,571 of NC_090983.1, read as the reverse complement.
AATTGCCTCAGCAACATCTTTATTATTCACCTAAAGTCACTAACTTTAAGCAAAAATTTAAATATAAAATTTAAAACACACAAAAGGTACAATTTAAAATGTAGAAGACCCTATTACAGGATAACAAAATAAACCCAAGAAGGAGACCATTTATATAGGATAGCCCAGTGTTCTCCCAAGAAAAAGTATTTTACTTTGAGAGTGAGAAGAATTTGTTGTCTTAGTGGAAAGCTGAAGTGGAAAAAAAGGAGAAATATGGGAATTTGTAATTTGTTGACAAAGCTAATTTAAGAACAACCAAAGGATGTTGCTAATAACTGCTATCTTCTATTCTCTAAAAATTTAAGCAAAATGATTCTTTAAGGGAACAAAGGGCCAGGTACACATCTAACCTGAATCAAGAAAAAAGCAAGTCCTTGTAAATTATTACTAAGAAGTTTATATGTCTTTCCTTAAAACAATTTATTCCAATAGACATTATATAAACATGAAATCAAATTTTTAAAAAAGTTTAAACAAACATGTAGTATTTCTTAGAATATACAGAATATGAAAATATCCTTTTCTCAAGTCAAAGGATTATGAATCAGATTGCCTAAATTAAAATGTAAAACTTAGTCATCAATTTAACTGGGAACCCACTTTCTTGGGAATTTCCAAGTTGTTTTAATATTTGATTCATTCTTAGAACTCTATTTGCCATTTTAAAAAATGTGTGTGATGTAATATCCTTTAAAGAAAACCATCAAAGAAGATAGATTACTGGTGATCTTGAAAGGACTGAGAAATCGCTACAGCTGAAGGCCCCTGTAAAGATAGTAGTGAACAATGAGAAAAAGTAATTACAGTAATTTAATATTAAACTTCCATCAGGAAACTATTCTTGAACATGGTTCCCTTAAATCTAAAAGACAGAACTCGTAAGCCTAAGGTTTTATGTCCATCCTACTACCCACCTTCCTACAGACGCCATCACTAATTCCTACAAGGCATTAAACAATATTCATCACTTCCTAACTTCTCCTGTTCTTCTACAACTCATATTTTCTGCTCCTTTTCTCTTAGCATCCCAAAATAGAAAACTTTCTGCTCCTTAGAATACCATACTACTTTGTCTATTATGAAACTGATGATGTTGTTTCTTGCAAACTCTTAAGGAATGCCTTTTTCTAGTTCCATTGGTTCATCAAGAAAATTACTATTTATTTTCCAAAGTCATACTGAGATGCCACCTCTTTCTCTTGACATTTTCTTTGATCCTCTTATCCTTAAGTATTCTCTCTATGCCATTTTTATATCTTATTAAAAACATGTATTACTGGATATATTATATTACATTGCAACCATTACATGTTTTATCTCCTTTACCAGAATATAAACTCACAATAGAGCCTAAAACTTATTAATCTTTTTTGATGTGTAGGCCCTAGGTGGGGCTAGGCTAACCACATGGTTTAAGGACTCTGGTCCTCCTTCCCTTCTCAGCTTTTTTTTTTCAGACCAATTCCTATCTGCCTTACAATATTATATTATCTACAGTATTACCATGGAGAATAAAATTTCCCACAAAAACAAAGTTACAAAGAGATATTCAGCAATTTTTACATTAAATAAGACTTCATGGGATTGCATGAGATCTTTTTATATTATTGCTTCTTTGGGACAATATACTTAGAGTTTCAGGTAGCCTATAATTTTCAGGAAACAATGTATTTTTAAGCAAGTGAGACATCATGCTAAAATTTCCCTGGGTTGGAATTAAAACAACATTTATTTCTGTAACATTTGCTCAATTTTTACCCCGATTAGACTGAAAGCGCTGAAGATGTACAAACCCTGTAAGTTTTATTTCATCACTGTATTTCCTAAACATATTGGGCACCTGACTGTGTGAAAAGAAAGAAGAGAAAAAGTAAAGGTAACAGGGAGGGAAAGGAGAAAATAAGGAAGGAAGGAACAAGGAATGAATTTTATTTAAAAATTGCTACAATATAATAACATAGCTTTAATAGTCATTTTCACTGAAATAATCTCAAATCTACATCTTCTCAGAGACCTCCCTTCTAAAATATCTCACATTTCAAACTCCTTCAGAACATATCAACAAAAATGCCCAAAAAACCTTGACAATCAATGTGTGAGAAAATTAATTTTTATCACATTTCCTATAAATCAAGCATTTTTCTCCTTTCTTGGAAATAGTAGATCAATAACTAAAAGGAGAGAAAGGCTGAAGTCAGAATAACTTTGGAAGTTATTGAAAACATAACTGCCGACCAATATTTTCCTATGCCTTTGTGTGTGCGTGTGTGTGTGTGTGTGTTTGTGTGTGTTGGGAGAGGCGAATTTTGGTAATTGTTACAAGTGTGATTTGAAAAAGCACCTCAAATGACATCCTTTGTTCTTCAAAAACCATACGTCCTAAGAGATCATAGTGCTCAAAATCCTGAGGTGGTCTTTGGGGATATATGGCTTTTGTCTCTATCCTCAAGTACAATCTCTCTGGTAATTCTCTGTTCTCTCTAGGTATTTCTCTGATATTTACCTCCAGAGTTAGCATTATACGTTACTCTGTTCTAATGTTTATTATATGCTAGAACTGCTAGCAAGCATTTCCCTGGTATACTTTTTCTTCATTAGTCTATCATGCATATAGTTATCATGACAGGTACTATTAAAAATAAAAATGTATGTTCTTTACTGCGATATAGTTCTAGAGAAGTTCTCTAAATAGAATCTGATCAATTTACTCTTGAACCAAGCATTCAAGTCCATCTCCAGGACTTTTCCTTAATCAGAAGTCCCACAGCACTATACCCGTACTTTTCTCATTACACTCATTTTCTCCCTTATATTAGTTAATATATTAACAATTACCAAAATTTACAAATACATTTATCACAAAGGAAAGTTCTATAACTTATTTTAATATTTCTGGCTTTTGGCAAGGTACTCTCTTTCTCTGTTCCTTTTATCCTTATCTGTAAAAGGACACAATATCTACCAATTACAGTTGTTTTGAGTATTAAATGAAATAATTCATATAAATTGCTTGCAACAATTCTTCATGTATTTTAAGCACCACATTATAGTTTATTGTCATTATGTCATCATCATCATCAAGAGTAATATTAGGACCTATGTACAATATCGAACATAATAGTTTGTCTGATGGATGCTAGATAAATGAGAGGTAGAGACAAAGAGAAAGACCGAAAGAGACAGTGAAAGACTGAATGATTTCCTCTTAAGACTGTGAATAAGAAAAGGATTTTTCACTTACCATTTCGATTAAGCATTGCACTAAAGTTCTTAGCCTATGCCAAGAAGGCATTAAAAAAAAATAAAAGGCCTACAGAAGACACAGATGGTATTTCTTATTCACAGAGGACATAGTCATGAATATAGAAAACTCTAAGAAACCTATAAAAAAGTTACTATTACTGGAACAAACAAGTGAGTTTAGAAAGATCATAGGATACATGGTGAATACATAGAAATCAACTGTATTTTAAAGTCTAGTAATGAAGACTGAGAACATAAATTTTTTAAAAAAAACTATTGTTAGTAATAGTACCCCAAAACAAGAAATGCATAGGGAAAATTTAACAAAATATGTAAAAAATCTATACACTATACACTGAAGACTATAAAACATTTCTGAGAAAAATGAAACATCTAAATAAATGGAGAGATAATCCCTGTTTACTTATTCAAAGACACCACATTGTTAAGATGTCAATTCTCCCTAAATGTATCTATATACTCAATGCAATCTCAAACAAAATCCTGGAAGAAAATTTTGCATACACTAACAAGCTAATACTAAAATTTACATGGAAATGAAAAGACCTGATCACTAAAACAATTTTGAAAAAGAAGAACAAAATTGGAAGGCTCACTCTACCCAATTTCAAGGCTCATTATAAAGCTTCAGATGAAGATAGTGTGATTTTTGGCATACAGGAAGAGATAGAGAGATTTTAAAAATCAATGAAAAAGAACAGAAAGTTTAAAAGTAAACTCACCATATATATGGCCAATTGATTTTTTACAAAGATAAGGTAATACAAAGGAGCATTGATGGTATTTTCAGGAAATGGTGCTGAAATACCTCGATATCTATTTGGAAAATCAATCAGGAATTCATCCACTGGAGTGAAATTTGACCCTCTTAACTCACAACATACATTAAAATTAAGTCAAAATGAATCATGGACCTATAAATAAAAGCTAAAAATTTAAAGACACTTATAGATAAAACAAAGGAAAAATCTTTATTACCTTTGGGTAGGCAAAGATTCTCAGATAGAACATGAAAAGCATAAGCAATAAAACAAAGTATCTGATAAATTGGGCTTCATCAAAATTAAAACCAAACAGAGAAATTCAGGAGCTAAAAATACAATAACTGAAATTAGGCAGAAGAAAGATCAATGAACTTGAAGACAAGACAATGGAAATTATCAAGTCTGAGGAACAGAAAGAAAAAAGGTTGAAGAAAAGTGAACATGTGGAATACCATCAAGTGGCCCAACATAAACATATGGGAGTTCCAGAACAAAAAGAGAGAGAGGCAGAGAGACTATTTGAAGAAATAATGGGCAAAAATTTCCCAAATGTGATAAAATACATGAATGTAAACATAACCACACAGAGACACATAATCAAACTATCCAATGACAGAAACAAAGAGAGAATCTTAAAAGCAGCAAGAGAGAAACACATACAAAAGATCTTCCATAATATTATCAGTAACTTCTTATGAGAAACTTTGGAGGCCAGAAATCAGTGGGCCAATATATTTAAAACACTAAAAGAAAAACAAGAAACCAAAAAGACCGTCAACCAAGAATCCTACATTTGGCAAAACTGTCCTTCAAAAGTGAAGAAGAAATCAAGACATTCTCAGATAAATGAAAGCTGAGGGAGTTAGTTACCACTAGACCTGTACTGCAAGAAATGCTTAAGGAAGTCCTGCAAAGTGAATCAACGAAAGGACACTAGATAGTAACTTGAAGCTATATGAAAAAATAAAAATTGCAATAAAGGTAGATACATGGGCAATTATAAAAGATGGTATTATTTTAAGAATGGGTTGTAACTCTATTTTTTGTTTTCTAAATGATTTAAGAGGCTAACATACTTTTTAAAAAATTATTAGTCTAAAAGTTAGTCTTGTCATACACTGGTTTGTAATGCCACATTTTTCTACATAAGAGACTAACATATTCCTGTTTGTTTGTTTTTTTAGAGATGGGGTCTCTCCCTGTTGCCCAGGCTGGAGCGCAATGGCACGATTATAGTTATTGCAGCCTGGAACTCCTGGGCTCAGATGATCCTCCTGCCTCAACCTTCTAAGCAGCTGGGACTACAGGTACGTGTTACAATGCCTGGCTAATTTTTTAAAAATTTTTTTAAAGATGAGGACTCACTATGTTGCCCAGGCTGATCTCAAACCGCTGACCTCAAGTTATCCTCCCACCTCAGCCTCCCAAGCAGCTGAGATTACAGGCATAAGCCACCACACTTGGCAGAGACTAATATACTTAAAATAATTATTATTTTATCTTTTGGGACACATAAAGTATAAGGATGTAATTTTGTGACACAAACAACAAAAAGAGGTGGAAAAAAAGCTGTAAAGGACCAGAGTTTTGTGAATTATAATTCAAATTAGAATGTTACAACTTTGTAATGTTAAATGTAATCTTCCTGGTAACCACAAAGAAAATAGCTATAGAATATATACAGAAGGAAATGACAAATAAATTTAAACATTTCACTAGCAAAAAATCAACTAAGCACAAAAGAAGACAGTAATACAGGAAATGAGTAACAAAAAATGATAAGGGGATAGACATAGTGGCTCACACCTGTAATCTCAGCATTTTGGGAAGCTGAGGTGGGAGGAACTCTTGAGTCCAGGAGTTTGAGACCAGCCTGGCAACACAGCAAGACCCTGTCTCTCCAAAATATAAAAAAAATTATCTGGTGTGATGGCATGCACCTGTAGTTCCAGCTACTCTGGAGGCTGAGGCAGGAGGATCACCAGAGCCCAGGCATTTCAGGTTGTAGCAAGCTGTGATCATGACACTACACTCCACACTGGGTGACAGAGTGAGATTCTGGCTTTAAGCAAAAAAAAACTATAGACATATAGAAAACAAATAACAGGCCGGGCGCGGTGGCTCACGCCTGTAATCCTAGCACTCTGGGAGGCCGAGGCGGGTGGATCGCTCAAGGTCAGGAGTTCGAGACCAGCCTGAGCAAGAGCGAGACCCCGTCTCTACTAAAAATAGAAAGAAATGATATGGACAACTAAAAATATATAGAAAAATTAGAAAATAGAAAAATTAGCCGGGCATAGTGGCGCATGCCTGTAGTCCCAGCTACTCGGGAGGCTGAGGCAGGAGGATCGCTTGAGCCCAGGAGTTTGAGGTTGCTGTGAGCTAGGCTGACGCCACGGCACTCACTCTAGCCTGGGCAACAAAGTGAGACTCTGTCTCAAAAAAAAAAAAAAAAAAAAAGAAAACAAATAACAATATGACAGAAGTAAGTCTATCCTTATCAGTAATTACTTTAAATATAAATAGGTTAAACTCTCCAATCAAAAGACAGAAATTAGAATGGATAAAAATACATGATCCAATTCTATGCTGTCTATAAGAGACTCATTTTAAATCCAATGACACAAATAAGTTGAAAGTGAAAGGATGGAAAAGATAGTCCATGTAAATAGTAATCAAAAGAGAGCAGGGGTCGTGATACTAATATCAGACAAAAGAGATTTTAAATCAAAAAAGTCTACAAGAGACAAAGAAGGACATTATATATTAATAAAAGGTTAAATACAGCAAGAAGATATAACAATTATAAACATACACACACCTAATAACAGATCATTAAAATACATGAAGCAAAAACTGATAGAACTGAAAGGAGAAATCAACAGTTCTACAATAATAGATGGATACTTACATAACCCACTCTTAATAATGGACAGAACAACTAGATGGAAGATAAGTAAAGAAACAGAGGACGTAACACAATAAACCAACTGGATTTGACAGAAATATACAGAACATTCTGCCCAACAATCATCAAATACAAATTCTTTTCAAGTGTACATAGAACATTTTCCAGGAAAGACCATGTTAGGCCATAGATTAAATCTCAAATCTCAAGAGATGTAAAAAGAAAGTATCATAAAAAGTATCTTCTCTAACCACAATGGAATGAAGTCAGAAATCAAAAACTGGAAAATTGACAGTTTTGTGGAAATTAAACAACACACTTTTAAACAACCAATTGATCAAAGAAGAAATCACAAAGAATATTATAAAATACTTAGAAATGAGTGAAAATGAAATACAACATGCCAGAACTTATGGAATGCAGTGAAAAAGTGCTAAGGGGGAAATTTATAGCTATAAACACATTAAAAAAAAAAAGACCTCAAATTAACAATGTAATATTATAAATTAAGGAACTTAAAAAAAAAACAATCTAAATCAAAAGCTAGCAGAAGAAAGGGAATAATAAAGATTTGAGTGGCAATAAACAAAAACAAGGACAGAAAAACAATAGAGAAAATCATTGAAACTAAAAGTTGGTTCTTTGAAAAGGTCAACAAAATTGACAAACTTTTAAGTAAATGAACTAAGAAAATAAAGAGAGAAGACTCAAATCACTAAAATCAGAAATGAAACTGGGAATGTTATTGCTGATTCTAAAGAAATTAAAAATGATTACAAGAGAGTACTATGAACAAGAGTACACCAATAAATCAGATAATATGAATGAAATGGACAGATTCCTAGAAACACAAACCTTACCAAGCTTAAATCACAAAGAAATAGAAAATTTGAATAGATCTATAACTATTAAGGAGATTAAATCAGTAGTCAAAATCTCCTGACAAAGAAAAGACCTAGACCTGATGGCTTCACTGCTGAATTCTACCAAACATTTAAAAAAAAATTTTTAGAGACAGGGTCTCACTCTGTTCCCTACGGTGAAGTGCAGTGGCATGATCATACTTCACTATAACCTTAAACTCCTGGGCTCAAGCAATTCTCCAACCTCAGGATCCCGAGCAGGTGGGACTACAGGTATGCACCACCATGCCAGACTAATTTTTTTATTTTTTTGTAAAAACCAGGTCTCACTATGTTGCCCAGACTGGTCTTGAATTCTTGGTCACACGAAATCTTCTTGCCTTGGCCTCTCAAAGCACTGAGATTATGGGCATGAGCCACTATGCCTGGCCTTCAAACATTTAGTGAAAAACAAAAGCCAATCCTTCTCAAATTTATCCAAAAATATGAAGGGGAGGGAACATTTCTTAACTCGTTCTATGAGCCCAGAATTACCCTTGATGCCAAAGCCAGGCAAAGACACTACAAGAAAACAAACTACAGATCAATATCCCTTAGACACATTGATGCAGAAAGCCTCAAACAAAAACTAGCTAACAAATTCAGCAGCACATTAACAGGATTAAAAACCAGGACCACATGGGATTTATTGCTGGAATGCAAGGATGCTTCAACATGTAAAAATCAATCACATTAACAGAATGAAGGGAGAAAAAAAACAACCACATGATTATATCAATGGATGCAGAAAAAGCATTTGAAAAACTCCAACACCTTTTCATGATAAAAACACTCAACAAACTAGCAATAGAAGAAAACTACCTCAACAGAATCAAAGCCACATATGAAAAATTCACAGTGAAAATATCACACTCAATGGATAAAGATTGAAAGTTTTTCTCCTCTAAGATCTGAAACAAGGTAAGGATGCCTGCTTTCACCACTTCTATTCAACACAGGACTAGATGTTCTAAACAAAGCAATTAGGCAAGAAAAGGAATAAATGGCATCCCAACATAAAGGAAGAAATAAAATTATCTCTATTTACAGTGGATATAATCTGACACATTAAAAACCCTAAAGATTCCACCAAAAACTGTTAGAATTAATAAATGAATTCACCAAAGTAGTAGGATAGAAAGTCAACACACAAAAGTCAGTTGCATTTCTGTATACTAACATGAACAATTCCAAAAGAAAGTTCTAAAAAAATTTCCATTTATAATAGCATCAAAAAGATTAAATATTTAAGGATAAATATAATAAATACTTAACCAAATAGGTGAAAGACTGGTACAAACTATAAAACATTGCTGAAATAAATTAAAGAAGATAAAGATAAATAGAAACACATCCCACATTCATGGATTGGAAGACTTAATATTGCTAAAATGTCAATACTACCCAAAGCAATCTACAGATTCAATGCAATCCCTATCAAAATCTCAATGTCTCTTTTTATAGAAATAGAAATACCCACCCTAAAATTCATATGTACTCCCATGGGACCCCAAATAGCCAATACAATCTTGAAAAATAAAGCTGGGAGACTTATGCTTCTTGATTTCAAAAATCACTAAAAAGCTACAATAATCAAAAGAGTGTGGTACTGGCATAAGACAGATATATAGATCAATGGAATAGAATAAAGAATCCAGGCCAGGTGTGGTGGCTCATGCCTGTAATCCTAGCACTCTGGGAGGCCGAGGCAGGTGGATTGTTTGAGCTCAGGAGTTCAAGACCAGCCTGAGCAAGAGTGAGACCCTGTCTCTACTACAAATAGAAATAAATTAGCCAAACAACTAAAAATAGAAAAAAATTAGCTGGGTATGGTGGCGTGTGCCTGTAGTCCCAGCTACCTGGGAGGCTGAGGCAGGAGGATCACTTCAGCCTAGGAGTTTGAGGTTGCTGTGAGCTAGGCTGACACCATGGCACTTTGGCCCAGGCAAGAGAGTGAGACTCTGTCTAAAAAAAAAGAAAAAGAAAGAAAGAGAATAAAGAACCCAGAAATTAAACCCTCACATAAATGGTCAAATGATTTTTGCCAAAGGTGTCAAAACCATTTGGTGGGGAAAGAACATAGTCTCTTCAACCTGTGATCCTGGGAAAACTGAATATTTAGATGCAAATAAATGAAATTATACCCTTACCTAACACCACATACAAAAATTAACTCCAAATGGATCAAAGACACCAATGTTAAAACTAAAAGTATAAAAATCTTAGAAGAAAACATACAGTAAAAGTTTCATGGCATTAGATTTGGCAATGATTCCCTGGATATGACATCAAAGGCATAGGTAACAAAAAAAAAAAATTGGACTTCAAAAAAATTTTTAAAATTTGAGCACCAAAAGATAAAAAGGCAATCCACTGAATGGGAGAAAATATTTGCAAATTATATATCTAATAGGTGATTAATATCCAGAATATTTAGAGAACTCCTAAACTCAACAAGAAAAAATCAAACAACCAAATTCAAAACTGGGCAAAAAACTTGAACAGATATTTCACCAAAAAAAATACATAAATGGCCAATAAGCACATGAAAAGATGCTCAATATCACTAATCATTAGGAAAATGCAAATCAAACTATAATGAGATACCAGCTCACATCCATTAAGATGTCTACCATAAAAAACAAAAGCCTAAATATAAATGTTGGTGAGAATTTGGAGAAACTAGAAATTTCTCCCACTGTTGATGGGATTGTAAACCGGTATAGCCACTGTGGAAAACACAAAAAATTAAAAATAAGAGTTTTCATATGAACTAGCAATTCCATTTCTGGATATATACCCAAAAGAATTAAAAACAGGGTCTCAAAGAGATATTTTTATATCCATGTTTATAGCATAATCACAATAGCTAAAACATGGAAGCAACCCAAGTGTCCATCAGTGGGTGAATGAATAAGCAAAATGTTGTATTGTTGTACATATTATGAAATATCATTCAGCCTTAAAAAGAAAAGACATTCTAATATATGGTACAATATGGGTGAAAGTTGAGAACATTATGCTAAGTGAAATAAATGAGTCACAAAAATACAAATACTGTTATGATTCCAACTTATATGCAGTACTTAGGATGGTCAAAATCACAGATACAGAAATAGTTGCCAGGAGTTAGGGAGAAGGGGAAATGGACAGTTATTATTTAAGGGATATAGTACTTCAGTTTTAAAAGATGAAAAGAATTGTGGAGTTGGATGGTGATGGATGCATAATGTTATGAATATACTTGTTAACACTGAACTGTAGACTCAAAAATTGTTAACATGGTAAATTTTATAGTATATGTATTTTATCATAATAAAAAATTTGGAAAAAAATGTATATTATTTCTATTAACTGGAATCCAATAAGGAAGTTCTGAATTTCTCAAAAAGTATGATAAAATGATCTTGGTTAAATACAAAGGCATTACAAAGATAGCTTCAATTTATAGCAATATATCAAAAATCTTAACATAAACTAAGTACATTTTTATAAAACCTACTAACAATTATTTTGGGTGATGAAATGAGAAGGAACTAAAACAGTAACAATTTTTATCAAAAACAGAAGAACACAACAATACCTTGGAGGCACGAATCTGCCTGTGAATATCTGTTAGTTGTTGGATTTTGTATTCAAGCTCTGAAATCTGGGCTTGAAGCCAAGTCCATCGGCTGCCAACTCTTGCTCTGTCTACAAGCCACTTCCATTCAGTACTACAGTTACTGTGAACAAGACAAACACTGTTAGTCTAAGCACAAAGGCAATCAAGTTTTCACAGAGACTGCTTAATAACTTCCTTGACTCCTATCATAAAATCCAAATTCTTTACAAAACATCTAATTATATGAAGGGAGAATGGCAGATTGATTTCTTATAAGGAAAAAAAAAAGATTTAATTTCCTTACCTTTCCAGCCCATAAATACCCATTTTTATTCAGTATTACACATCATGTAGTAAGATAATCCCTCTGCTACTTAGTACTTTATTAATGCTTAAGAGCTTAAATAGGGATGGGCCAGCAAAGAAAAGGAAACATGAATAACGATACTAACACCATGTAAATAAACACTGTTAAATGAAATTTTTATATGTAAGTAGGTGTCAATATTGGACAAGCCGTTTGAACTGTACTAGATCTAAATCCATGTAACAAACTTTAGTGTACTCAAATTCACTATATGTAATTTTCATTTGCTAAAACAGGAATCATTATTAGCTAATTAAATATTTAAAATCAATTTAGGGAAATTATCAAAAATTATTAAAAATATGAATGTTCTGCTACATTTCAAATAAACATACAAATATATAGGTGTTGAGATGTTTATTAAGATAAAGAACATCTTAGAAACCTGATTCCTAGGATTCACAAACCAGAGATCACAAAGAATTTATATAAACCCTTGTATGCATATTTGAAAATAAGGATTAAATCCTCCTAGTTTCTCTATCATGTGGCAAAGCACTGCTCTAATACATAATTTGTAAGATTACAAATTAATTACTTGATGAAAATATTTCAACAATTCCAACTAGAAAAAAATTATTTGAGATTACAGGTGGTGTGTAGGTGTGTGTGTGTGTGTGTGTGTGTGTGTGAGAGAGAAAGAGAGAGAGAATTAATTAGGAGATACAGATTGCCAAGGGAAAATATGACAGAAATTGAAGGTATAACTGAAGCACAACAACTACTTAATTACAAAACATATAAATGTCATAAAAAAGTATCTAAAAATGCATTTATTGCCAAAACCTATAGAATGTACAACATCAAGAGTGAACCCTAATGTAAATTATGGACTTTGGGTGACAATGATGTGTTAACGTAGGTTCATCAATTGTAACAAATGCACCACTTTGGTGTGCCATATTGTTAATAGAGAAGGTTGTACATTTGTGGGGACAAGAGGTATATGGTAACTCTCTGTACTTTCCACTCAATTTTGCTGTGAACCTAAAACTTCTCTAAAAAATAAAGTTTATTGGCCGGGCGCGGTGGCTCACGCCTGTAATCCTAGCACTCTGGGAGCCCGAGGTGGGTGGATCGTTTGAGCTCAGGAGTTCAACACCAGCCTGAGCAAGAGCGAGACTCTGCCTCTACTAAAAATAGAAAGAAATTATATGGACAGCTAAAAATATATATAGAAAGATTAGCCAGGTATGGTGGCAAATGCCTGTAGTCCCAGCTACTCAGGAGGCTGAGGCAGGAGGATTGCTTGAGCCCAGGAGTTTGAGGTTGCTGTGAGCTAAGCTGACACCATGGGACTCACTCTAGCCTGGGCAACAGAGTGAGACTCCGTCTCAAAAAAATAAAATTTATTAATTTTTAGACATGTATTTAACTACAATGGAATATCTTTCATGCAACATTAGCCAGAGGAAACATTTATTCTAAGAGATCATTTGCTGTCAGATAAACAGAATGCAATTGTTATAACTTTGCTATAGAGAATTTATTCTTTATAATAGGATTTTACATTTATCAATGTTTCCAAAAGGATATTTTAAAAAAATATTCTGATTTCATACATTGTGACTGAAGATAAAATATAAAGTAGGATTTCTATTGGTATTATTTATTATTTACAGTCATTGTGATTTTGTAAATTTGCCATTTCTAAAAAAATCACATTTTTATAACTACTGACAAAAGAACACTAGTGTATTCAAAATACACTAGCATGGATAATATTTAGTAACACTAAATGCCAATCATGAAATTAGAAAGGAAGGCAAGGGCCATAATATGCAGTAACTTGCACAGGTGAGGATAAAGTGTTTGGACTTTAATTCAACATGGAAACTACTGGCAAGGCAGTAACAAAAAATTTTTTCCAAGCACTTTGGCTACTAAGTAGAGAATGCACCATGGTGGGATATGAGAGAAAATAAGGAAACCAATTAAAATGTAACTATAATAATCTGGGTATGGTACAAATAGTCTCCAAATATTTCATGTGCTGCCCTACATTTCCCAGCCTCATTTGCACTTAGGTTGGAGCCATGTGACTAATTTTCACCAGTGAGCTGTGAGGAAAAGTGACATTGTCATTTCCAGTTCACCTGAGGACCTTCAAAGCCACTAGTGCAGGTACTATGGTTATAAGACTGAAGAGGATCATAGTCCAAACCACACTGGACTTTATGTAAACCATAGTAGACCTCCGCTATGTTAAACCACTAAGATTAGAAGACTAATTTGTGACTTTATATATAGCCTATTCTGACTAAAATATCAAATATGAAAATAGCTTAGGCTGGGAAGTGGAGGGGAAATAAAGAAGGTATGTAACTAAGAGGATGGATTTAAGGTACATTTTAAAGCTTATAGGACTTGCAGAAATATGATGTGGAAGTAAGCAAACAGAAAACAAAGATGATCTTACACATTCTTTAAGCTCCAGTTGGAAAATTTCCCTATAACATGCAGTCTGGCTTGGCTATCAAACTGATGATTAGCTAATGGTCAAATATAATAGAGAAAAAAGAAAATTTTGATAGAGCTCATATTATTGTACTTTTGATAAAAATATTCTGATACTGAAATTAGGATTACAAAAATCATTTTTATACTCATATACTACATAAAATTATACTAACATAGAAAAATACTAATACCAGATTAAATTTAAGTAAACTAAACCATACTTTCTAATATGTGAAATAAATTTTCTGTTAAGGATAACTTATTCTACATTTTAAGTGAATAAAATCTGTTTGCTATGCTTAAAAGTGGTAAGCAGGCCGGGCGCGGTGGCTCACGCCTGTAATCCTAGCACTCTGGGAGGCCAAGGCGGGTGGATCGCTCAAGGTCAGGAGTTCGAGACCAGCCTGAGCAAGAGCGAGACCCGTCTCTACTAAAAAATAGAAAGAAATTATATGGACAACTAAAAACATATATATAGAAAAATTAGCCGGGCATAGTGGCGCATGCCTGTAGTCCTAGCTACTCGGGAGGCTGAGGCAGGAGGATTGCTTGAGCCCAGGAGTTTGAGGTTGCTGTGAGCTAGGCTGACGCCACGGCACTCACTCTAGCCTGGGCAACAAAGTGAGACTCTGTCTCAAAAAAAAAAAAAAAAAAAAGTGGTAAGCAAACCTTCTCATCAAAAATGTTCCCTTGCTTGAAAACATGTTTTTCTCAAAAATAATTATGGTTGTAACATGTTACAGATAAACATACAGGCAACTTGCTCAAAGGAGATTAACACCTGTTGTATCCTAAAGTCAAAACATGTTTTATGTAAATAACTTACCTAATCAATGATGCAAATGGTTTACATAACTTACAGTGTAACCAATCAGAACATAGCTTATGCAACAGCAAACCCTTAGGAATGTGAGGCATACTCAGTGACCAGACTTTCCAAGTGGCATAGAAGACTGGTCTGCCAGACCACTAAGAATACAGCCTCCCATCTCTCTGGACTGTGTTAAACTGCTCATAGACTACCACATGCTGAACATAAGGTGGGGCTCCTCCCTCTAATAAAGATCAGGGCAAAGACATCTGTGAGTGGAGCCCACCTGGACCAGTGGTCCCCAACCTTTTTGGCACCAGAGACCAGTTTCACAGAAGACAATTTTTCCACAGCTGGGGTTGGGAGGGAAGGGCTGTAAATACAGATGAAGCTTCACTACCTCACCTGCCACTCACCTCCTGCTGTGTGGCCAGGTTCCTAACAGGCCACGGACCAGTAAAATTTCTCTTGGTACCAACTACTTGTTGACATAATGACCCAACTCTGCCACTGTAGCACAAAAGCAGCTATAGATGATACATAAATGAATGAGTATGGCTGTGTTCTGATAAAACTTTATTTAGAAAAACAGGCAGTGGGCCAGATTTGTTCCTTGGGCTGCAGTTTTCCAACTCCTGTTGTAGAGCACCTTTTCATATGCTTCTTATGCTTCCCAAGGGATTACAACTTTTTTTGATGATGTGCCTATTCAAATATTTTGCCCATATTTAATTGGATTACCTTATTATTGATACATGTCCTGTATCAGATGATATCTTTTAGATATCTATTTGTCCCAGTTTATAGCGTGCCTTTCTCTTCGTAATGGTGTATTCAGAGAAGTAAATTATTCTAATTTTGATGAAGCCAAATTTATCAAATTTTCTTTTTATGGTTAGCTCTTTCTGAATACTAAGAAATCTTTGCCTAACACAAAGTCGTGAAGATTTTCTCATGCTTCTAAAATTTCAAGAAGTTTTAGAGTTTTGGCGTTTAGATCTATGATCTAATTCAAGTTAGTTTGTGTGTACGGTGTGAGGTATGGATCCAGATTCCTTATTTCCTATAGAAAATCCAGTTTCTGAACCATTTCTTGAAAAGATTCTATTATCCTTTAACAAATAGATCTACCTATTATAGTAGAAAAACACTATAATAGATATAAGACTGTCTCTGAATACTGTATTTGTTGCCTATACACGTACAAATACAACCCCCACCCATTTGGATAGCTATCTATTATCTATGTCAACACATTATATAAATACCATACTACTATTATAGTTCAGAGTAATTCTTGAAATCCAGTAGTGTAAATTCTCCATTGCTGTTCTTTCTTGTTTGGAACATTCTACATTTGAGAATAAGCCTGTCAATCTCTACCCCAAATCAGAAGAAAACAAAACAAAAAAACTACTAGCATTTTCATTAGGATTGCATTAAATCTACAGATCTTTGGTGGACAGGTGACATCTTAACAATACTGAGTCTTCCAATCAATGTATATAGTATATATCTGTGTATTTACATACTGTTAATTTCTCTTGGCTATGTTTTGTACACTTTTTAAAATTTACCTTTATGTATTTTAATTTATAAATGCTAGAATATAAAAATATACTTGATTTTTGTATTTTGACCTTATATACTGTGACCCTGGATAAATTCACTTGTGAGCTTTAGTAGCTTCCTTATAGACCATAGGATTTTCAATGTATATTGTCATGTCAACTGCAAATAAAGAAATTTTGACTTCTTTATCATCTAGATGTCTTTCATTATTATTCTTACCTTTTTGCACTGATTAGGAAGGAATTCTAGTATGTTATTTATAAGTCATGTGAGTGGAATCCTTACCTTCTTCCTGATATTGCAAAGAAAGCATCCAGTCTTTCTCATTAAATAAATTGTTAGCTATAGATTTCTTGAAAATGTCCTTCACCAGACTGAAAAAGTTTCCATCTATTCCTGGTTTGTTGTCAGTTTTTATCATAAGCGGATTTGAATTTCATCCTTTTTTTTTTTTTTTTGTATCTATGGATATATTGTTTCGTTTTTTTCTTTAATTTTTGAATATTACAACAGCCTTGTCTCCTGGTATAAATTCATTTCGTCATGATGTATTTTTATATTTTGCTGGACTCTACTTGCTATTTCATTAAGGATTTTTTTTTTTTTTTTTGTATCGACAGTCAAAGAAGATATGGATCTGCTGTTTTCTTGTAATATCTTTGCCTGGTTTTGGAATAAAGCTAATGCTGGCCTCATAAAATGAGCTGAGAAATATTCCTTCCTCTATTTTCTGAAGTTTATGTAGGATTAGAATTATGTATTCCTTAAGTTTCAATAAAATTAATCAGTGAAGCCATCTGAACCTGGAGTTGCCTAGTGGGAAGATTTTAAAGTATTCAATTTTTCTAATTGATACAGGTTTTTCAGGTTTTATATTTCTCTTGTGTCTTTCAAGCAATTAGCCTACTTAGTCTAAATTGTTGAATTCATTGGCATGTAGGTATTCAGGATAGAGTTACTCCTTGGTATCCACAGGGGATTGGTTCCAGGATCCAATCCCCCCCAACCCCACAAAATACCAAAATCAGCAGATGTGCAAGTTCCTTATATAAAATGGTGTAGTAGTTGAAAATAAGCTACACACATTCTTCTGTATACTTTAAATCATCTCTAGATTACTCATAATACCTAATACAATGGGTTATGTAAATAGTTGTTCTGTATTTTTTATTTGTATCATTTCTTACTATATTATTATTTTTTATTGTTTTTCCTCAAATATTTTGATTACATTGGCTTAATCTGTGGATACAGAACCTGTGGATACAGAGGATTAACTGTATTCCCTGACTATCTATTAATGTCTAGAACATTTATAGTGATGCTTTTCTTTCCTGCTATTAGTAATTTTCTTCCTGATCAATATAGCTACAAGTTTATAATTTTCTCCATTGCTTTTATGCTTTATAATTTCAATGCTTTATCATTTTTTCTTCCTACTTGCTTGGGTTTAATTTGCTATTGTTTTTATATCTCCTTAAAGTGGGACATTTAGACCATAGACGTTACATCATTCTTCTTTTCCAATATAAGCACTTACAGGCATAAATTTTCCTAATAACACTGCTTCAGTAATTAAGGAGCTACATCCTACAAATTTTGACATGCTGTATTTTAACACCATTCAGTTCAAACATTTTATAATTTCTCTTGTGATTTCTACTTGATCCATGAGTTATTTAGAAATGTGTGGTTCAGTTTCTACAAATTTTAGACACACATATTTACTGTTTCTTACCATTTCTTCTTTTCTTTGAGTAGATCTGATTTTTTGCCCAGTATGTTTTCCTTCAGCCTGAAGATCATCTTTTAAAATTTCTTTAGTGCGTGTATACTGACAACTTTTCTCTGTCTCTGCTTATTTGGAAATGCAATTTTGTCTTGTTTTTAAAAATATTTAACTGAGCAGAGAATTTTAGGTTGACTTTTTTTTCCTCCTTCAGCACTGTAAATATATCATTCCATTTTTTTTTCTGGCTTACATAACTTCTGGTGAGAAGTCAGCAGTGATTTTGTTGTTGTTGTTAACCATTTCTTTTGAATGTCTATTCTACTGTTAAGCTGAAGAAGTAGTTTTCATTTCAGAAACTGTTATTTTTCACTTCTGAAAGTTCAATAGTTCTTTATGATTATCTTAAATTCCTCTCATTATGTTCATGTTTTCCTTTTAAGTCCTTGAGCATATTCACAATAGATATTTCAATATTTTTGCTGATTATTTTCATCATCTCTGTCATTTCCAGGTCTGTTTCTACTGATTATTTTTCCTCTGCTTCTTTGCATGTTTAATACTTGGACACATATATTAATATATAAGTATAGAAACAAATGTCTAGTAGCTGATTTTATATAAATACATATACTATAGGTATAGGAATATTATATTGTTGAATGTGTGGGTTTTGTGGTCTTCCTTTAAAGAGTGATAAGTTTTGTTTTGGCAGGTTATTAAATTATTTGCTGTTCAACTTCATCAATTTTAGCTTACTTTCAAGCTTTGTTAGAGTAGGTATAGAGTAGCCGTTACACTTAGGTGGTCATTAAATAAGGGATGGTGGATGGTCTAAAGAAAATAACTAGTAAATTAACAAGTCTGTAGGCTTAATCACTATGACCAAGTAAGATCTGTGGCTGTGGTGTTTTCACATATAACTGACTGGAGGAAAACAGACTGGAAACCTACATTTCTGAGGGAACTCTATTATCAAAAATCTAACACAAACTTCCCTGGGAGCCAAATCTGCCCCAACAGAAAGCAGGGTGAGAATACAGTGGAACCTCCAATATGGGTAAACTAACACCCAATTCAAATACAATCATGAAGAATAATGGACAAAGAATAATTCCCACAGAGTAAAGTCAGGGACAAAGGACAAGGGAGCTTCTCTCAGAAAGCAAACTAAGATCTTGTTCCACTGCCAGAGCAATAAGTCTTTTTGGTTTTTTTCTTTTTTTGAGACAGAGTCTCGCTCTGTTGTCCGGACTAGAGTGCCATGGCATCAGCCCAGCTCACAGCAACCTCAAACTCCTGGGCTCAAGCAATCCTCCTGCCTCAGCCTCCCACATAGCTGGGACTACAGGCATGTGCCACCATGCATGGCTAATTTTTTTCTCTATATATTTTTAGCTGTCCAGATCATTTCTTTCTATTTTTAGTAGAGACGGGGTCTCGCTCTTGTTCAGGCTGATCTCGAACTCCTGACCTCGAGCAATCCCTTCCTCCTCGGCCTCCCAGAGTGCTAGGATTACAGGCGTGAGCCACCGCGCTCGGCCTCAGAGCAATAAGTCTTATTATTATAAGGACCAAGAACTGTCATGTATATCCCATTATTCTTTTTTCCCAATGGAAGTTTTACTGTAGCTTTCTTGTCCCTACTTCATCATACATACAAGCAGCAAGAAGTCAAGACAGTTAAAAAAACTTGCTTATCAATTTAAAGGGTACCATATCATGAAGAACCACATCTAGACCTGATGGAAAGGACTTTACTCCACCCACTGAATATGACTTTGGCTTATCATACTTGAAAAGTTGGCATATTTTATGTATGAGAGGTACATGGATATTTGGGTGGCCAAAGAGGCAAATTGAACAGACTGCATGTTTTCCCCTAATATCCATTCTCTTATACTTTTTGGATAATGGGACTCCTTGAGTCCTTGACAGCTCAGCTAGAGACTTTATTTCCCAGTATTAAATGCAGTTAGGTCTGACTAAATGTGATGAAGTCCTTGACAAGAAGTCAAAATGTGAGCCAAAATGATGTGTGCAACTTCTGGGTCTGGCCATTATAAATGACTGGGACATGATTAAGTCCTTAAAATGATTAAGTATGGAAATGACATGAAGTATCAGTGAATCTCAACAATACAAGCAAAGTTAGCATCCTAGAGAACAGCAAAGCTAACAGGTCTCTGCTAAACCCTGTGAAGCATATCTAATTCTTGATTGTTAAACAAAAGAAAAATAAATTCTATATATTTATGTCAAGGTCTCTGGGTTACGACAGCTTAGCATATATCTTAATCAATATACCTCTCCTTCAAAAATATTTTATGCCATTAGGATCATTTGGACTAAGTTCTTATAAAATGTTCATTGTCTTTAAGAAAATTAAGCCTTATTGATATACAGGTTAATAACTTTAATAATCTGCCATCTAGTTGTACACATATATACACACACTCAAGAAATAAACAAAAATCAAAATAAATAGACAGTTGTGAACTCTAGGTATTTTAGCATGAAGATAAAACAAATTAAAGGGTGTGATTTAGGATGTCTGAGGATAATCTAGGACTGTAACATAAAAAGGGTTCCTAAAAGGAAGTATATATGAAAGGGAGTAAACAGATCTTGATATATTATGCAACTATGCTTAGAACTCTGGCAGAACCTACTGTGTCAACTGCCCAAACTGAAATTTTCAGTATTAGTTTAAAAGAATTCACACATCAGATGGACAAATTTAGTCTTGTTTTCCTGCTATCCCTCCACCCCCCAAAAAAAGGAAGAAAAAGAAAAAAAAAGAGGAGTTTGGGAATACTTATGCACCCTATCACTACCAGCCCCTTTCGCTTGTATGAAAAGGATTTTGAAAGTTAATTGTCTATTAAGTAGTCTTAAATGTGTTTGTAAAATCCCTTGTATGACATGAAACGTTGACAACTAGAGATATATTTTTTAAAAGGAAATACTGTAAAGGAATTGTTAAACTAATAAAAATACATTTATTTGCTAAAGGAACAATCAGTTCAACAAACACTGTGTGTGTGCACGTGTGTGTATGTGCATATATGTGTCTCTTGTTTAGAAAGCCAGGCAATCATGTAGTGTTTTCAAACTAAACACTGCACAAGGGCCTGGCTGAAAGGGCAAGCAGAACTATTAATAAAATCCAAAAAGAGTTCTGTACTCCAAGCCCTGCAATTACATACCGAAATCTGCTCAGAGGAAGGAAAACCTTTTTCTAATGCACGCAAATGGGTTAGTGTTGGCTCTGTCAAACACTATAATGGGCCCTGAAAAGAAATAGGATAAAAGGCAATTCAAACTACCACTGTTGCTCAAAAAGGTGACTACCACTAAGCCAGAATCAAGTAGAGGTGTTTGTGCTGTAACACCACATATGCATTCCTGAATAACCTCATGTTCTACAAAATAAAAACAGCTGGACTTATGGTGAAAATAGTTAGTGCCAGACCACTCAAAACCTATGGCACTTTAAAATCTGAGCCCTAACAAAACAATAACGATGCTTATAAAAATCTAAAGTTTCTACTGGCATTTGTACCTAAAATAAAACAGTCCACCTTTAAAACTTCATATCCTGGGGCTCATGCTTCTTCCTTTGATGTGGGTCCTTGAAGCAATTCAGTTCTAATAGAGAACAGTTCAATAAAAATTAAAAATATCTCCTAGAGATAGCCTTTTTCATTAATCAATTTATTTTTAACACAAGGGAAATGTCTTTAAAGCATGTTCAACTGAACTTGTAGTCTCCTCAGATCTTTTAAAATACAGAAATATACAGCAATTATTGAAATCAATAAACCATCAACTTATTTAACTATACGAGGGTACTTCTACAGAATTTTCAGCATGTTCTTTAGATCTTAATATACTGCTAAGGATTTCTCTTTAGTTGTGAAAAAGCTTGACCCTAACCATTTATAAGCATTAACATGTTTGAAATGGTTTGGAAACAATCTACATTGTGTATAAATACTATGTGTAAAATTCCACATTATATTGATATCAGTCCCCTATATGCCAAATACATATACTAATTCACATTTAAAAAAAGATGTAACAAAAAATGCAAGCATTTTAAAAATATCACTAAGCATTAAATGAAAATTATTTTTAACATTCTTAAAGATATTATACAGTATGTTACTTAAAATGATACTGATGTTAACATGCATAAATTTGAAATACTGCATTTCCTCAATGCTAATATGTCATTGATTTCAAGATAGACCATCAATTTAATAACAGAATTCCCTGGGGTGGGGGAATAATATAATATTAATTATACATATTCATTATAGGGCACATCTTACTTTTAGAAACATTAAAATGTGATAAAAATATGCATTGGGAATCCAAATGTTACACTGAAAGTGTAAATAAATCTTCCTGAGCTATGCTTTTTTTTAAGATATGAAAATTTATTATTTTTAAAAACAGTATTGATGACATCAATTCTATAAAAAGACCACTTTTAGAACTAAACAGTATTTGCAGTGTTTAGATTTGTCTAAGAAAGTTTAAAATTGTGTTCATGATTTTTAAAAATCTTTTTTAGCTTTCATTAAGGTACAAATGGCAAATAAAAACTGTATATATTTAAAGTATAAAATGTGATGTTTTCATATAATACATAGAAAAATGATTAAATCAAGCCAATTAACATATCCATCACCTTACATACTTTTCTTAATGGTGAGAACATTTAACACTTTTTATAGTGAGAACACTGAAAATATAAGTCAAAATGCACTGGGTTGTGTCCCAATAAGCCCATTGTAAAGATGAAAAATTGTAAGTTGAACCGTTATAAGTCAGTGACTTTCTGTACATACTATAATATTAACTATAGTTACCATGTTGACAATCGATCTCCAGAAATTATTCCTCCTATGTAACTGATACATACACATACAAACATTACATTTTCCTTATTCATTCATCTCCCCATGGACACTTAGGTTGATTCTATATCTTGGCTATTAGAAATGAATATGAACGTGGGAGTGCAGGTATCAATTTGACATAATGATTTCATTTCTTTTGTATGTATAACCAGAAGTAGGATTGCTGGATTAAAGAATAATTCTATTTTTAATTTCCAGAAAAACCTCCTTACTATTTTCCAGAATGGCTATACTAATTTACTTCCCCTTGAACAGTGTACAAGGGTTTCCTTTTTCTCTATATTCTCTCCAACACTTGTTATTTTTTGTCTTTCTTACAACAGCCATTCTAACAGGTGTAAGATGATTTCTCCTGGCCGGGCTCGGTGGCTCACGCCTATAATCCTAGCACTCTGGGAGGCCGAGGCGGGCGGATCATTTGAGCTCAGGAGTTTGAGATCAGCCTGAGCAAGAGGGAGACCCCATCTCCACTAAAAATAGAAAGAAATTATACGGACAACTAAAAATATATATAGAAAAAATTAGTTGAGTTGACTTCCATATATTAATGTATTAATATTTTAAACATTAACCCCTTATCAGATGTATGGTCTGCAAATATTTTCTCTCATTCTGTAGGCTACCTCTTCATACTGTTGATTGTTTCTTTTGCTGTGCATAAGTTTTTAGTTTGATGTAATCCAATTCATCTATTTCTGCTTTTGTTCTCCATCCTTTGGAGTGCATATCCAAAAAATCTTTGCCACCAATGTCAAGAAGCTTTTTCCCTTTGTTTTCTTGTAGTAGTTTTACAGTTTCAGGTCTTATGTTTAAGTCTTTAACCCACTATGAGTTTATATGGGGGTACGGAGTCAGATAAGGGTCCAATTTCATTCTTCTGCATGTAGATATACAGTTTTCTCTACACTATTGAAAAGACTGTCCTTTCCTCATTGTGTGTTCTTGGCAACTTTGTTAAAGAATAGTGGACCACAAATGTGTGGATTTATTTCTAAGTTCTCTATTCTGTTCCACAGGTATATACATATGTGTTTTTAATTCCAAAGCATACTGTTTTGATTGCTATAGTTTTGTAACATATTTTGAAATCAGGTAGTATCGTACCTCAAGCTTTATTCATTGTATGCAAGATTGCTTTGGTTGTTCTGAGTCTTTCCTGGTTCTATACAAATTTTAGGATTATTGTTCCCTATTTATGTGGAAAAGTCATTGGGATTTTAATAAGGATTACATTGAACCTGTAAGTTGCTTAGGGTAGTATGGACATTTTAACAATATTAAATCTTCCAATCCATGAACACAGGATATTTTTCCATGTATTTGTATCTTCTTCAATATTTTTCATCAATGTTTTATAGTTTTCAGTGTACAGACTTTTCACCACCTTGATTAAATTTATTCCTAAGTATTTCATTTTTTATGCTATTATAAATGGGATTAGATTGTTTTCTTGATTACTTTTTTGAACAGTTTACTGTTAGTGTATAGAAACACTACTGATTTTTATATGTTGATTTTGAATCTTGCAACTTTACTGAATTAATTCATTCTAACTGTTTTGATGGAGTCTTTAAAGATTTCTATCTGAAGTGAGTATCTTATAAAAAACATATAGTTGGATCTTTTTTATTATCATTACTTATTCAGTGACAATATGTCTTCAGATTGAAGAATTTAATCCAATTAGATTTAAGGTAATTATTGATAGGTAAGGATTTATTACTGTCATTGATTCATTATTTTCTATTTCTTTATGTAGATCCTTTGTTATTTTCTTCCTCTCTTTGTGATTTGATGACTTTCTGTGGTGGTAAGCTGTGATTTCTTACTCTTCATTCTTTATGTGCCTACTATAGGTTTTTGGTAACCACAAGGCTTATAAAAAAATCTTCTATTAATAGTTCTAAGAGTCTATTTTAAGCTGATAACTTAACTTCAGTCATATACAAAAACCATACTTTTACTCCCCCTCCTATTTTATGTTTTGAATGTCAAAATTTATCTTTTTATATTGTGTACTTTATAACAAATTATTATAGCTATAATTTTTAATAGGTTTCTCTTTTAAACTTCATACTAAAAATATAAGTGATTTACACACCACCATTACAGTATTAGGAGTATTCTAAATTGATTATTTACTTACTTTTACCAGTGACTTGTATACTTTCATGTTTTCAGGTTCCTAATTAGCATTCTTTTCGTTCAGCTTGAAAAATTTGTCTTACCATTTCCTGTAAGGCAGGTCTAGTGGTGATGAACTCCCTTAGCTTTTGTTTATCTGGCAAAGTCTTCTCTCTCTTTCATTTCTGAATGACAGCATCGATGGGTAACATATTCTTGGTTGTTTTGTTTGTTTTGTTTTCTTTTTCTCTCATCACTTTGAATATATCATCCCACATTCTCCTGGCCTGCCAAGTTTCTGCTGAAAAATTTGCTGATAGCTTCCTTAGAGTTCCCTTGTAAGTGAGAATCTTCTCTCTTGATGCTTTCAAGAGTCTGTCTGTGATTTTTAACACTTTAATGTTGGTATATCTTGGTGTAACCTTTGATTTGAATATGATTGGAGACCTCTGACCTTCCTTTACCTGGATGTGAATATCTTTCCCCAGATTTGCAGTTTCAAGCCATTATTCTTTAAGAAACACTTTTTACCCCCTTCTCTCTTCTTCAATTGCTATAATGAGAATGGTAGCTCTCTTGAGGGTGTTCCATTAATTACATGGGCCTTCCTTTTCATTCATTTTTTCTTCTGACTAGATATTTCCAAATAACCTGCCTTTGAGTTCACAGATTCTTTCTGTTTAATCAATTCTGCTGTTGATACTCTCTACTGTATTTTTCATTTTCTTCATTTTCTGCTCCAGAATTTCTGCTTGGTTAATTTTAATCTCTCTGTTATACTTCTTATTTTGTTCACATAGTGTTTTCCTGATTTTGTTGAATTGTATTTCTGTGTTCTCATGTAGTTTGCTAAGCCTCCTTAAAAGAATTTTTTTTTAATTCTTTGTCAGGCAAATTCATAGATCTATTTCTTTGGGGTCAGTTACTGGAAAATTATTGTTTTCCTTTGGTGGTGTTATGTTTCCTTGGCTTTTCATGTTTTTTGTTTTTTTTGCATTAATGTCTGCATATTTAATGGTGCAGTCACCTCTTTCAGACTTTACAGATTGGTAAAGTCTTTCACCAACAGGTGGGTGCAAGGACACAAGCTGGGGGATGTGTGACAGTTCTGGCTCCAGTGAAGACATGGCAGTATGATCTCTGTATAGCTCTGTCAACTGACTTTGGCACTGGCAAAGATGGCAGGGGTCCTCAGCAGTCAGTGTCCAACGAGGCAGCAAAGGCTATTGGGTGCTTTGGTCATGAAGGCTCACGGGGTCCTCCTGATCTCTTATTCTCCCACCAGGGAAGCTGTGGCCAAGGGAAGCTCTCTTAGCACTGGATACGGCTTGCAACATTGGCAGCAATAATGTCTCATGTGTCGCATCTATGAAGCTGCCACTGAGCTGGGATCTGGAGCACAGCATTCACAGAGAAACCACGGCTCCAGGGTCAGGGGCTGAGGTGGCACCCATGTCTGAGGTGCAGGTGCCCTCAATGCCACATTGGTAACTGTGCAAGACGTGATTGCTTGTGGAGTAGCCAGGGTGCTAAAGTCCAAAGTGCCAGCATAAACAGAACTACAGTGGTTCCAGGGTCTGGGGCACAGGCTTACTCACTGGGGCACCAGAGGTAGTACCTGGAGTGCAGACACACAGAGAAACCACAGCTCCAGGGCCAGGGGTACAGATTAACCCATAATGGCAGTGGTTCTGGTTTCTGAAGCATGGGTACAGGAGGGGCTACAGGGCTTCTGGGTTTCGAGGAATGGGCCAGTGTGCTATGGTGGTGGCTCAGATGTCAGAAATACAAGTGCTCAAAGAGTGGCAACAGAGGCCAGGCACGGTGGCTCACACCTATAATCCTATCACTCTGGGAGGCTGAGGCGGGCGGATTGAGCTCAGGAGTTCAAGACCACCTGAGCAAGAGCAAGACCCTGTCTCTACTAAAAATAGAAAGAAAATATATGGACAGCTAAAAAATAGGGAGAAAAATTAGCCAGGCCTGGTGGCGCCTGCCTGTAGTCCCAGCTACTTGGGAGGCTGAGGCAGTAGGATTGCTTGAGCCCAGGAATTTGAGGTTGCTGTGAGCTAGGCTGATGCCACAACACTCTAGCCTGGGCAACAGACTGAGATTCTGTCTCAAAAAAAAAAAAAAAAAAAAAAAAAAACCCACAACAAAAAATAAAAAAAAAAAAGAGTAGCAACAGAGCCAATGTCTGCAACACAGGTGCATGCAGAGCACCCCAAGCTTCTAGGCTTTGGGAAAGGCTAGCCTATAGCAGTGATGGCTCTCATTTCTGAGGTGACAGTGCACGCAGTACAACCACAGGGCCAGAGTCTGGAATGTGGACAGGTATGGAGCAGCCCTGAAGCCAGGGTCTTATGTGGGGGTATGCATGGGCAGTTGAAGCTCTGGAGTCTGGGGTGCATGTGGGGTTGGGAGGATGGTGGCCCTCATCCAGGAGTGACATAACAGCAGCTCCTTCTTGGTGGTGGTGGGGTGGTCTAGCAGTATCTTCCTCTGGAGGGTCTGTGGTGGTGATGACTGTTGGTCATCTCAGTGGCAAAAGATGCTGGTGCTATCTGCAGTCAGACCATGGTGGTACCCACCACATGCCTAATACTGATAGCTCCTGGCCACCTTCTTTGTTCTCCAGATGTGTCAGGTATGCTGATCTCAGCTACACTTTCTGTGTACTTATTCTCCATTTTGTTTTTTTGTTTTTTGCTCCACAGTGTTGCTTCAGGTTCTTACTTGGACTCTTGAGCCCTCCCAAAATGATTTTCATTCATGGATAGATGTCTATTTCTTGTTTTTGGTGGGGGGATGAAGGCTAGTATCTCCTACTCTGCTATCTTGATGATATCATTCTCCCAAGCTGTACTTTCTTGTCAAAACTAGGAAAACAAAGGTGGTCATTTCCTTCTGAGAAATAAAATTATATATTGTGTAACTACTCCAAAGGGGCTTTATTATTCTGCTTTCCCCATATAGGACAAAATTGCCATTTTGTTTCTTCTATGAAAGTGACTTATATTCCTTCAGATCGTCAATTCCAAATAAAAAATAAATAAATAAATAAATGAAAGTGACTTATTTTAAAATGAAAGTATAAAAAACTTCTAAGTGATACACATTATATGGCAATTTCAAGGAAAATTAGTTATATTATAATCACCGATAGAGTTTTCTAAACAACATGGTCCAAAAGAATGAGTTTCTGCGTCTTCCCCCATCCTGTGAAAATCAAGACAATAAAAACAATTATTTAACTTAGTCATCCCCTGATATATTGGGGTGAAGAAGAAAGGATTGTGATCCACTGGTTTAGAGCAAGATTTTTAAAAATGTACACATATACAAGCAATGTGATGCTTTTCTCATAGAAAAATTTCAACTTTATAAAATACTTTAATTTTCCTTTTCCAGTTAAAACAAACAAAACACTTTTTCTGTTTTCTTTTGGTGACTTGAACGTCGAAAATACCTCAGTCAACTTAATTTTG
The DNA here is from genome assembly GCF_041146395.1 of Eulemur rufifrons. Lineage (NCBI taxonomy): Eukaryota > Metazoa > Chordata > Mammalia > Primates > Lemuridae > Eulemur > Eulemur rufifrons. The sequence goes on along the minus strand of NC_090983.1, from coordinate 24,369,605 downwards.
GCCTAAGCCAGCTAAAGTCTTCAGATATAGTAGTACAGCCTAAAATTGAAGTTAGCTAACATCCCAGCTCTGCCATAAAATAACTTTATAACACTGAGAAAATATAGTAAACATGTTATCTTTTAAAATCGCATTACTTGAAAAAAATGCCTTTTTAAAACTGAATGAACTTATTTTAACTGAAGTATTACTTTCCTCCAAGATGTCCACATACTACAGTATAAAATATTTCTTTACCATTTTTTAGCTGCTAATCCATTTCACAATTACACATTTGAATTGCTGCCCTTTACTTCCTTTATGCTTCTCCTAATGGAAGAAGGTTCTTCACTCAAGTATCATTTGCAAGTTCTCTAGAATTGTTTTTCATTCAATTTTTTTCTTTGTTTTCCTTGCAAGTAAAATAAAATAAATAAAATCAAACTTCTCCTATCTATGTCAGAGGTGTGGAAAATAAAAAAGATAAATGCAAAAATAATTTGTAAACTCCATATTATACAAAGTTACTCTTCTTTGCAATTTATTAATGGAATGTTATCAGTCTCTTTACCCTTTGAATCTCACACTGAGTTTCTACTTTTATTTATCCAATTTCTCAAAGGGAAATACTAGATCACCTAGCTCTTCAATTCTTTTCCTTTCCATTGGCAAAACAGGAAAGCAAGAACAAAACTATGAATATTCCTATCTGTGGGCCTGCAAAAAATTACTTTGGTCTTTTTCTCTTTTTCAGTCTGGAAAGATTCATCCAACCGCTCTAACTAAACATCAACAATTCTCCCTTATTTCTTGGTGAAGGCCTAAATCTATTGAAAAGAATTTCCTTATCAAGCCTGCCTATCTATATATGTAAGTAAAAACTCAAAGAAAATTTGAATATATGGGGAGCAATTTGGGGAAATGTTGCAAATTTTTTTCTCCCAACATTTGAAACAATTGTGTTATTTGGAAGATACTGGTGGGCTTCCTAGAATAAGACAAGAAACTATGTTTCATCCTTTTCTACAACCTTGGAAGACTAAAACATGCATGTGTCAAAATCTGTGTTTCCCCAACATGCCATCCTGGAAAAAAGTACCTGATCATCATTCCTCAGGAAAAAAGAAAAGAAATGATAGAATTCTAAAGCTTTACTACCACATGAAAACATAATTGTAGCAGACTCTTGTCAGTGACCCACCCACATTTCCTCACATTTAACCAGTTCAGTGCACAGGGCCCTGACTTCCAACTGCCAGCACCTGCATTTCTTTGATAGAGGGTTTCTTTTTAGTTGCTGGAGCTTACTTTGCCACCCAAGTGGCAGAAGGGAAGTGCCAGGGAATTAACACTACCAGTAGCAGCTTTCAACCAATAACTGATGAGAATTAGTGTAAAAATACCCCCAATTCTCACCTCTCAAATGAGTTAACATTGAAGCATGTATTCTACACTGGCTCTTCAAGTTTCTACCAGCAATATGAAACTCCAGTTTTCCAAAATAGCAAGTTGCATAATAAGGCACCCTTTATTGGCTGCCTTATCAATGCCTTATTATGTATTGGTACTTTATATTTAATATTTCATCTAATTATCTTCAGAATTCTTTATGATAAATCAAAGATGAGGAATCTGATTCAGAATGGTTAAGAATAACCTTGTTTAGGGTCACAAAGCAAGCCATGATTATGACACAAGAATGTCCAGAGCCTGGGCTCCTTCACCAAAGGAAAAGAATATTGGGGGAAAAAATTCCATTCATATTACAGTATAAGGACTATATCTCAAACCTACAAAAAACTATAAAGTCCCCCTAATTATCCTTTCTGAAGTAAACTGACCTTTTTTTTTTTTCTTACTTCTAATGCACACTAGGCTCTCAACCAAAAGTTATTATTAAAGTCTATCAGTAACATCATGATGAATTAATCTATTGTCTACATTTTTGGAGGGAAAATAAAAGGGGCAAGTCAAATATATATTTAAAACAACAATGGAAATAGTAATGGCTAATATGAGCACTTCCCAATTTCCTAAAACAATTATGTTCATTCATAGATAATTTCCTGATCAAAATGAAATTTGTTTTTCTTATCGGGGCTATAATCTTAAGAAAAATAGAAGGCATATAATAATAGAATCTAAGATTTGAAAGGTAAATATATATTTTACTTATCAAGTTAAAAAATTACAACTGTTAAATACTACAATAAAATCATCACTTTTAAATGTCCATATTTTGGCATATTTTGTTCATTCAGTCATTGAATACACATTCACACAGGGTCTAAGATGTACAAGATACATCTTGTAGCCATTTTGGTATTAGAAACAAAAGAAGGAAGGGAAAAAACCATCAAGTAAAGATAAAACAACTCCAGAATGAAAGAAGAAAAAACCATATACATAGAAATTTCATAGATTGTCAACTCCAATTTTTGTATCTTTACAACTACATGTACAAATACAGAAATAATCATTCATTCATTCAAATACCAAGCAACCACTAAACAGAAGACAATACTAGGCTGTAAGTATACAAAGATAGTAAGAGTAGTACTCGCCCTTATGTTGCTTAAAATTAAGTTGAAGTCAACTTCAGTATTTGTCACTCTGGAGCTGAGAAGTTGAGAACTCTTCATATTCAACATGAAAATTTAATTGTGTTGGCACTCACTTAAAAATTTAGATCCACAAAATGTATCTTTTTACCCGCTATTTAGGTTTAAGGTTTAATTCTGAAGCTTATATGTCAAAAATATTCATTTAGATTTGAAAAGGTGAGTTTCCACAGATGTAGAGAAGAAAATAATAAAAATAAACTTAAAAGAAGGGAAGTAAACTTATCAGGATAAATGTTTTAAATTTAAAAATGAATTTAATAACCTAAAACAGAACTGATTAATTCCAACTTAAAAAAACAGAAATCATTTTTATATTCACACCTAAAGATACAAATAAAGCTGTGCTATTTGTTCTCAAAATTCAGTAAACTTCAAAATTAATAAAATGTTGAGGTACAATCTTTCCCACAAGAAATTATATTAGTAAAAATATTTGAAACAAAATTTAATATCTAATGTATGGGAAGATGTGTGAAATCAAGAAATATTGAACAGATTTTAAGTAGAAAATAAAATAAAACCCCAAAACCAAACCAACCAAAATAAGTTTCAATTCAGTGAGTTAAAGAATTCAAAGAGTTATTATATAAATTTAGTACTATTGATTTATATAGCAGATGCGTTTGACCTTAGAACAAAGTTTATTTGGCCTCTAGAAATAGAGACATGGGCTTTAATAATCAAGGCATCATAATAGTAAAAGGCCAATAATGTAAGAGGCTCAAAGTATATCTTAAAGAACTGATATTAAATTTCTTAGATTCATTATTTTCCTAAAATGTATGTCTATAGTCCCTGAAGCCCCTCTAGTTGATTATGGGAAAAATAAAGAGAGTATGAGAAATAAACTTTCCAAATCAGAACCCAATTTTTTCCAGGCTACTTTACTTCAGTTTACCTCAATAAATTGGTAGAGTTGACAAAAAAAGAAATGGAAGACATAGTGTTTTATAAAAAAAATTTTTTCAATAGTTTGAATTTCCCCATTTGTATATGTTTTATACAAATGTCTGAGCTTAGTGTTCTCTCACTAAACTGAAAGAGTAAATGCAAATCTTAAAACAAAATGTTCTAACCAATCAATAATGATGTACTTGGTCTATAAGAGATGAAAAAAAAAGTATAAAATGTGGTCTCTACCCTCAAGACATGTTTAAGACTAATAGATATATTAGCAAACTGTATAGGACAAAATATGATTTAATGACAAACGGTGGCTGGGCGCGGTGGCTCACGCCTGTAATCCTAGCACTCTAGGAGGCCGAGGCGGGTGGATCATTTGAGCTCAGGAGTTCGAGGCTAGCCTGAGCAAGAGCGAGACCCCGTCTCTACTAAAAATAGAAAGAAATTATATGGACAACTAAAAATATATATAGAAAAAATTAGCCAGGCTTGGTGGCGCATGACTGTAGTCCCAGCTATGTTGGAGGCTGAGGCAGGAGGATTGCTTGAGCCCAGGAGTTTGAGGTTGCTGTGAGCTACGCTGACGCCATGGTACTCACTCTATCCTGGGCAACAGAGTGAGACTCTGTCTCAAAAAAAAAAAAAGAAAAAAAAATGACAAATGGTATGCAAACTAAATGCTGTCGGAAATCAATATAAGAGATACTAATGAAAATAGCATCATTGGTCAAAGTAGTCTGGAAAGATAAAATTTTCTTATTTCTATTTCTACCTTAAAAGAGACAAACCTGTCTATTAGCTTTTAACAATAAAAATGTAAATACTTAATTTACTAAGTTTACCTACTAAATTTTATTAAATTGAAAAACTTCAAAAGTATTATAAATATAAAAATTAATAAATTTCTGGACTTTCAGAACACATGCGCCGAATAATTCTTATAGCTATAAGCATCAATGATACAATGTTGAGAAAGTAGCATGTTATAAGAGAACCACCATGGGTTTAGAGTCACACATATATGGGCTAAATCGTGGCTCTACCACTTATTTGGCTTTTTGACCATGGGCACATTACTAAACCATGCTGAGTTTGTTTTTTCCTAAGTGAAATAAGAATAACAATAACTACTTCCCAGGATTATTGAAAAAATTAATAAGATATCATATGTAAAGCAACCAGTACAATACCAGCCCAAAAAATAATCTATGCTCAATAACTATTATAACTCCTACATTCAAACAAACTTCAATTATAGTCTTCAATTACCAAAAAACTAGAATGCTCACTTTGCTTTATGTTTTATTTCTCTCTATAAAAATTAATATACTGATCTTGTATTTGTTAGTAAAATGTTTGGCTTCTAATTCTATAATAATTCTCATTTATTTTTGAGAATTTGAAAAAATGATAGACTTTTTCCCCCCCACACAAAATGTCATATATACACACAGTAATTCACATCAATTTGGGGACAATAACAGATTCCCTGAAAGCTAGATTAAAAATTATGTTCAATCTGGCTATTTAAATTATAAACACAATTAAACAAAATTGAAAATTCAGTTCCTCAGTAACACTGGCCAAATTTCCAGCGCTCCATAGCCACATGAGTTTAGTGCCTATTGGATAGTATAGATTTAGAACACTTCAAGCATCTTAGAAGTTTCTATTGGACAGAGTTGTTCAGGAGTGTTATGGTATAATTATTAAAATTATTTTTCTCTGCTTTTATTTTTAATATCGAGATACCTCTCTCTCAAGTAAATGCCCAAGAGAGCAGAGGTTGTGAATACATTGCTCACAACTGAATCTATAGTGTCTAGCATATAATAAGCATTCAGTAGGTATCTTATAGCAGACATTATAGTTTTGTCTTAGTTATATTAACTCAGCAAATATTGACTGAATTGGTAAAGGCCAAAGCTGAAAGCTACAAACACAGTGAGTATATAAATAGTTAAGAAAAAAAAAAAGTACCAGGTCAATTTACAGGTACTCTCAACTGATAAACTCCCCAAATCAACAAGGGCTCCCTATGTGCAGACTTTAAATTTTTTGATTCATCTATACACATTGATTAGATCACTTAAAAAAAGATTTAGGCCTTGTCCATAGCCTATTCTATTCAAGAATGGAAAAAGGGCTTACTTATAGCCAACTAGTTTTAATATTCCTGTATGGGTTTTTCCTAGGTAGAACAGTTTAGTAATTTATTTTAAAATTTTGTGTGTGTATGTGTATTCACATACAATAGTTTAATAAAACATTTTAAAAATTCACCACAATTTTATAAGTTAAAGATTATGGCATTAAGATTTCAGAAAATCTATTTCCTTTTAACATATCTTAAAGACAATTGCTGTTATATTTGGAACAGAAGAAGGTCTAATAATAATAATTTTGCACTTACACTGCCACATTTTTTCTAATGGTATATTCATCCAAATCGTCATCAGAGCTGCTATCAGTTGCATCAGAATCCAGACCCTCTTCAACATGAGACAACAGCCCTGTAGCAGACAGTGCAAATCTTTGGATTTCTGCAGCTGTACACTGTGCAAAGCCATTTTTTATATCATCCCATAATTTATTCTCTGCAGTCAATATGTTGACTTCTGGCTTAATTTCAGTGCATTTAGGTAAACTGTTACCCAAAATTGTGGTAGGTTCATGAAAGATCTTCATTTTAGGGAGTTGATGTTTCATAGAAAATTTCATTTGCTGACCATAGTGCTTAACAACATGCTTTGCCAGGAGCATCTGCAAGTGTTTCTGAGTTCTTCTAGCCTGGCTAAGTAAACTTTTCTGTTTGCTTACACAATGAAGTAAACGAGCATTCACTTCCTCCTCTTTTTCAGCAGCTGAAGAACTAATAGGCACATTTGAGTGGGCAGGTCCAATTTTCTTTTGAGCACAGTGCAATAAACTCCTTTTAATCTCAACATCAGTAACTTTATTCAAAAGTGCATTCTTTTGGTACCATTTACAGTTTTGCAGTTGTATTTTATCTATATTAGTGTCTTTGGTTACATTTGAATCCAAAATAATTTGTGCATCTTTCATGCACTGGCTTGTAGTATCTGATAAAGGTTCCTTTTTGATGACCTCTTCAGAATAAGAATGACAGATTTTACTGAGCTGAATGTTGCTGCCATTACACAGTATGTTTTTCAGCTTATTGCAATTGGGCTCCCCTATTTTTTTTGGTTTATAATTGTCATTGTATTTATTTAATGTAGAATTAGAACTCATTAAAAGAACTGTCTGATAATGTTTTGAAGACTGAGGAGAGCCAAAATGTTTTAAATTCACAAAATTAGTATTAAGAGTAGGCTCGGGAGTTGGAAATCCCAGCATCTGAGAGAAAGTGTCTCCCTTCAGCTTTTCATCTACAGTTCTTGGACTTTCCATGCATAGCATCTTGTCAGACTCCATGGTACTTGGCAAAGATGAAAAGCAGATACCCTTTGCTGTTGCCTCCCTCAGAGCTGGGGTCATGGCGATTCCTGCAGATAATTACTGGAAACCTAAAATAATGTAAAAATAAATGATCAAATATCTAGAAAAAAGTTTTCTGCTTCCACTTTTTTCCAAAGGCAACAATTTTGATGTTTCTGACTAAAACATGAAAGGAACCAAACTCTTCATCTCACAATTCCCAACATTATCTCAATAAGGACTAAGCTATTCTTCATTCTAACTTTGGGCCTAATATCCAAAATTCTAATTAAAGCCTAGCACAATAAGTGTTCAATGAATATTTGTGGATGTAATTACATCTCAGAATTCCATTTTTTGACAATGTTTAGTGGGAGTCAAAAGAAAAAAATTCCAACCTAGAATCTGGTAATCATACTTGAAAATGTGATTTAATCCCATACTCTTACTTATCTTTATAAAATAAACTGCTCCAAACTTCCAATTCTGAATTTAATCTTCACAACTTGAACAGTACTAATAGCAAGAACTAATATATACTAAATAATCTGTTGGTAAGAAGACTTAAGTAAAATGAACTACAAATAAAAACATATAAATAACTTCACAGCTGTTAAAAATAACATAACCGTGAAAACTCGCCTTATCTGCGATTATGTATAAATTTTTCGTGAAAACGTATCTGCAATTTTTTTCCCTTTTCCTATATGGATACTCATCAGTTATCATTACAGAGGACATTACTCCTGCCTGGAAAATAGTGGAGACTGTGTCAGATGACCACTAAAGATTAGTCCCATAATTAAACAAATTTAATTATATTTTATCAAAAATATAAACCATATATTCTGACTCACAGAAAAAGGTAATCCAGTACCATTAAAAATTATGAATCATGAGTAGTAAAGATTTTTTACATCATTAGCCATTATAAGTTTGTAAAGGCAGCTAACAATTTATAACTATGACACTCCATAATTTTTGTTTCAACACATGATAGGTGACAGTCATTTAAACAGTCACTATCACAGTGCATGTCCCCAGATACTAGCTATAACTCACTTCCTTCATTCCCATTTAAAAACACAAAACCCAGGCCAGGCACGGTGGCTCATGCCTGTAATCCTAGCACTCTGGGAGGCTGAGGAGGGAGGATCGCTTGAGGTCAGGAGTTCGAGACCAGCCTCAGCAACAGCCAGACTCCGTCTCTACTGAAAATAGAAAAAATTAGCCAGGCATGGTGGCGTGTTCCTATAATCCCAGCTAATAGGGAGACTGAGGCAGGAGGATTGCTTGAGCCCAGGTATCTGAGGTTGCTGTGAGCTAGGCTGATACCACGGCACTCTAGCCCAGGTGACAGAGTGAGATTCTGTCTCAAAAAAATAAAAAATAAATAAAAACACAAAACCAAAAGCTGATTCTTTGCAAAGACTAGCAAGAATGACCAAGAAGGGAAGAAAACGCACAAAAATTTCTATGTAATAAAAAAAAATCACATAGTTAATTACAAATGACTAGGAGAAAATATGTGCAACATATGTAATAGACAAATATTAGTATCTAGAATATATAAAGAACTCCTACAAATGGGGAAAGGATAGAGCAGTCAGGCACTTCATAGATGAAGATACCTAAATGGTCATTAAACATATACTCAATCACATTGGTAATGAGGGGAATATATATTACCAAAGCAAGAGCCCAGTTTTCCAACCCCGAAACTGACAAAAATGTTTTAAGTCTGAAAATATCACTTATTAGGAGGATATGGGTAAACAAGATTTCTCACATCTGGGGTAATCACTCCTCATGTACACGTTAATAAAATCTGGGTATCTTTTATCAACAACAACAAATAAAGATTTCTCACATCTCTTGGGACCACAAATTGGCTCAGTAATTTGATCATAATGAAGAAAATGTTTGTCATGGGTGCAACAGAGCAATGCTTGCAATAGCAAAACATTCTTTCAATACAACCTAGATGTCTTCTAACAATGGATATGGACAATAAAACATGATGGAATACTATATCACAGTTAAAAAGGAATAACTTAGAGTATCAAGAGAGACCTCAAAAACAATATTAAGTTAAAAAGACAAAAGAACAGTGCAGAATATATAAAGCACAGTACCATATATATAATACAAATTAAAGCCACACTGTTACTAACATCTCTGGGTTATTGTAACCTATCTCCCAGGATGGAAATCAAGAGAGATCACCAGACATAGCAACAAAGAAAAAAAGTTTATTTAGCTTGTGCACAAGGGAGCTAGCACAGAGAAAGGAAAGGCTCGGGCTATTCCCTGAGGATAGCGTGGGGCTTGGTTTTACTGGGCTTTTCTAAAGCGAAGGGTTACGTCAAAGCACGGAGTTGGAGCTTAAGCCTAACTTAAGCTCCTTAAATTGGAGCTTAAGCCTAACCGGGCCTGTAGGGGCTCTGGGAAAGTCCCTATCCCTCTAAAGCAGGAACTGTGGTTAGCAGGTTTTTGGTCTCTTGCTTCTAATTGGCTAGAAATTCAGCAAGCCACAGCTTGAATAAGGGGCTTTAGGCAAGCCTCAGCTAGAGCAAGGGGCCTCTGCTTCCCTCCTTTAGACCACATCAAAACAGGAAACCAACCAGTCTGCCTGCCTCAATACCATATATATGTATGTATATGTACATGTGTGTTTACAAGAATAAAAAGGGAACCAGAAAAATACCACCAAACTTGCAACAGTAGTTGCATCAAGTAAATTCCATGAAACAGAACTAAGAGTGATGGTTTCAGAGAATTTGCATTTTAACTATTAATACAAAATTTTATGACTTGGAAGAAAAAGACTAAATGCATAATAAATAAATGTTAATGGTTTTTAATTCTGGGTGATAAAATTATAGATGTTTGCCTTTTTTATATATCTACTTTTCTACATAATGTCTCAAGAAATGTAGAGATTTCTGCAATAATCTTCCCCTAAATTCTGTATGTCTCAAAATTTATATACTTTTATATAATGTCTTAAAAATATGCAGTAAATCTTACATTTAATATACAGTAGATTCCCATTTATCCTAAATTCAAAAAAATGAGGAAACAAAAATAACCAGATTTTTTTTTTTTTTTTTGCATTTTACATCTTACTTTTATGGAAATAAAAAAATAATTACAAAACAAGCTAGCATTTGGAAAACTTTTCCAAGATTCAAGTTGTCACTTGATCAAATCAATGGCCTATATCTTCTACTCTGTTAACATCTACAATGGCATACAGATTAGAAAGTAAGTAAAACTGTCTGTATTCACAGATGACATAATCCTCTACAAAGAAAATCCCACTGACTCTACAAAAAAACCTCCTAGAACCAATACAAGGTCAACATACAAAAATCATTTATATTTCTAAATACTAGAAATAAAAAATTGAAAATAGAAATTTTAAAAACAAATAATTCCAGTACCTCCAAAAATAGGTATGAATCTAATAAAATGTGTGATCTATATATTGAAAAATAGAAAACACCAATGAAAAAAATCAGAGACCTAAATAAATAGTGCAATTCAATGTGCTCATGGATTAGATTATTCAATATCATTATGATATTAACTCTCCTCAAACTGATCTATAATTTTAAACACAAAATCTTCACAAGACTTTTTGCTGATATCAACAAGTTGATTCAAAGATTTATACAGAAAGTCAGAGAACTAGAATAGCCAAAACACTTTGGAAAAGAACAAAGTTGAAGGACTCATGCTCCCTATCAATTTACAGTAGCAAATATATTTTGGCATTGGCCAAAAGGATGGACACATACTGAGCTCAGAAATAGACCCACACATGTATGGTCAATTGATTTTTTTTTTACAAAGATGCAAAGACAATTAAGTGTAGAAGACTAGTTTTTTTAAACAAATGGTTCTGGAATAACTACATACTCATATGCAAAAAAAAAGAACCTTAATACATACTTAATACCTTATATAAAAATGGTCAGATCTTTCAGAATGAATCATGAACCTAAATGTAAAACCTAAAACTATAAAACTTCTTTACAAAAAAATAAGAGAAAATCTTGTGACACTGCGTTGCGTTAAGCAAAGGTTTTTTGGACATGACACCAAATGCATTATTCATAAAAGAAAAAAATGCTAAATTGGATTTCCTAAAAATTAAAATAAATATTAAGATAAACTTCTAAAAATTATTTAAAACAGAACAGTTTGGGAGCCTCTGATACATATATTCAGAAGATATATGTTCAGGGGTTAGTAGAAATTAGATGTGCATACTACTGAAACTCACTGAGTTTATCATTCAGGTTAATGATGAATAACGGTTTTGACCACTATACAGTTTTAAAGTGTATTTATTTTTAATTGGGTATTATTTCACTTACACACATGGTGCATGATTGGTTAAAGGCAGAAAGTATAAGGAGGAAAAGTGATTTGAAAAGCATAAAGTAATAAATAACAATTGAATAAATTCACCTTAAGATGGTTTCCATTAGTTCCATAAGCTGTATTCCATAAAATCACAATTTTTTTATAGCACTTAAATGTGTCTCCAGTATTTCAAAAGCCAATTTAAAAATAAGACAGTGAGAATATCTAGCTACAAGTAAAGCCATCTGGTTTTCATTTGGGACATAAAGACTATCCATACCATAACAAATTATTTATAGAGAAGTGTTTGTGAATGACAGCTGAAAAACTATTTCATCTTTCAAAAACAAAATAAAAATTCAAAAAGTGTAGAAATAAGCTAGTTAACTTTTTTTAAAGCAGAAAATGAAGAAATAGCCAATATCAAATCATAAAAATAATTTTGTATATTTTTGGTAGATACTAGATTTTTAGTCTCCATTTAATATAATATTCAACCTAAAACCAAACATTCACCAATTTGGTTCATTCATATTTATGAGCAACATGTGACAGATACTATCCTAAGGTACTAGAGAAAGGTGGCAGTGAAGATGACAAATAAGGTTTCTACTCTCACAGAGCTTACATTCTAGCAAATGATAGCTACAGAGTAAAATAAGAAAATATTAAGTAAAAAAAAGGTTCCGTAAGTGTTTTTATGAAAATCAAACATAGTATACAACATGACTACACTGAGGTAGGAGTAAATTTAGATTTGTAGATGAGAAAAAGCCTCTCTGTTGGTGACATCTGCTCTGAGATCTGAAATGACAGTAACAAGCTAACCAAGAATTTGGGATTATGTGTCTTCAAGGAAAAAAAGATAAACAGAAAGCTTTAAGGTGGGAATAAATTTGGTGTGTTTGTGGAACAATGGCAAATATGACTAGAACATAATGAGCCAGAGAGAGAGTAACAGTTATTAAGATTAGAGAGGTAGATAAGTGCCAAACCACGGACATTTTAGGTATAAATCAAAGAAAAGCCACCAGAGATTTATATGAGGGAATAACTTAATCTCATTGAAATTTTTATTTTTTAAAAATTACTCTGGCTGTTCTGTAAAGAAAAGATTTGTAATGGAACAAGAATGGAAGCAGAGAGACCAATTAGGAGGCTATTGAAGTAATCCAAATGAAAGATGGTAGTGGTTGCTTGGACTAGTTAGGTAGTAGAAATGAAGAAAAATGAATGAATTTAGAACATGTTTCAAGGTAGAGTCAACAACACTTTTGATGATCAACATTTTCTAGGGCTTAACGGAAAGTAAACGGATCAAGGATGACTCCTAGGTTTTTGACTTGAGCAACTGGGTGGTCAGTAGTGCTATTTTCTGAAATGAGGCAGACTTGGGAAGACAGAGTTCGAAGGAGAGAAAAAAAGTTCTGTTTAGGAAATGTTATTACTACTTTTGAAGTGTCATTAGCCATCCAAGTAGATCAGCTATACAAAGAATTCCAGAGTTTAAGTGAGAAGTCATAGTTAGATTATTTAAATTGTACTTTAGGGCAAGGGACTAGAAGAGTTTATTGAGAGAGACTATAAGCAAAAAAGAAAAAAAGAGTCCAGGACCAAACCTGGAGGAGTCTAAAACCAAACCTGGAGGTTCACTCACGTTTATTTGAGCAAAGGAAGAGGAGCTACAATAAAGGATGGGCCCCAAAAAGGAGATTGGAAAGGTTATCAGTGAGGTAGAAGAAAATCCAGAAGTATATAAAATCAAGATACCGGCCGGGCGCGGTGGCTCACGCCTGTAATCCTAGCACTCTGGGAGGCCGAGGTGGGTGGATCGTTTGAACTCAGGAGTTCGAGACCAGCCTGAGCAAGAGCGAGACCCCACCTCTACTAAAAATAGAAAGAAATTATATGGACAGCTAAAAATATATATAGAAAAAATTAGCCGGGCATGGTGGCGCATGCCTGTAGTCCCAGCTACTCGGGAGGCTGAGACAGGAGGATCGCTTGAGCCCAGGAGTTTGAGGTTGCTGTGAGCTAGGCTGACGCCACGGCACTCACTCTAGCCTGGGCAACAGAGTGAGACTCTGTCTCAAAAAAAATAAATAAATAAATAAATAAATTAAAGAAGTACCCAACTCCAACATACTCTAGCCTTCCACATGAGAGAAGGGAAATACCCAACTCCAGCTCCTTCTAGCCATCCTATCCTACCTAAGGGAAGGAAAACTGAGAAGCACTTAGGAAGTTCACAGCCCAGGGAGGGGCAAGGGCTCACTAAAAAACAGACCTAATCACTGGACTATAGAACATCTCCCCTACCCTCACATCTTATTAAGTTCTATTTACTGAAGTTTCTTTTACTCAGTACATCATGTCTAGCTTTGAACAAAAAATTACAAGGCATGCCAAAAGGCCATGGTTTGAAGAGACAAAGCAAACATCAGAATCAGATTCATATATGGCAGAAATGTTAGAATTATCAGACCAGGAATTTAAAACAACTATGATTAATATGCTAAGAGATCTAATGGAAAAAATAGCCAATGTGCAACAATAGATGGGTGATGTAAGCAGAAAGATGGAAACTCTAAGAAAGTATCAAAAAGAAACACTAGAGATCTAAAACCCTCTAGCATTCTTCATTCTTATAGAAATGAAGAATGCCTTTGATGGTCTCATTAGTAAACTGGATGTGGCTGAGGAAAGAAGCTCTGAGCTTTAAGATATATCAATGGAAACCTCCAAAACTGAAAAGGAAAAAGAACAAAGACTGGAGGGGAAAAAACAGAACAGAATATCCAAGAACTGTGAGACAACTATAAAAGGTGTAACATGTAATAGGAATACCAGTACGAGAAGAGAAAGAAGAAATATTTAAAACAGTAATGACAAACTATCACTTGATAAATGAAGCACTATATTAAAATTATGTGAAATTATATATAATAATAGTATACTTACAACAAATAGTTCATCTAAAAATTACTTCTTTATCATATTTTTTCCAATAGAAAGCTGTATGAAGGTAGGTTTTGTATGTTTTCATTCATTGCTGTATTCTAGAATATTTTTGGTATATAGCAGACTCTTAGTATTTCTTGAACACTATCCAAAATGATAAAATTACTTAAAAATTTCAAGGAAGGAGGTTCATGAGCTATTTTACCCTGAAAGGAGCCTATAGGCAAAACAGTTAGGAAATATTAGTAGAATGTCACTGTTCCATAGATATATATGAGCTACATATGTAATTTTAAACTTGCTACTAGACATATTTTAAAAAGTAAAAAGCGAAAATTAATTTAAATTTCATTTAACTCAATATACACAAAATATTATGTTAAGATGTAATCAAGGGGGGGTGGGGAAAGAAGGGATATATACCTACATGATGGGTACAACGTGCACTATCTGGGGAACAGACACGCCTGGAGCTTTGACTTGGGGGGAAAGGCGGTACATGGGCAACGTATGTAACCTGCAATTCTGTATCCCCCATAACAATAAGATGAAATAAAAAAAAAGATGTAATCAATATAAAAAATCTTGATGAGATATTTTACATTCCTCTGCATGTGTGTCAAGTCTTCGAATCCAGTGTTTATTTTACTTTTAGCACAATCTCAATGTTGGAATAGCCACATATCAAGTGCTCAATAGTCACATGTGGTTAGGGACTACTGTACTGGCCAGTACAAAGCATAATAAAGTATATGGTCCCCCTAAGTGACCAGGAATCAACTATCAACTATAATATTTGAGTCCCCCAATTTTTTAGCCAAATCTATTTTTAATATTTTTAGTCATCTTTAGTATTCTAGGCTATCCAGAAAGAATGTGGAAAAGGCAAATCCTCAAATAGCTTTCTGAAATGCATCTTGATCTTCCTATTAATATTTAACTTCTAATTATTCAAGTTTCTAATTATACACTTAATTGGGGGAAGGGAATATTTGAATCTTAGTTAAATCCAAATGTCTTTCCAGCTGTTAAAATACTCTATTGCTCCAGGTACCATCATTATCTTTGATAATTATTTATTTCCTATACACCTAAGATACTCAGGCACAACAGGTCCCTTTTTGGAAAGAGTTTAGTCTAATGACACAGGACTTCAAAGAATCTGGAAGGGAGAAAACTGAGAAAAAAATTAAACTTGTTTTTGTCATACAGAAACTAAAATACCAAGCTACAGAATTTACAAAGCAAAACTGTAAGTTAAGAAACTATATCAGTACTCTTTCAAAGAAAGCAACTAGATAATCTTGATTCTCTGTCAATAAGCAATAGTTCTAGATAATTCAAAAACCAATTATATTTCTTGGGTAGGAATTTCCCTTTTATGTTTTTACAACAGAATTTTCAACTTACATTCCAGTTCAACTTAAAAAAAATTCCTTAGCACATGCGCAGCCCAGAAATTTTATGGGTGGCAAAAAAACAAAAACTATAACAGTACAGTTACAGATAATCCGCCAAGCAAGTAATCGTCCAGTAAACAATCCAGATTTCAATATATATCCATTTTTCTTAGAAGTCTCAGAAAAAATACCAACTAGAGAGAGAATTTCAGTAAGATAAGCCAAAGTTTATGACTTTAAATAAACATTTTTTAAAACAATTTTTTGTTATATTAAATTTCATTATTATCAATAAAATCAAATTAATCCAGCAAAAACAATGGGGGATTGTAAAGTTAAGTTTATACCATATATTCTAATTTTTGGTCTACAATTTAATCCAAAGAGCATTCACTATGAATTAAGGAAGGCATTAGTTATTAATTGTTCTGAAATTATACTACCATAGTCCCCGCCCTTTATTCACAGTTTCACTTTCTTTTCTTTTCTTTTTTTTTGAGACAGAGTCTTGCTCTTTTGCCCTGGCTAGAGTGCCCTGGCATCAGCCTGGCTCACAGCAACCTCAAACTCCTGGGCTTAAGCAATCCTACTGCCTCAGCCTCCCTGAGTAGCTGGGACTACAGGCATGTGCCACCATGCCCGGCTAATTTTTTTCTATATATATTTTTAGCTGCCCAAATCATTTCTTTCTGTTTTTAGTAAAGATGGGGTCTCGCTCTTGCTCAAGCTGGTCTCAAACTCCTGACCTCAAGCAATCCTCCCACCTTGGCCTCCCAGAGTGCTAGGATTACAGGCATGAGCCACTACGCCCGGCCCACAGTTTCACTTTCTATGGTTTCAGTTACGCGCCAACAATCGCAGCCTGAAAATAGGTAAGTACAAGATATTTTCAGAAAGAGAGAGAGAAAGAGAACAAGCGAGACTGTGCACACATTCACATAACTTTTATGTATACTGCTATAATTGTTCCATTAATATTTTATTATTCATTATTGTTAATCTCGCTATGCCTAATTTATAAATTAAACATTATCTTATGTATGCCTAGGAAAAAACATCATAAATACACAGTTTGGTAGTATTTGTGGTTTCAGGTATCCAGTGGGGGTCTTAGAACATATCCCCCAAGGATAAGGGGGGACTACTGTACTACAAATTAAAGGCCTTGCCCTGTTGTCTCCAGAATGTTTCCATTAGTGGCTTAATCTGTATTTTTAATATTTATCAATCATTTGTATTTATGAATTTAGCAATAAATGTAATCTAATCCCCTGGGATATCATGAAAAAGCTGTTATCTCTCAAAAGCTGCATGTACATATTGAGATAATTACCAAGTCAAAAATTACGAAGTTGGTTCAGACAGTAATCAGGCCTTTAGAAATTAATATATAGGTCACACATTCCAAATAATTTTTTATAAATGTCCTAAAGAAAAATAAAAAATCTGTTAATCTAGTCTGCCTTCAGAGTTGAAATTGATAATCTAGATAAGCACCACCCTTCCTCCTTAGAATGTACAGTAATGATTAAAATCCAAATCAGAATTGCTATCCCCTAAAGCATTGCTCCAGATTTTGATTACGATTTGTATTCTAGAATGCATACATATATTCCATATAGTGTTCATGGAAAACAGTCTATCCAAATGTACCCCCTAAACATTAAATTTACTCTTATAATTGGAATTTGGATAATCCTAGTTCTCCTAAACACAGAGCAATTAAAAAAAAAAAAAAAAAACAGAATAGAAGTATCAGAAAGAAAGCAGATTTATCCCTAAGTGAAGACAAAGTGAAAAGACTACTAATAGTATTTTGAGAGAGGAGAACCCTTAAATAGGATCAAATATTAAATATTATTTCCACACTTGTGACTTATGTGTTTCAGATTAGCTGACCCACACTAATAACAGTAAGAAAAAGAGTAGGAAGATAAACTCTTTCAGCAAAGTATGAGAAGCCTTTTAAACATTATTACTAAAATATAAGGAAGGGGACACAAAATTTCTGATTCATAACATATAAAGGAAAAATCCAATTAAAACAACAAAAGTAAGGAGAATGAGCTCACATTGGTACAATTTAATTCCTCAAAAATATAGGAATTAATGGAAGATAGGAATACAAAATACAGTGTTGTGTTCTCAAGATTTCTTTATGCTACTTTATGGGAATTCTCAATTTACAGCAGGAAACACTGCGGTAACTGGCATGACCAGGATATGGTTAACTCAGTACTTTGTATTAAATGATGTTTATAAGCAAGAACTTCTTCCACTTTGAAAACTATGCCTAAAAAGGAATTCTCTTTGAAGACCAAAGGAATTAAATTAAAGATAAAGCCACTTGGGTGGCCACATAATACATCAAACAGATCATACTTCAAGCAGAATTATTACTTTTCAGTTATAAGTGTATGACTCATAGGAATATAAATGAAGAGTCTTTTTGTGTGTGTACATCAACTTGGATCCAGAAATTTACATTGAGGAGTGCACTATCACATTTGCTCAGTCTATATGTTTTGGCTTCAATTTAATTTCACATGGTTAAACACTGATTAATGATCTACTAACAAAAAACTTTTTTAATTATTAAAAATAACATATTTGAGAATTCTTTATCATATAGTACTGGAAACAAAGCTTTAATGTTACAAATGAATGAATAAAAAGTTCATTACCATTTAAAAAATATTAACAAAGCCTCAGTGTCATAAATGGATTTTCACATCCCTGTGGAAATGTTTCTAAGAACCTAAAAATAAAATCAAGTATTAAAATTTTCCATTATGAACTGTCTTCAGATTTTTATCATAGCCTGTCTAGTGGCAACTATATTATTATCATTTTTATTAACATTTGCTGAGTGTTTGTTTACCCCACATGATTAGGGAATAAACAGTTCAGTGAAAAATCCCTACAGGAGAACATTTAAAAGAAAAAAAAAAAAGGTAGAAATCTCTTGGAAATGATATGCTTTCCTTGCCTTTCCAAATCGACCACACTAAAAGTAATGTAAAATTGTATTTATGACTCAGGGTCATCATTATGTACAGTATTTCATTATAGCACTGTAATACAGTAACAACTTTAAGGATAGAAACATAAGAAATGATACGCTTTAAAATCAGTAAGCTGGTTGCTAATTGCCCATTAGGTGTCACTTCTGTTGCAAGCAGCCCCATTTCTTATGTTTGTATCTTGAAGATCCCAATCAGTGAACAACTTTAAACACTATTCTAAACCTGAAGGAAGCAGCTTTCCATCTCCTTCAACTATCATCTAATACTGTATAGACAAATGTAAAAGGATAGGAAGAGATAACTGAATAAATACACGAAAAACATCATGAAAACAAGAATTACATATTACATATTAATAGTTATGTGGTAGATTAAGGGGCAGTAAGGATGCTATAGGCAATAATAACTGGACTATCAAGAACAATCTGAATAATAAAGAAATTTTAGACACTAGGCGTCTTTTTGTCAAACAGAGAAAGCTACAACTTGAATGATCAGAGTGAAATCTTTAATTCCATAGAGACAGATGAATGAGTAAAGGAAATGAAATAGTCTTAAGTTATCATGATAAATGGCATCAAAATTGGATGAAGTTCTTGGACAATGCAGCAATTGGACAATGGGAAACTACTGGACTTTTTAGTAGACAATTATGGTAAGATCAGTGAGGCTCCACCTGACAAGATAAGTATTCAAAAAGTAATGGATCAAACAATAATAGTCTATTACCACTAACAATAGACTCATAAATTAAGACAAAAAGCAAAAGACACAATTTCCTGATCTTCCAGAAATAAAAAAGGTAAATATTAATAGCCAATTGGCAAGTATTTATTGAGCACCCACTACGTGATTTGCAGCATGTCAAATACAAAAGATACTTCTTTCTTTCAAACATCTTACAATAAATTAGAAAAATAAAATAGATACATCACAAAGGTGAAAAAAATTTAAATGCAAATTGAAGCAAGGTTTTCATTTTAAAGCCTAATAATGGATGATGAACAAAGACATAATGGGAGGCATGCTCAATACCACGGGATCAGTGAAAATCAATACAACGTTCTGGAAAGTAATTTGGTGACATTACAAGAGCCTTAAAACAAACAAACAAAAAACAGACTCTAACCCAGTAATTCCTCTTCTACAAATCTAAGGGGAGAAAATTTCAAAGATTCATGTAAAAGGGTATTTTCTGTAGTAAAATTTATAATAGCAAAACATTAGAAATATCCCAAATATCTCCAATAGGAAAAACTTAAAATATGATAGTAACATGATGAAATGTTAAGCAGCTATTGAAAATATTTTTTCAAAGAATATTTAATGATATGGAAATGCCTGAATTAAAGTTAAATGAAAATACCGTATGATTCCAGTTTTAGGAAAAATACACATACATGCATAGAGAAATATTAAGAAAGAAATACAAAGTATTTTTATTTTTCTTATTTGTACTCTTCTCTATTTTCCAAATGATTTTATAATAAATATTTAACGAAATACGCAATTATTATTTGAAAAAGGCACCTATCTCGAAACAAAATAAAAATGTAAACGTAAAAGTCAATGGATAGAATTTGCCTAGATTAAGAGGAGTTTCACACAAAAACTTACTCCAGAAAGGCTGGGAAAGAGAAGTCACGATAGATTAAACCATGTAGATTAACCATTAAAACAATGAGAAATGGTAGCAGACCTGGACACTAATTTGAGTAAGTAGGTGGAAACTGAGGGAGAATCAGATAATAGTTACAATAGATTTTGAAGATAATCAAATATATCCCATTTGTGACTCATTCGTTGTTTATATTGCCCCAACATCCTGGCTTTTAAAAAACTGACTTTTGTTATGAAATCATGTTACTTGGCAATTTCTATGTCTGTAGATTACAAATCACTTTTACTAACAGAAGGCATCTGATCTTCACAACAATCTCTTAAGGCAGGGACTATATTATGAAACTATTTACAAGAGGAAACAGAAATTTGAGATGAGAGGCCAAGGAAACAGCCAGTAACTGGAAAGGCAGAGACATTCACTCACTGCTAAGCGTCTTTCTCAAGCCATCTGCATTCCAGAACACCGGGTTTTTCTCCAATATTGAATTGTTTTTAGAACCACTTTTTCCTAGTCAAAAACACTGCCAGTTTTGTCTGCAGTATTCACAAACATTTCACTTTGGTTTTGTTGCTAACAAATCTGCCCCATCCAGTCAGTATTTAAGAAACGTTTCTACTGACCCAAACTCAGCACGAAGTTACGCTAACTGGCTACGGAAAGGCGAAGGAAGCTACTCTATTAAATCTCGCCAATACATGACTGTACTTAAGTTTGGGGAATCAAAAACGGAATGTGCTTCCCAAAGCTTAAAAAAGAAAAAAAGAAACAAAATCTCTCCATACTCCTGGATCAGAAGGGCAGAGCGCGCAAGGAACTAACCAAACGCTAATTCTCCCGGAGTAAGAAAACGTTACAAGAACGTCCACCCGGTGCCTGCTCTCCTGGCTCCAAAGCCAGCCTCGTCCTTTCCTGTCGTTTCTGAAACGACCAGAACACCTCCTCGTATTTCTTGCTGCCAAACACCAAGCATTCTCAATTTTTCCAGCAAGACCGGTCCCCTCCTCAGCACACCCAGAACTGACACAAATAGGAAACGCCATTCCTCAATTATCCCCTAGATTCCCCTCCGTCCCACCGAATTCTAAACGCCAAATAGACGTTAGCCTGAAATAAAGTATGAGATAAATAAATAAAATAAGGGTCACATCTAACACAGGCAGCTCCGCCTCAGAGCTGCACCAAACCACCCGTCACCACACCCGCCTTGGGTGAGGCGCAGCCGCTAAGGCCAGGGGAGGGCCCAGGAGACCACGTGTTCCGCCTTCTGCGCACGCGCCAGCCAAAACAAAAGGGAGGCCTGCCAAGCCCCTCCCCCCACGTGACCTGCGTCTAGGTCCGCCCCCACTCCTCCCTCCACCCCTCCCTTCCCCTCCCCTCAGCTCCTGCCAAGGCTGTTAGGTTTAGCCGTTTAAATTTGGCTGCAGTCCGACCCCTGCCCTAGAGCGCGATCCTGTGCCGGGACCCAGAGTCCAGCAGCCCAGAGGATTCGGTGAGCGAGGGGGCTGCCGGTCGGTCACCTGGCCCGCAAGTCCACCCGGCGGTCTTCCCCGCTCTCCCCTCCCCGCGCTGCAGCCGTCCCCGACAGAGGAGACCCACCCCCCTCAGCCCGCCGCTTTGACGACGGCCACTCGCCTGCTGGGGCGCCCTGGCTCCCCTCCGCCGCCGCACCTTCGGTCCGGCCGTGGTGGGGGCTGCTGAGGTGATCTCTAGCTGCCTGCCCGCCTCCCCCCACCCGGGGCGCCGCTGACTCGTCTCCAGAGCGCGCCCTGCTCCCGCCCCGGCCGCCGCCGCCGCCGCGGTTTAACAGTCCGCCCGCTGCCCACAGCTCCGGGCAGCTCGGGGGATGGAACCCTGCTGCGGTCGGGAGGGGGGAGAGGGCGGGGCCTAATGCCGGCCAATGGTAACGGGGGAGGGGCAGCGCCATGCAAATAAGAGCGGGTGGCGGGGAAACCCCGGTAGGGGGTGGGGCCTGCAGAAACAGCTGCGAGCGTTCTGGAAGTGGCCGGAGCGCGACGCCCGAATCCTGCTGCAGAGGCGCCGCGGTTCCCTCGGGGCGGGTTCTGTGCCGCTCCCGCTTCCTCTTTCCCCTTTCCGCGTGCCAGCCTGAGGGGAGGGAACAAAAAACCAAAACACGGCCGGGCGACTTCCCGCCCCTGCTTTGCTATTTTTGTACCACGGTGACAGGAAAAACAAAGCGCCGGGAAAAGTCAAGCTGCTTCCCGCCCTGCCGCCCGCTCTGGGGGCCTCGGGGCTCCTGAAGTCCCCGTCATCCCGCCCGGCTGCTCGAGGGGCAGATTTTGACAGAGCTTTGTCACAGTTGTCAAGTCTGTAAGTCTCTGAACATTTGCGTTTATTTGGGCCGTGCGCTCAAATCCAGTTATAATTCTGTACCACCTCGGAGGGGCCCTGAGTAGGTGACAAATTTGTCTTGGACCCAGCTGGGTTGTTTTATGATAAAAAGGAGCTGCCAGAGCGAGCATTTTAAAGTCCCTACAACACTGGTTTGAGTAGCGTCGGAGTTAACTCCGTTCTGCAGTAGCGCTGTCAAATAAATAAACAGGGTTTTAAGTGGAGATAGTTGGCCGGGGACACATAAAAACATTTCTGAAGAGTCTCGCACCTGGCCCAGAGCGCCACTTACCACTAAACTACACCATGGCATTTCCTCAGCTACGCACTCATTTTTTTTCTAAAAAACTAAACTCTAAATATAGTTTCATAGATGATGGAGTACAGGCTTCCCTAAACACCTAATTTACACATAAAATGATTTAGGAGGTGAAGTGCACTAAGATTTTAGATCCAGAATGAAAGTTGCCATTATTTCAAACTTGTTAATTGAATAAGAACACGGAAGGTGGGGGGGCGGGAAATCCAAGGAATTGGAGTTATAACAAAGCATAATCCATTACACTGATGACTGGAATTGGAAAATGAACTACTTGTTCCTGGTCCTTCTAGTAGATTGTGACATTACTGAAATAATTTTTATGATGAATTGCATTTGTAATAAAAAATTGTAAGCTAATGGTGTATTGTGAAAACAATTAAATCAACAAATATTTATTGGCTATTTACCATATTCAAAGGGCTGTCCTAGTCCCCGGGAACATAAATGCAAAAACGAACAAAGTATTTTAAAAGTTGTTTAAAAAATTACCAGTCTGAGAAGTCAAATAAACATGTTTAGATAGATGGAAGGAAGATTTTGGATTTAAGCTGGACGTTTCTACATGATGGGTGCAACGCGCACTATCTGGGGAGCAGACACGCCTGGAGCTCTGACTTGGGGGGAAAGGCGGTACATGGGCAACGTATGTAACCTGCAATTCTGTATCCCCCATAACAATAAGATGAAATTTTAAAAAAAAGATTTTAGGCAGAGATACATACTTCAGGAGATAGTATCTTTAAGTGGCTTGAATTAAGGTTGTGTGTATCATGTTGGGGTGGAAAAGCACATTGTCAACTAGATTGAATAGATCTTTAATGACAGGAATTCAGATTTTAACCCAAGAGAATCGTAGAGCCATCAAATCATTTGATGGTACAGCATTCTCCTGTGAAATAATTATTAGTTACCAAAACAAAATATCCATATATTTACCAGATGTTTACTGAACACATATTTTGTGCATATTTTGTGATGGGCAGTGTAGGTACAGCAGTAAACAAAGTGCCTGCCCTCAGGAAGTTTATAGTGGATGACATAGACATTAAGCTTTGTAATAGCACAACTAATAATTCATAAAGCAGTATTACATACATTATCTAATTTGTTCATCATACAACGGTGGGAGATAAGCAGTTTCCAGTACTCCAGGTGAATTGTGTCTTTTATCTTCTAGTCAGCCCTGCAGTCTGCCAAATTTTACAGTCATTAAATATATATTTCAATCTATCACGCCATCCTACATGTAAATTTCTCTTATTTCTTTTATATTCAGCTTATGATACTTTAAAAATAATAGGAATGGGGGAGATGATTAACAAAATAATATGGGTTTGAT
Organism: Eulemur rufifrons; assembly: GCF_041146395.1. Classification (NCBI taxonomy): domain Eukaryota; kingdom Metazoa; phylum Chordata; class Mammalia; order Primates; family Lemuridae; genus Eulemur; species Eulemur rufifrons. Next base: position 24,345,263 of record NC_090983.1, on the reverse strand, counting down.
GTAAAATACATAGAAAAGCACATATAAAATAAGAAAATCACAATCATCTGTAAGGCTTCCTGTATTTTTATATGCGTGAGATGACACTGCATACTGGACTTTTTGTTGTTTTTTTAAATCCCATTTGGCCACATATTAAGCACACTGTCCCTTGACACTGAATACTATTCTAAAGCATGATTTTTTTTTTAATATATTTGTAGCATATACATGCCAGTTTTCCAGAAACAATAGAATACCAAAGCTCCTTATTAAAAAAATTGACATACTGAACCATTTGTCAGATTGTTTTCTGCATTACTCATTCAGCAAGAGCCTGAAAGTGCACGTAAAGTTAATTTTTTAAAAAATCAAGGATAAGGCCGGGCGCGGTGGCTCACGCCTGTAATCCTAGCACTCTGGGAGGCCGAGGTGGGCGGATCATTTGAGCTCAGGAGTTCGAGACCAGCCTGAGCAAGAACAAGACCCCATCTCTACTAAAAATAGAAAGAAATTATATGGACAGCTAAAAATATATATAGAAAAAAATTAGCCGGGCATGGTGGTGCATGCCTGTAGTCCCAGCTACTCGGGAGGCTGAGACAGGAGGATCGCTTGAGCTCAGGAGTTTGAGGTTGCTGTGAGCTAGGCTGACGCCATGGCACTCTAGTCCGGGCAACAGAGTGAGACTCTGTCTCAAAAAAAAAATAAAAAATGAAATAAAATAAAATAAAATCAAGGATATATTTAATATTATTTTTGGAAGGTACATTAAAAGCATTGTGATTTCCAAGAAAAAAATATATAATAGTGGTAAGACTAGAACATTTAAAGATCCAGCAAGAACAAGGAGAAGGAAAGGGCACCATTCTTGCTGACATAATTATTACCTGCCTGGAAGCATGCAAAAGTGTCCAGGTAAGCAGTATTACAATGATTTCATGAGATAAACTTCTCTTTTCAACACTGGTTCTTATTCAGTCACTTCTTTCATTCAGGAAACATTCATGCAGTATTTAATATACAGCTGACACTGTAATATATGCTAGAGATACAGGAGAAAGATCAATCCCTAGTTTCAAAGAACTCACAGCCACAGAGGGGTTACAAATACAGCCCTTTCTATCCCACTGTCTTGCTCTATTTTTCTCCATAGCACTTATTTCCACCTAACATAACATAGATTTTGATTCTTCTACTTTTGTTATCTGTCTCTCTATGCTGGGTGTCAGGCACTTTTGCTATTTTGCTCATTTCCGTATCCCCAGAGCCTAGCACAGGTCATGGCACATGTAGGTTCTCAACACATAATTGTTGAATGAATGAATTCCTTTAATTTTTACGTCCTGCAAAGTGAGTGTTACACTGATTTTCCAAGTGAAAAAAAAATGAACCTCAGTGAGGTTAATGTACCCAGATTCTTACACTAATACATGGCCAATCTTGGATTTGGAGACAGACCTGACTGGCTCCAAAACCAGAGTTCTTTCCCCATTACCTCTCAGAATAGAAAGCTAGATTGGGAGCTTGTACTATTTATTCCTCTATATTTCTGTGCCTTGGGCAAGTGTCCTCCACTGTCATACTGTAGTATATTTAATTATTTTTTTTTTGATCGGGTTTAGAAAGTGAAATAGGAGAAGCAGCAGGGCTACAGGTGATAATTACTGCTCAGGACAGATTTAACTTTAACTAACCAGTGTCCATTGAGAGACAAAGGGTAGGGGGAGCCAGCAAGATTCTTACAATCTATAAGATTGTTAGAACCAGGGCTGGGTACTACAGAGGACAGAACTGGCCCATGACTGCAGGGGAATAAAAAATGGTTCCCTATGCATATGAATATCCACAGCACCTTTATTCACAACAGCCCCAAACTGTAAACAATCCTAAGATCCATCACCTATGAAAGAATAAATAAATTATGGTACATCTGTATAATGTAATACTACTCAGAAATAGAGAAACAAGCTACTGATATATAAAACAGCATGGATGAGACTCAAACAGTATGCTGAGTGAAAGAAGCCAGGCACAAAAGAGAGTAAATACTGTATGATTCCATTTATATAAAGCTCTAGAAAGACAAATCTAATCTATAATGACAGAAAGCAGATCAGTGGCTTAGGGCCTGGGTGGGGAGAATTGACAGGGATGGGTATAAAGGGTGATGAAAATGTTTTATATCTTGATCATGGTGGAAGTCAAATGGGTGCATGCATTTGTCAAAACTTACCAAAACATATACTTAAAATGAGTGCATGTTGTTATATGTGAATTATATTTCAATGAAGTTTATTTTTAAAACAAGAGCTCCCTGATGAAGGTGGACTCAGAAGCTTTAAGGAGTTTTCAGTCCAAAATATAGACAGGCAGAAAAATTTAAAACTAGTCTTAGTTAGGATGAAGATAGGCTGTGTGTAATATATCAGAAAGAGCAAAAACAACAGTAGCTTAAAAACACAAGAGTTAATCTTCTAACATGTATAATTGATTCTAAGACACATTTTTTCCCATAGCTTAACATTTCTGAAGTCAGAATGACTTCAGGGTTCCTGCAATAAGAAAATAATGTATGAGTTTGATTGGCAGTGTTTTTTTTTTTCTGAATGATACATAAATATGGTGCATCTTAAGAGTCAATGATAAGCCCAGGAGTTCAAGTCATACCAGTGAACTATGATAGCACCACTTCATTGCAGCCTGGGTGACAGAGAAAGACTCCATCTCTAAAAAATTTTAAAAAAAGAAAAAAGAGTCAATGAAATGTAGTAAGAGCAGTTTACAGGTAGATATCCCAGAACTGATACAATGGCTCCACAAAGTCACCAGGGACCCAGGCTCTTTTCTGTTATTCTCTTCTGCCATTCTCAGCCCTGGCTTCCATTCTCAAAATAATCTCATGGTCCCAGATGGCTACTGGAACCCCAAACATCATTATCCACTTCCTAGGCAGCAGGCAGGAAGAAGGGCAGAAGGCAAACAGGCCTCTAAGTTACCTCTCCTGAAGTCCTTCTCAACAACTACAACTTCATCATATGGATATATCTAGTTTCAAGGGAGACTAGAAAATACAACCAAAGCTGAATACATTGTCATCTCCAATAGTACATGGATATTATTTACGAAGAAGGGGACAATAGATGTTGGTTAGGCAATGGTCTCCACCAGTTTCCAAATAAAAATGTCTAAAAGAGAGTCAGCTAGATGTAGCAAGGTTTGGGTGGGAGTGGAGAGTTAAACAAAAAGACAGCTAAAAGATATTTTTGGTAATACATTGCCTTTTTCAGGCTCTTTGGCTCTGCCCATGAGTATTAAAAATGCTGAACACTTTGATGTAATTAAAAAAAAGAATGGTGTACAAGTCTGCAAAGGTAGGTTTGGACCAAAATATGGAAGGCTTTGATGCAAATTTAAGGAAGGAATGTCAAGCTCATATTTGGTAAGCAATAGTGGAACCACTGAAAATTTTTGCATAAGGCAATGAAGTGATGAAAGCATTGTTTTCACTACACTAATCTCATAGGTCTTTAACCTAAACAGGTATATCCAGAAATACTTGTCAGAAATCACTGCAATTGAAACAGTATTCCAACATTCTCATTCATTTCATGTGAAATGTGAACATCATGGCATTTCCTTGGGGCCACTGAAGGTGTTACATATATATTGTAACACCAGTTCTATTTCCTCAATTATATAGCATGTGTAAGAACATATGGAAATTCTAACAGTTATGATGGGCCAGGTTATGGTGCAGTAGTAACAAACAACCCCAAATCACAGTGACTTATTACAAAAAAAGTTTATTTCTACTTCACACAAAGTCTGTAACTTTCCAGAGTGCCTGTTTTCCATATGTTGGATCTGCATTCCATGCTTTGATCTTATATCACGTCCATAGCACCTCTACATTTGCTGCCACAGGGTAAGACACACACCTTACTTCCATCCACAATCCACTGACAAGGACTAGTCACATGGCTCTGCCAAATTGCAAGGGAATCCGAAAATAGTAAATGAGATGGTGTCTCATTTAATATGTGACAATCTTCAGGTACTGACCCAACAGCCAGGATCTACTTTGCAGTTGTTATAGTAGGTATGTGTTAGTTGCCTATTTGGTTTCTATTCCATAATTTCCATTTCCTAACATTTTTCTTGATTTTCTTGCTGTAATCTAGCCCTTCATGCAGCTCATGTACTTTGAATAAATCTGCTCCCATCTCCATGTCCCAAAGAAGAACCTAATTATTTCCCTAGATGCAATCACTGGTTCAGAGGTGGGCAAAGCTAGCCCCATGAGAGTGGATTTCAGCACTTATTCTTAAAATTCTGGGCAGAAGTGCATTCTCTCACCCTGGACATGAAGAAGAAAGTCCATCTCATGACCATAAGAGGAGCCAGTTTCACAATTAGCCCTATACTATCAATGATAGAACAAAGGATGGCAAGCAACTGGTAAAGTGGGTCCTTGGTGACAAAGCTAAGCTGCTCAGTCAACCAGTTTTGAGTCTCCCCTGCTTCTGAGCTTTCCAGTTTTGTCAGCCCTTCCTTCATTGTTTAAGCCAAATTTGGTTTGGGTTTTCTGTTTCTTGCAAGGAAAAACATTCTGATATAATTTTCTACTGTAAAATGGAATACAACTTCTCTTAGGATATGCTAAGGTAAGTTTATGGTGAGATTAGATTTAAGGAAAAGACTGAAGAAAGAATATGATTTTTAACAATCCAAGTAATTTCAAGGAGGATTTCGTAAAACAGAAGGTAAAATAAAGAAAACAATTTTGTACTGTAGTAGCTTAAAACTCACTAAAATAAACTAGAGATCTTTGGGAAATTTAGGGATCTAGCTGCTTTCAGCTTCAGGATAGGAATTGTATATGATAGGAATGGGAGATTTTGTTGTGGCAGACAGCAAGGACACTATCATAAATAATGGGCCACGTAGAAATTATTCAGGATTACATGTTGTCTGTTACTTGTTTTAAAATTACACATGAGAGTGGGGGGTATAAGAAGATACATGACTAAAGATTGGTCATGAGTTGATAATTGTCAAAGCTGGGTGATCCATACTTAGTGGCTCGCTATATTACTCTGTGTGCTTTTATATATGTTTGTCATTTCCCAAAATAAAATGGAGAAAAAAATAGGAGCAAACTTGAAAGGGTTCTTACTGGCCTAAGATAAACCAATATAGGTATCAAAAAGGATAATGACTGCAATTAATGGAAATACATCAAAATTTCTAAAACTCCATGAGTTCTCACTGATATTAAAAAAATCATTACCATTGGAAGTTGCTAGGTCACCTACTCATTATTCTAAAAATTGATAAAAGGAAAGAATCAATAATTTATTCTGCCTTTTATTTACAAATTGTATTTTAGACTGTGGCAGACATGGAGGTACAGCTCCTAGATTTCCCTTCAAGGAAAAATTTGCCATTTTACTATAAGGGATACAGTTATCTGACAGCCTCCAGCTGTTAACACCTTTAGGATCAACAGCAGCTTTTGAGCTGAGGCCACTTTCTTCCAGGCAGTCCTGATACAGTGACTGAGCAGGCCAGAGAAACCAGGGATGGGCTATTTCTGCCCAGTATGAGATTCCTCTAATAGGCAGTCTTTGCTACACAGCTCTCCCACTGGGCTGGGCAAGACTTTGTCAAATAAGCCTTATGGTCTGAAGCCCTGTTCTCCTGTCCCATATGACTTCCTTCCTTTTTTTATCTTTCACTTAATAAACCTCTTATATTTCTGAGTCTCAGCTTCTGATTCCTTTAGGACCCAAAGAACACACAGACTAAAAAGTTGATCAAATTTCTTCTTTATCAAAGTTAATAAATGCAAAAGGAGTGAAAAAATTAGAAAAGCATCTTTTGCAACTTCTAATGAAATAATAGATCTTGAAAATAATTATCAATGGATGTTAAAAGCATTAGGTAAAAAAGTTGATAAGGAATTTTATGGAGGTATCAGACTAATATTATCTGAATCCACTGATTAATTCAGAATCACTGTAAGTGAGAAAAATAGATATAATGTGTTTCATGATGTGATACAATAGAATATTCACAGCACTGCTTATTAAGCTTTCTGGGCAAAAATATTGAGCTTGAATCTAGTCAAGCCTCTAGATCTATCAGTTTAGGAAACATGGGGAGAAATCAATTAGAAGAAATTGACCATTAGAAGAAATCAATCAGGCAAATCAATACTGGTGGAATTCTACAAAATAAAATGACCAGGTTTTTTCAACAAGTCAATCACATTAAAGAAAAGGGGAGAAACAATCCCCAACTAATTTTAGGAGGTCAAATCAACCTGATAACAAAAAAAAAAAGCAGTGCAAGGAAAGCTTCATTAACAAACCAAAGGATGCATGGTCAACAAACAATCAGTTATATTGGCAATAAACAATTATAAACCAGAATTAAACAATATAATTTACAGTAACTGCCAAAGAAAAAAAGAAAGAAATACTTAAGTATAAATATAACAAAGACATGTATAGGATCTGTATGTTGAAAACTACACAATACTGAAAAAACCAAAATTGACCAAAATGAATTGAGACATTCTTTGTTCATGGATTGGAAGACTTAACATAGTAAAGATGACAATACCTTTCAAATGGATCCATAAAATTTACTGCAATTCTAATCAAAACCCCAGCAGGATTTTTTTTGAAGATATAAGCAAGTTGATTAAAAAAAACTGTATGGAATGGAAAAGGAATTAGAATAGCCAAAACAATTTTGAAAAAAAAAAAGAATATAGTTGAAGAAATTCCATTATCTGATTTTAAGACTTTCTATAAAGCTACCATAATCAATACCACGGCAAAAGGATACACACACAGATCAATGCAACAGAACAGAGTTCAGAAATAGACCCACACAAATACAGTCAAGTGATTTTTGACAAAGGTGCAAAGGCAATTAGTGAAAAAATACTTTTTTCAACAAGTAGTGTTGGAACAGTTAGATATCCATATATATATAAAAATGAACCTCAACATGAAACCTCACACCTTATAAAAATTACTAAATGGAACATAGATCTAAATACATAACATAAAATATAAAATTCTTGGAAGAAAACATAAGACAAAAACTTGACGATAGGTTTGGGTACAGAGTTCTTGGACATGGCCAGTTATGGTAGCCCACACCTATAATGCCAGCACTTTGGGAGGCTAAGGCAAGAGGATTGCTTGAGGCCAGGAGTTTGAGACCAGCTTGAGCAACACAGCAAGACCATATCTCTCCAAAAAATAAAAATAAATTTAAAAAAATAAAAAAGTTCTTGAGCATGATGCCAAATGCATGATCCATAAAAGAAAAAGCTGATAAATTGGAATTTGTCAACATTTAAAACTTCTGCTCTGACAAATCAACTGTTAAGAGAATGAAAGAACTAATTACAGATAAGTGAGGAAATATTTACAAACCACATATCCAACAATGAACTTGTATCTTATAGGGAAACAGCTCCATGCCAGCACCTGACGACTTCACATGTTTCCACAAAGACCACATAGGCAAGGCTTGAATGGCAACTGAATCTTGGCAGAATGCCTTGTGATCCTCCTAGGACATGAAAGTATGGAGGGCTAATGAGGTGCTGCTCCAAGGCCATTTCTCACTGGCTTCCCTCTATACCAAGAGGCTATCACGTCACAGTTTGTCATTGTCTCATGGTTTCTGATGCAGTACAAGGCATTCTGCCTTGCCACCCTTAAGGCACACCTGCAGCTATAAAACTGCTGGGCAGTATCATAAAATGGGCTCCTCAGCAATCGTGTATCCCATCATTCTTGCTGTGGTCATCTGGCCTCTTTTGTTTCAGTGTCGCCCTGCACAAAAGCTACAGAGAGCTGGCACCTTTAGCTACTCTTCTTTTTACTATCTAGGTAACCAATAAACTGAGTCTAAAAAGAGCCTGTTGTTTTTAAGACTGGTACAGAATCTGTCAGCCTGGCTTTGCTTTGTGCTCGACAGTATCCAGAGTATATAAAGAACTTTCAAAGCTCAACATTAAGAAAACAAGCAACCCAAATAAAAAATGGGCAAAAGGCCTGAATAGACAATTCACGAAAAAAATACACAGAAGGCAAATAAGCACATGAAATGCTATTCCACATCATTAGACATCAAGGAAGTTCAGATTAAAACCATGATGGCATACCACAACATACCTATCAAAATGGCAAAAATAAAAAATAAAAGTGCTGGAGAAGATTCAGAGCAATTGCAACTCTCACAGTGCTGGTAGAAAGGCAAAATGGTACAGGCACTTTGGACAACCAGGTTGGCAGTTTCTTTTAAAGTTAAACATACACTTACCATCTGACCCAACAATTCCTCTCCTGGGCATTTAACCTTAGCAAGATGTTAAGATTTAACCTTAATCAAGATGTCCTTAAGCAGGTGAATGAATAAACAAACTGTGGTACATTCATACAGTGGAATACTACTTAGCATTAAAAAAGAACCACCTATCGACTCATGCAACATGGATGGATTTTAAATGTATTTTGCTAAGAGAAAGGAATCATTCTCAAAAGTTTACATACTATATGATTCTGTTTATATAACCATCTCAAAACGAGAGATTAGATCAGTGGGTGCCAGCAGTTATAGGTGTGGAGAGGGTTGACTATGAAGGGCATGAGGCAGTTTTTTGGGTGATGGAACTCTTCTGTATCCTGATTGTTGTGGTAGTTGCATGAATCTACACATGCTAAAATCCAGAGAACCAAAAAAGGTAATTTTATTGTATGTATGTATACCAAAAAGGGCAAAAATGTTGTATGCTAATTTTAAACATAAAATTTGTAAAGAGAAGGAAAAAAGAGAAAAAGGAGGACTGTTATAAAATAAAAGACACTTACAAGACAATACAACCAAATACAAGTTGTGGACCTTGTTGAGATCCTGATTTGAACAAACTATTAATACAAAAGGCATTTTTGATACAATCAAGGAAAATTTAATGTGAACTTGGAATTATATGCTAAATTTAAGTTTTTAAAGTATCATAGTGACCTTGTGACTATGTAAAAAAAACTTCATCAGTTAGATACAGATTCTGAGATATATTTGTGTGTGAAGTAGCATTAAGCCTGGGATTTGCCTTGTACATGAGAAAAGTGGGAGGGATTGATTAGTAAATGTTGAAGCTAGAGGTTCATTATATAGTACTCTATTTTTTAGTATGTTTGAAGTTTTTCATAATTTTTTCTTGGAAATGAAATTTTAAAACATAGAAAACTTCTTTTCAACATTTATTTTAAACCAGTAGACATAGGCCTACAGTTGGTCTCAATCTTGATGTCAAATCTTTCCAATGACTCTAAATAAATTAATGCTATGTGTGCCAAAATTAATACTGACATGAAGAAAACAGTCTCCTATTTAGTAAAGATTTGCAGAGTTAGATTTTAAAATAGCAAATCGAAACATTTTTCAATGATACCATCAAATAAATAAAGGGCAAGAATAATTTTAAAGCAATAATTATGATCCTAAAAATCTCAGCCAAAAAACAAAATTGCTCAGGCTTTTAAATTCTCATTAATATTTACACAGTGTTGCTTTCTCGCTGTGTTGGTCCAGCCTGTTCTTTTGAGCATTATTATTATTTATCATTTCTTGAGCACTCAGCACTGCGTGAGATACAGCTGATAAGTTCCCTCCCTAGGGGACAACAATCAAAGCCACACAAGCAAAACACAAAGATTAGCTGTTTAAGAAATGAAAACCAAATGAAAGGTTAAGAAGCACACTCTGAATTTTTTGCTTTCAGCTTTAAGCCCATGATACAATACATGTTTCTTTTAGGGGTAGGAAACAAGACTGAAGTTGGTAAGATAAAGAAAACTTCTGGCTTAGAAGAGATAGAAAACATCCCAGAGATCACCACAAGAGAATATCCTACCTTAGAAACAGTATCCTACCTTAGAAACAGTTTCACTTTCTGCCGTATAAAAATTACTAGAATCTATTTCTAGCTCTAGAGGACTGTAATCACTCTGTGTGTTGGAGGAGGAGGGGCGGGGGTGGAGGCAGAGAGGGAGAGAAAGAGATGGAGATAGATTTAGGTCTGCCCAGTAGACTTTTCTGTTTCTTTTCTTTTGGTAATACCATGCTCTGCTTCAGGGACTGCTTCCCCCAGTCCACATATTCCTCATGGGAATGTCAACCAAAATGCATTCCTCCTCTACCTTATAATGACATTGTGCTGAAGGATGCAGGCCTGAAGCAGCCCAAGGTCATTTTTACAGGACTCATAATAAACTTCTCCTACAGTGTCCATTAGGCCACTTTGCAAAGAAAAGTACAAGTAAATGGATATAGCATAAATGCGGGCAGTTCTAAGTCCCAGAATCAGGCCCTTGAGACCCTACTTGTTACAGCTCTTCACACTGTATGAGCTAGTCCACAATCCTTTTAAGCCAGTGCATCCAAATTTTTGCTTAGGATGGTTTGAATTGGGTTTCTTTTGTCATCTGCACCAGAAAGAATCCTGAGAAGTTAAACAGCTTGCCCACATTTCCTTCAGTGGCTCCTAAATGGCAGAGTCATCGGTCATATCCAGGTCTGCCCACCTCTACACAGTAGGCTTTTCCTACTGTGCTAATTTACTTTTTATCCCCCAGATGTTTTATTCCTAAAATCTAGTTTCCCTCAAGATTGGGAATGGAAGGGAAAGGGCTGTGCTGGGGGAAGGGGGGTTGTGGATATCACTTCCTGGTAGTAGAAGGGAGATGAAAGCTGCAAATACAATAATATCTAGTAAGAATTTATTTTAACCTATTTTGCATGGTTATTTAATGCATATGAGAAAGAACCTAAGCTGACAACCATACAAGAGCAAATTAAAGCTGTGTAATTCTAGGAAAGAAGGTATGAAAATATTTTCCCTTCCCTCTGCTCTGTCCAGTTGTAATGATTGTATTTTTTTAAAAAAACGTTTAATATCAACAATACCAAATAAAATGTTTAAGTTTTCTAAGTTGAACAAGAATACATCTACTTCCATTTTAAAGTTACTTTATTCACTATCTCACCACTATATGAAAAGAAAAACAAGTACTGAAATGATAGTTACATATTAAATTAGCAGTTTATTTTTTTATAATTACTTTTAAGTCTCGAATCAAATGTCATTTCTTCACTTTCCAATTTTGAATGCTTACTTTATTTCTTTTATTGCATTTATGATTTAAACTTACCTTGTTTGCTTATTTACTTCTTACCTTATTTATTACTATTTATTTGTTTATTCACTTATTAGCAGTGACCTTGCCAGTTTTGTTTGCCTTCATGGTATTTTTAACAGCCTGGTTTACAGAAGACACAAAGTATTTGTTAAATAAATAAATATATTACACTGTTGCAAAATAAAAGCCACTTTACTTTTATGTGCTTTATAGCTATAAATTATACCAGTATCTTGAAATTAAAGAATGAGAGATAATTCTGTGTTCCCCTAATAAATGAAATTTGAATGGAAATCTATCAAAGCTCAGGTGTCAGTAGTTAAGAGAGCCAACGGCATCCTCTGGTTGGGATTAGGCAAATGCTTAGTTGAGTCCTAGGGGTTTGGTTTTTTTTTTTTTTTTAGAATATTTAAGAAATTTCATTTATTTTATTTTTTTTATATTTCAGCATATTATGGGGGTACAAAAGTTTAGGTTACGTATATTGCCCTTGCCCCCCAACTCCTGGATGTATACACCCATCCCCTCCTCCCCCACATCTGCCCGACACCCAATTAATGTTATTCCTAAATGTGCTCTTAGCTGATGATCAGTGAAACCAATTTGATGGTGAGTACATGTGGTGCTTATTTTTCCATTCTTGGGTACTTCACTTATGAGTATGGGTTCCAGCTCTATCCAGGAAAATATAAGAGTGCTATATCCCCATTATTTCTTATAGCTGAATAGTACTCCATGGTATACATATACCACATTTTATTAATCCACTCATGTATTGATGGGCACTTGGGTTGTTTCCACATCTTTGCAGTTGTGAATGTGCTGCTATAAACATTCGGGTGCAGATGTCTTTGTTATAGAATGTCTTTTGTTCTTTTGGGCAGATGCCCAATAATGGGATTGCTGGATCAAATAGTAAGTCCTAGGGATTTTGATGCAATAGGGTAGGAAGGTTTCCTGCTCCAACTCAGAGCAGCCCCTCACTTAGCAGCATTTCACAGAGATATTCTGCACAAGCTTTTGTTTGAAGAAAGGGTTCCACTGCTTAAAAACAGGGGGCTGGGGCAGAGTGGTAATAACCACTGTTATAGGCAATTTTGAGCAAAAGGTATCTGACATGACTTTACATTCTATTTATTTTTCCCTTTAAAAGTCAATGTGCTATCTTATTAATGTTCTTCTAGTATAACATTAAATTATTACTGCCTCAATTTTAAAGATTTAAGCATTCTATTCTTTTTAGAATTTTAGAGATAAATGAAACACTAAGGCATTTAGATTCAGAAAAACTTTATCTTTTTAATTATATAAAAAATTAAATCTTATATTGGAGAATTTTAGAATCTTTGGATTCAAAGGTTTCTCCTTCTACTGTGTCAATCTTATATTTGATTTCTTCCTTTATAGAGAGAGTACATAAAAACATGTTTAGTGTTTCCCCTTCTTTCCAGGTTATATTTTATCTTGAGTAGATTTAAAACCAGATTAACTGTAATAGGATTCCAGGATGTGGGCAGATGTCTACTTGTCAAGGACGATCTCTCTTGCAATCAGCTCCTTCATTATTTCGTTGGTACCACCATAGATTGGCTGAACTCGGGCATCCACATAAGCTCTGGATAAATCAAAAGATGATTGAATGAATAAATGAAAGATATTAGAAATAGTAAATTTTGTCTCACCAGGTAACTATTAATTAAAGCATTCATTTAATGAAATCCAAACAATAAAAATCCTTCATAAATTATTCATTTTTCCAGTATGGCATTCATCATAGATTGGTATAATTGTGAACAATTTATTAAGATATTGATAATAAGTATAGCTTTCTTTTAGTTTGCTTCAAGAGATTACAAAGTCAAATTAACATTTATATTTCATCTGATTTAACTTTGTAAAATTCAGCACATATAATAGCATTCTTTAAAAGTCTGCTTGAGATTTAGAAATGCATGGAATGTCTTAGTTTCTTATTTCTTTAATGTTATCTTAAAAGGTTTACATCCAGAAAACAAAAGAGAAAAGAATTTATATACTTTCAGGCATCCCCTTAGATCCCGCCACCTCAACCACCACCAAAAGTATCAATTAATGCTTTAGAAAATATTATTTCCAGAAAATTAACAAGCATTTTTTTAGAAATAGTTAAAAGTCATTCCAGTGATGAGTAGGGTTAAAATACTAAGTGGCTGAGTCCATTGCCACAAAAAACCTACAAAAAATATTATCAGGGATTCACTTTTGATAACCATGATGGCAAACATGCCACTGTATAGCTGTTTTTATCTTTTCTCATCTCCTTTTATCCTCTTGGCTCTGAGATCCGGGGAATAAATATTAGTATTGTTTTGCAGGTAAAGGAACTGGGGTTCAGAGAAGTTAATACATTTACTAATTAATGGTCACTAACAGACAATTGGCAGACTGGAATGAGGATGAGGTATTCTGCCTCTTTGGCAAGTATCTTTTTTATTGTATCACAGCACTTGCCATGGCCCAGGCATTTAGGGCTAGTTATTGAGCTTTGGACTTTCTTAGTAGACAAAATTCAAAGATTTTTTTTTCCAAGTATAAAATCTTGGTTTTAAAAAATTTACTGTTTAGGACAAACTAAATGTGCCAGGTCTCTAAGAACATGACCAATTCTGGACTTATTCTTCTCCATATGCATCAGAATTTCTTACAAACATGGACACTTGGTAAATATTTACTGATTTGATTTACTGTATTATGAAGGATATTTAGAATCTCAGTACTTTCTGATGAAAGTTTTAAAAGCTAGAAACATTTATGTTTTCAAACATATTTTTTTCTGAACAGATTCTGTTGTTCCCCACGAAATCCAGCACCTGCATTTCAAGGACCCACCTACCATTTCAGCCAACTACAGTAATCTCAAATTTTAGACATTTTTGGACTGAGTTGGGCATTTTTTTTTCACATTAAAGAAGTTCCAGTGGAGTAGGTAACGACAAAGATCAGTAGACCTTTTATAGGTTACTAATTAAATTTAGTCATCAACTAAAATTAACAGAGAAGGGCAGCAGCAGAAATGTTTAACCACACTGCAATGAAGCTTTCTATCTCAGGCTGGCCTTCCTAGCATAGGGGAGAAATCTTCAAATGGCAAAGCTTAAACCTCACTTCTCACAGGCCCAAGCCTGTGTAAGACTGAGATAAACCAACATGCTGAAGACCAGTTATTTAAAAAGGACAAAAACAAAAAAGCAAAAAAAAAAAAAAAAAAAAAAAAAAAAAGCACCTCTGTAACCGAAATATAAACAAATAATGTAGCTTAATCTGGGAGATACAAGAAACACAACGAGAATGATTTTTTTCTATCAAATTGAAGTCTGCACATTACATCCACATATTTCTCAATGTGTCTAACTTGGTTTTTTTGATATTAGGATTAGGTAATATACGGGGAGAGAAATGGTAATCTAGATTCACACAATCTTTGAACTAAAAAGCTGGCCAAGAAGAGTGATTATTATTTCTTAAAGGGAATGTAAGTCTCTCAAACAGAAACCAGGGATTTCAAATAAGCCACCAAGCCACAATTTTTGCTTGCTACTGACCTGAAAGAATTGACTCTGAAGAAACAGAGACCAAGGCTTACTCCACATTCTAATCTTAAACCATCTAGATGGTTGCCTCCTTTTCATCTAATGTCTTACAACCTGAACTAAACTATACAAACGTTGAGGCATTACATAGCTTCTGTTCTTAATGTAATTTTAATAAAATGTTTATTTCCCTCATCAAGGACTATAACCATATCAAATGCTTTCAATTATGCTTGCCAAAATGATAAATTTGAAACGCTGCCAGTTTGAGTATGGGTTTGATAATGTTCCCCTTTAGATATTCTATATTAAAATAAAAATTAGAAAAAAGTTTTTAGAAGCCCATAACATCCTTATTTTCAGATTCAGAACTAAACTGGACTTCTCTATATGAATCAAAAATTTCCTTGGGAAAATTTTATATACTGAAAATATTGCTTATTAAATAAAAGGAAACTTATACTTTCTAGGGTAATAAGGAGAAATGCAATGAGGCAAAAGACTATGGGAAGAGGGAAAGAAGAAATATGGAAGAGGACACTGTCTATTTACAAATTGGCACTGAGTCAAACTGATAAGAGTATTTATATATAATACAATAAAAAGAAGTGCACTTAATTTCTTTTAATTTGAAGGAAATAAAAAATATGTTTGACTGGGTATAGAAGGAACACACCTCATTACAATAAAAACCATATATGACACCTCCACAGCAAGTATGCTAAATGGGGAAAACTGAAAGCCTTTCCCCTAAGATCGGGAACAAGGCAAGGATGCCTGATTTCATCACTGTTATTCAACATAGCACTGGAAGTTCTAGCTAGAGCAATCAGACAAGAGAAAGAAATCAAGGGTATTCAAATTAGAAAGGAAAAAGTCAAATTATCATTGTTTATAGACATATGATCTTACACTTAGAGAAACCTAAAGATTCCAGCAAAAAAACTATTAGACCTGATAAAGAAATTCAGTATATTTGCAGGATACAAAATCAACATACAAAAATCAGTAACATTTCTATATGACAATAGCATACAATCTGAAAAGGAAACCAAGAAAGTAATCCCATTTACAATGGCTACAGATAAAATAAAGTACTTAGGAATAAACTTAAACAAAGGAGTGAAAGACTTCTACAATGAAAACTATAAAACACTGATGAACAAAATTGAAGAGGACACAAAAAAATGGGAAGATGTTCTATGCTCATGGATTAGAAGAATCAATATTGTTAAAATGTCCATACTACCCAGATCCTGTGAAGTTTGGATTTGGTGCAGGGGCCACACTCAAGGATCTAGAAGGCCACATGTGGCCCCAAGGCCGCAGGTTCCCCACTCCTGCTGGACAATAATTTCTTGAGTAATACCTCAAAAGCACAGGCAACCAGAGATGAAATGGACAAATGATATCACACCAAGGTAAAAAGCTTCTGCACAGCAAAGGAAGTAACCAACAAAGTAAAGAGACAACCCACAGAATGGGAGAAAATATTTCAAACTACCTATTTTTTAAAGTTTTTTGTTAAGACAAGGTCTTGGCCGGGCGCGGTGGCTCACGCCTGTAATCCTAGCACTCTGGGAGGCCGAGGTGGGCGGATCGTTTGAGCTCAGGAGTTCGAGACCAGCCTGAGAAAGAGCGAGACCCCATCTCTACTAAAAATAGAAAGAAATTATATGGACAGCTAAAAAATATATATATATAGAAAAAATTAGCCGGGCATGGTGGTGCATGCCTGTAGTCCCAGCTACTCGGGAGGCTGAGACAGGAGGATCGCTTGAGCCTAGGAGTTTGAGGTTGCTGTGAGCTAGGCTGACGCCACGGCACTCACTCTAGCCTGGGCAACAAAGTGAGACTCTGTCTCAAAAAAAAAAAAAAAAAAAAAGACAAGGTCTTGCTATGTTGCTCAGGCTGGTCTTGAACTTTTGGCCTCAAGCGATCCTCCCACCTTGGTCTCCCAAAATGCAAGGATTATAAGCATAAGCCACTACGCCCAGCCTCTTTACTTTCTTTAAAAATGATAAAATTCCAGTGGTGAATCAATACAATAAATATGCTTCCTTTTGTTTGAACACATTCTATCTGTAGTCAGTTAAAAACTGCAAAGATTTCACACCTTTTCTCCTCTATATTTGATGTATAAAGTAATTTTCCTTTTTCTTCACATCATTAAGAAAAGTGTAACAGAATCACCATACTCACCTTGCAATTGGGTACTCCCACATATATCCCCAACCTCCGTGGAGCTGCACACAGTCATAAGCTACTCTGTTTTGTAACTCAGATGCCCTAGATGATCAAAATAAAGAGCAGAAAAGGAACATTTAAAATGGATTTCCATGAGCTGTTTCATAATCAGGAAACTATAATATTTATGATTATTTAAATGTACACATTTAACAAGGAATTAAAATGGCATATTAGCCAATCAAAAAAGATGAAAAAAATTACATATGAAATAAATCACAAGAGAATTTTTACATAAAGAATATCTTTTTTATCAATTATATTTCTGGCTAGGTTTCTGGTAAGGCTGGAAACAAAAGGCAGAAAACTCGGACTATTAGGTTTTGGCAATTTTAGGCTTGAAAACGATATAGTAAAGACTTGAATTTGGTCATTTGGGTTTTCTATATGAGCTAAATTACTCAGCCCTCCAGTTCCTTTTGCCTTTGTAACATGTCTTTTTTCTCCAATGATGTCACTTTCTACCTGAAGATCACAGTTCTGAAATTCATCATAAAAAATTTATTTTAGGGTTCTGACTTTTCAGAAATAAATTGAAGGTGAAAGTGAAAACCTAAGAGGGTAGACTATTGAAGTACATGCCATCATATATAGGTAACTTATAACAAAAATATCTGGGGATAATTACTCCTGAAATGTGTGTGTGTATGTGTGTGTGTGTATAAAAATGTGAAGTACTTAAGAAACATTATTTTCTGATTGTATTACAGTTCTAACTGGTCTGGATTTTATTCACCTTAAAATAAAAATATAAGTTAGTTCAAAATTCTTTTCTACTTATTTTTCAATAGTAGGAAACATAAAGCAAAAGTAACATAGACACATTTTTCTATTTAATTAATATTTAACTCAAACCATAGGACAGGTAAGGATGTTCCTAAGAAATATATTAACAGTATAATTATTAATATTACCAGACAAGACTCTGGGGACAATAATATTTGGAATTTGATGGGTTTTTTGTATTTGGCAAGTATTTAGTGAAATATTTACTGGGTTATACCTAGCTGTTTCCTCTGCTTCAATGAGACATACCAGTATGTCTATAAACCTCATGTTTTCAAAGAACAATGAGGTCAATAGCTATCCAAACTCCTCTTTTCTAAAAATATCTAAAATTTTTATACATTTTTCCACCATAGTCAAAAGAATTCATAAATGTAAATATAAAAATTCTCCCCTAAAAGTGCAAGTTCTCAATAATTCAACATTACTTTTCAACCTGGAAATTTTTTTATTATGGAATCATTACATAAAGCACCAAATATTTCCCCTCTTCTACTTATGACCGAACCGAACACAAGTTAATGAATAATGACAGGAATTTTTTCTAGGTTAGTTTTGGGCTAATGAGATGTGAAAATGTTTCTTTTTAAATAGAAGAAACCAAATCCACTTCCAGAATCTGATTTAGACTGTATGTTTTCAAGTCTTAAAATATACAAAAGCCTTATAGGGGTCTTTTTTCAATTAACTCATCTTTAACACCATTGCTAATCATCTTTAATTCAAATGAAAGTTTTTCTAAATGTAACAGAACATTTTTCCCCTTTCACTTAATAGAGCATGTGCAACTTTTGATGGGACAGTAAATTCTTCAAGAATTTTTTCTTAGATCTGGAAAACACCTTAAATAGAAAAATCCTGTCCAACCTAGTCATTTCACAGATAACAAAAAGTTTTCCCAGAGAGAATTAAGTTTAATTATAGTTATTTAATGAAAGAATTGGGACTCTATCCCAAGACTCCTAAGTTTTACTGTTTTCTTTCAACCTCATTATGCTACCACTCTTTGGATAATTTAAAATGAAATCATTACTTGTATAAACTAATCAGTCATCCTACTTAATTACTTTTAATTATCCTACTCTTAATATTTGATTTTCAATAGTAAGTTAAGAATTAAATACCAGGCCGGGCACGGTGGATCCGTGCACTGTGGATCCGGGCACGGTGGATTACGCCTGTAATCCTAGCACTCTGGGAGGCCGAGGCGGGCGGATTGTTTGAGCTCAGGAGTTCGAGACCAGCCTGAGCAAGAGCGAGACCCCCATCTCTACTAAAAATAGAAAGAAATTATATGGACAGCTAAAAATATATATAGAAAAATTAGCCAGGCATGGTGGCGCATGCCTGTAGTCCCAGCTACTTGGGAGGCTAAGGCAGGAGGATCACTTGAGCCCAGGAGTTTGAGGTTGCTGTGAGCTAGGCTGACGCCACGGCACTCTAGTCCGGGCAACAGAGTGAGACTCTGTCTCAAAAGAAAAAAAGAATTAAATACCAATCTGAATAATTTTTAGCACATTATAAATAGGCTTGATGGGACTTCTCAGCATTTTTTTATTTTATTTTTCACTTACACAGCCTCTTCCTTTGAGACCCTTAAGGCTGAACGTAGAGTTGGCAGAATTTCATAACAGTTTGAGCAAACACCATATTTTAATTACTGTAGCACGCATACCAATATTTTGCCATGGAAGCAGTGGGAGAGTCCAGACGTTTCGTTGCATGCAGCTGGAGACAGCTGTCCACAAAAGCTCTGGTTACACATATGTCTGTTTTCAATTCCGCTAGTTTATGCTGTACCGTCTTGAGTTTAAAGGAAATAAAAGAAAAAAATGAGCATGGTAGAAGTACAAATTCTGACTCACCTAGCGTATCAAAAGTTATATGATAAAAGATCTTTAGAGCAAAACAAAAGTGAAATTACTGGGTTTTCCCCTCCATAAAAAGAGCATATGTTACCAAATCAGCTTAAATTTAAAACTCACTATATTTCAGTGTTAAGGAAAATTGTACTATAATAAAAGGTGCAAAAATAGATAGATACATAAATAATATCTCTTTTTAGATTCTAAAATCTAGAGCATTAAGGGCAACTACGTGAAAAACAGCATGATTTTAATATGTGAGCACCATCTGGTGGTACAGTTTTTTAGGTGCAGCGGTTGAAAATACCTATTTTCCTCCAGAGACTAAATTCTGGAAGATTTATTCGCTATTAATGAAATTGAAATTACATACATTTCCCAATTCCGCTTCTAACAGCTGGAGGGACCAGAGGGTTCTATATGTTCATAAACACATACATATTTATTAGACATTATTTTATATTGCAAAGTATTTAATCTAGATCTGCAGAATGCAATAGGAGAATAATGGAATCAGAGCACTCAAGAGATCAAAGTCTAGTGCTCTGCAACCTCTTCCATCCCTCCCCAATCTCCCCCCACAATTGCTTGTCTGGCACAGACTCTAACTCGAACTGAATGGTCTGGAATTGTCATGGTTAATATACCTACATACTTGCCTCCTTCTGTGGGCAATGGAAAACCCATAGTATTTTTGGAAATCATTCCGTTTAGACCATCCTCAATAGTTCCTGACTGCTCTCACTTCAGTCAAGTTTTATTTCATTCCTAACACTTGGCTCTCACACCCTGAACTTTGAGTTTACATCTCTTCTCTTTGGCACTGACTCTTAAACCTCCTTCACAAAATTGGACTTGAAATACTGGCTTCCTGCTTTGGGTAGCCTCCAAAAGTACACCCCATTCTAGTAGACTGCTTAGGTCCAAGGTCTGGATACGGTCAACTGGCTCTATCTTCTTTGTGAAAATTCATATGGAAACAGAGTTTTGATCATACTACCGCAGAATTTATGAGTGAGACAGACCTTCACTGTAGCTAACAGAAGTCATAAATATGGACGTTAAAGAGAAAGGTGGTGCAGTGAAACTCAAACTAGCAATTAAGTGCATCTCACCTATGCACTGGCAAGTCCAAAGCCACAATTGAGTTCTCAAAAGAGGACTGCAGGGCTAGAGCCTCAGAGGATGCTGGGCCTGCTTTTACTGGTGGCTATAACAATTCTCAAACCACAAAACTGAATCTTTCAGTGTCACTGGCAGTTGGAACAGTTTTCTTACTTAGCATTTCTGGAAAAGAATAGAATGGAGTGTAATAAGACCCAGGACCAGGCAAGACCAGGATGTGTTAGGTAGAGTAGGAGCTCTGAGGAGCAGATTTCTCACAGGATATCAATATAACTACTGTGCTGACAAAAAACCCAACTGACTGTCTTTCCCTGTTCTAGAAACAGAGAATGTTACTAGCATCTAATTATTCCCAAACCAAGCAGTAGGAAGGCTGGCACCAAACTCCTTCCATCTCTGTTTCCTGGCCCCTAATTCTGAACAAGCTGGGTTACATCAAAACTTTCTTCCTCTCTCATTCTTTCTTTTACTTTTTCTATCTCCATTTCTATTAATTATATATTTGATTAGGCCAAATTTCTACCGTTTAATCAGCACAGTTTCCCACTCCCACCCTACACATTCAAGTTCACAAGAAGTGAAAAAAGTAGGAAAATAATCTTTTATATATATTGAAAAATAGATGAGTATATATTCCATGAAAATCCCTGAAGCTGAATTCTAAGCCTACTCCTGGCTTAGTTCAATGACACTATCATATTTCATCTGGAAAACAAGGGGGATCTAACAAGTCTGGAGATAATTTTGACCTGACATGATAATCACATTTGAAAATTTATGCGCTATGTACAGTATGAGAGAATCAAGATCTCTAAGCCTGATTCTCTCACACAAGTGCTATTCTAGGTGAATGCTGGGAGCTTTTAGAAGCCGAAGTTAAATTTCAGACAAAGATAGAATCATTTAGAATTCTTGCTTCAGTGCATTCAGTGAGGTCCAGAGGTCCGAAAGAAAATGTCTCCAAGAGTACGTAATTTACTCTGGGGATAAAGAGATTAAATATTTATGTATTCTTGGTGTTGAGCTGGGTATTACTAAATAGATTTGGTCTTTGCTCTTCACCGCAGACACTGAATCATGCTTTCTGAAATCATGCCTTAATGAATGGCAGGTAATAACTGTACCACACATTTTGTGAGTGATCAACATGTTCATAGCAGTATTTTTAAGTCATTAATATTCACTAGTAGATACTCCTGAAGATAGCATCTTAAGAAAATTCTTCTGAAGTTACTAAGTGGACTGGAGAGAGTCTCTTTCAGACTTCTGAATGACAAAATTCTTAGAACCACAGAATTATGGAATTGGAAGACACCTTGGAGAGTTTATCTAGCCCAGTATTCATTGAAACAACACCATTGGCTATATTATCATACATTATTATTTAAATATAAAATAAAACAAATTAGGTTTGCTACCTGATTTTATAGCTAATTAACACCATGCTCAAGGTCTTAAGAACTAGATATTCCTGTTTTGGAGGCATGGAAGGAAGAAGTGCTATTTTTTTCCTCTCCTATTCCTGTCCCTAATACTTTGTGCCCTTAGAGTCAAGAACACATACCACATAGGAAATGACTAACCAAGAGCTCTCATTAGAAAAGAACATTCCATTTTCACTTCATTGCCCACTGGGTGAAGGAAATAAGAAAAGAAAAAATGTCCATCTACTTTAAACTTCTGGGCAGTAAAAATAGTGTTTGGTTTAAGCGTGTAGGTTCTGGAGTTAGAATTCTGTGTAACTTGGGGCACGTTACTTAACCTCTCTATGCTTTAACTTTCTTACCTGTAAAATGAGGATAATTAAAATACTTATGTAGGGTTGTGGAGAAAAAAATGAAATAATTCATTTAGCACAGTGTTTGGCACATAGGGAGTAGTCAAAAAATGATAGCCATTATTATTTACCATCTGAATTTTATGGTTTTATCTGTTCTATGGAAAACCATGAGACTTTATATCAACTTTGTAGACTATAGATTTTTTTTTAAATCTCATAACTATTACTACATCAGTATGGTAGGTCTCTATTCTAAAAAGGAAAATAAATTTTGTGACATGCATCTAAATGGTCAGAAAGGCCCCAAATGTTCAAAATTCAAAAATAACAAAGAAAAAGGAAGCTGAATAGTTATATGGTCATAAAATGACATTTGGCCAAGTATAATGTAACATTTAAAGATCTTCTATTTCAACTGAATAGGTAGGACTGTAGTATATACCCAGCTATAGAATAGGAGGTGTAGGTATGAATAGTCCATCTTCTCTGAATATATTCCTAGCTTGAAATATGAAAATATTATTCAAAGATATTTATTTAGATAAAACAAGAAGATTAAAAGAAATATCTCAGAAATCCTAGAACATATACATATATTTGGAAAACAATACTACTAGCTAGCAACAATGTACCTGTGGAAGCAGAATGCTACTGCCACCTACTGAAATTTCAGTGAACTACCGTTGAAAGGAGGCAACAATAAAATGACGCTTGTGTTGAAAAGGAAGGATTAAAACTATTTCTTTTCTTTTTGCTATCAAATAGACTAAATTAATATTTTAAAAGAATATTTTCCCCTATGGGAAAACAGTATAGACCAATTTCCTATTTCCTTCATGGTTAAATGTGTCATTCAGGCAATCTGAGTAGTAGATTTATCTTTCTTGTAATCTAATAAGAAGTCCATAAACACAGGAAATGTAGATTTCCAAATGGATGAAAAAATATCTCTGTTTGGTTCGATTGTTATAGTATCCAGAATAAGAATAAAGGCATGGGTGTTCTAATAAACATTTTTGATGTGAAAGTGGTAGTGGTTGGATTTCAGAAGCAAATGCTACTGATTCCACTTTGGCCACAGTTGAGAAAGTTGTATCACTTCCTTCATATTGTCAGGGGCCTACAGTGTATATTTCCAGAGTCATACTTATCAAATTACATTTGAGTACATAACCTTTTTTGTTTTGTTTTGTTTTTTTGAGAGAGTCTTGCTCTGTTGCCCGGACTAGAGTGCCATGACGTCAGCCTAGCTCACAGCAACCTCAAACTCCTGGGCTCAAGCAATCCTACTGCCTCAGCCTCCCGAGTAGCTGAGACTACAGGCATGCACCACCATGCCCGGCTAATATTTTATATATATTTTTAGTTGTCCACCTAATTTCTTTCTATTTTTTTAGTAGAGACAGGGTTTCACTCTTGCTCAGGCTGGTCTCGAACTCCTGAGCTCGAGCAATCCTCCTGTCTTGGCCTCTCACAGTGCTAGGATTACAGGCGTGAGCCACCGCGCCTGGCCAGTACATAACCTTTACAAGGCAATAGTATGTACTTACTCAGTGAAACAAAAAGGAATACATAATGTACGTCAGTATTTCTTGATGGGAGATTATTGGTATTTTGAGTGAGACAATTAGTTGTAGTAAAAAGCTATCTCTGAATTACAGGACATTTAACAACACTGTTCTCCAAGGCACTATACAAGTAACACCACCAATCACTGTGCACCCCCCATCCCCAACATTTCTAAATGTTTGAGGGAAAGGTTAGTCATAAAGGACCGCTGATATGTGTAAATCAGTGATCCATAAATGAAAAGGAATAGAAAGTATAACATCCTTCCTCTTAAGGAAATCACATTAAGCAAGTCAAATCACACTGTTTTTTAAAATGTTTTCTTGATTGTGTGCTTCATTTTTAGAGATTCAGAACAACTGTTTTAGGTCTGTTATGTCAATAAGAAAGGATGTAAAGACTGTTTTTCAGGATGGAGAAAAGTCAGTCTGATGACCATATATTTACCACACAGTTCCCAAAATGACATAGAGATGGTCCAGATCAGGAGCAAGAGGAAAAAGTTGATTATAAGTTCCCTTACATTGGAAGAAAATAAAACAAGACATTACATAAGGGAAAGATAATAATAAAGCTAAATTTAATGAGGGCTTACTTTGCTAGGCAATATTCCAAGCACTTTTTGTACATTATCCCATCTAATCATTGCAGCAACCCTATGAGGGTAGCCACTGATAGTGTTCACAAATAGGAAAATATTTCTATTTGTGAATAAATTTTACAAATCTTAAGATTCACAATGGTAAGATTTTATAATTTTACAAATCAAATACATTTCATACATTTACAAACAAGAACATTTCTGAGAGAGAACACAACTTGCCTAGACTACAGAGATTCAAGTAGCTGTGCTAGGACTTAAGCCACACTTGAACAGAATTTCTATAATGCTGGTCCTGAAAAGCTTCCAAGGTGTATCATTTCTACCTTTCCCTTCACAAAGCCTTTCAGCCAAAGTCATTCTACTTAAAACTTTTCAAGTAGTATTCCAACTCCAGGGTATTTTCCTGGTGAGATATTTCACCAATTTGATTGAATGCATTACTTATAAACCCTTCATTTAAGAAGAAACTAGACAGTCTAAAATCTATTAATAATTGACATGTTGGATGACTGTGGACACCATATACTGAGCTCTTTTGCAAATACTTAAAACTTCCTGGCAAAACCCAACCTTACATAAACGTAATTATCTACCTTCTCTGTGTTTATACGGGGGCAGCTAAATCCTTATAGTAAAGCTGATATGCAAAATAACAGAAGGTACCATTGTACATTTATGATCACTAACCTCATTTGGGTCCTCAACACTGCCAGCAGGCTGTGTTTCTCCAGTTAGTTCATTCTCACTCTGAAGAGGGTATTTCAAACCTTCCTTGCTCTCCTTGGACACTTCCATGCCCCCTTCACTCACTTTTCCTTCAAGAACTAACTTTCTCTATTGTTCTTTAAGGAAATAGAAGTCTTCTGAAAAGAACTTTTGTAGTTTTCTACCAACAGGGCTATGCATTTAACTGAACCCCCACACCCTTCCTTTCCTCTTTTCTTCCTGATACAATGGAGGAACACCTCTCCTACGGAGATGGGAAAGTCTATCTTTTCACATGTGTCAGTACCCACAACCTTACCCTTTCTCAAAGACCCTGTTCATTTGATTATCCCATCCACATCTACAATCTTTCCCTCCTTACAAAATCCTTTCTCTAGGTATTAAAATATTCTCTCGTATTCCCATCCTAACAATAACAAAAAATTAATACCCCCCAAGTATCTCCCTTGAGTCCCAAATCCTTCTCCACCCTCTCCCCTCTTCTATTACCATCCTTCCTCTCAACTACCATTGACAGCCAAACTCAGCAGAGTTGCCTGCCATCAGTATCTTTACTTCCTTCTATTCCTCTACTCTGGCCTGCCACCCCCCAATTCTGCCCCCATTAATGGCTCTTGCTAAATAGTCTCCACATTATTATATCCAAAGGGCACTCTTCATCCTATTTTTCCTCGAAGCAGCATTTGGCCCCACTCCCGCCTACATGAAATCCCCTTTCCTCCTTTGCTTCTGTGACAACACTCTCCTGGTTTGCTTTCTCCTTTCTAACTATTCATTCCCACTCTTCTTTGTAGTCTGCCTTTTCCATTCCACCTTTAAATCTTGTAGTTTTTTTTCATGGACTCTGCCCTAGGACCTCTTCTTGTCTTATACTCTACTCTTTCTCCTTCAGTGATTTTCACCTTATATGAAAATTACCCCAAAT
This sequence comes from Eulemur rufifrons, assembly GCF_041146395.1. Classification (NCBI taxonomy): domain Eukaryota; kingdom Metazoa; phylum Chordata; class Mammalia; order Primates; family Lemuridae; genus Eulemur; species Eulemur rufifrons. Next base: position 24,318,857 of record NC_090983.1, on the reverse strand, counting down.
TTGTTTACACTAGATCCACTTCAGATGAGTAAATTGATATCACCTAATATTAAACCATATGACAAGCTTACCTGTATGTGGGCAACTGTTTTCCCAAAAGCTTTTCTTTGTTTAACATAGTTCCTGGTTTCTTCAAACATGAATTCAGAGGCTGAAATTCCCAACTCAGCAATTAACAACCTTTCCTATAATATAAAAATTGGGTCTTAAACATTATTCTAATTATACAAGTGATTTTCACTCAATTTCATTTATGAAAAATCCTATAAATAATCTTTATAATAAACTCTTAATGATTAATTTATTTATTAATCTTTATAAGAAAAGGCTCCTACAGGGGTTTATGAGATTCTTTTGACATATCTGTAAGGATAACCCTATAAAGTAAATCCTTTATTTTTATGAATGCTTGTCTTTATTATATGTATGTAATTTATTTAATCCCCCCTTCTCTTTATTCATATATGAGCAAAGAAATTCCACAGTTTTTAAATTTATTTATCTCTGTGCACCAATGTAACATGTGCCTGTGGAAATTAACATTTTTAAAATACACAGGTTAAATTCTATTAGTGTAAAAGTAGCCTCAGTCAGTTTAATTCCATCATGCTGGTGATTTTCATATTCTATTTAAGTGCCAGTGTTCCTAGCCCTTGTTCCCAATTCCATGTTTACCCCATGGCAAGGCAGCCACCAGGCAGGTGTACTCACTTACATTGGCATCCAAGGCTCAATGACCACTTGGCAACCACATTCCAAAAACTGCTTGGGGACTGACGCTATGTAGCTAAAACTTTTCAGTCTGAATTTAACACCTTTTCTTTTTGATTCACAGTTGGTATTTAAAAACTTTCAAATGTTTTGGTGAAATTTCCTTACAAAGAGCTAAAAGTTCTTGATTTGCAGTTAAGAAGCTAAAATCATTCCAAGAAAGAATCAAGGAACTGAAATACCTATTGTTCCTACACTTTATAAGCATTGATTAGATATCTCTGAGTTCAGTTATTTACTTATCTAGCCTATAAAACTCATACTTTTACTACAATTTTAATACTCAAACGATTGGCTATTTCACAAATTTTGTGTGCATAGATTTATATAGTTCTATATTGTTCTATTTCAGTTCGTTATCTAATCAACAGATGGAATCTTTAAACACTTCTAACCTGTGGAAGCTCTTGCATGAGGTAATAGAAGCCTTTATTCTCTTCTCCAAGTAGGGCACTAGCTGGCAATCGTACATCTTCAAAGAATAGTTCTGCAGTATCCTAAGAGACCAATGAAACAGAGAATGATCTTAATTAAATCTCCCAATAACCCAAATGAAGGGTATCCAAATGGGGGTAGAAGAGGTCAAACTTTCACTCTTTGCTGACGATATGATATTATATCTAGAAAACCCCAAGGATTCAACCAAGAGACTCCTAGAATTGATAAATGAGTTCAGCAAAGTCTCAGGATACAAAATCAATGCACACAAATCAGTGGGTTTCATATATGCCAATAACAGTCAAGCTGAAAATCAAATCAAAGACACAACACCTTTCACAATAGCATCAAAAAAATTTAAATATTTAGGAATATATTTAGCTAAGGAGATGAGAGACCTATATAGGAAGAACTACAAAACACTGAGAAAAGAAATTGTAGAGAATGTAAACAGATGGAAAACCCTACCTTGCTCATGGATCAGCAGAATCAATATTGTTAAAATGCCTATACTATCTAAAGTGATCTACAGAATCAATGCAATCCCTATCAAAATACCAACATCATTTTTTGCAGATCTAGAAAAAATAATTCTATGCTTTGCATGGAACCAAAGAACCAGAGAAGACCTGGTATACCCAAAGCAATCTTAAGCAAAAGGAACAAATTGGGAGGTATCAGTCTACCAGACTTCAAGCTATACTACTAGGCTATAGTAACCAAAACAGCATGATACTGACAAAAGAACAGAGATATAGACCTTTGGAATAGGACTAAGAAACCAAATATAAAACCATCTTCATATTGTCATCTAATCTTTGACAAGGCAGACAAAAAAATACACTGGGGAAAAGAATCTCTATTCAATAAATGGTGCTGGGGGGTAGGGGATGGGTGTATACCTACATAATCAGTGCAAGGCGGGCACACTGTCTGGGGAATGGACATGCTTGAAGCTCTGACTTGGGGCAGGGGTGCGGGGCAAGGGCAATATACATAACCTAAACTTTTGTACCCCCATAATGTGCTGAAATAAAAAAAAAAAAAATGGTGCTGGGAAAATTGTATACCCACATGCACAAGACTGAAAATGGATCCGCACCTCTCACTTACAAAAATCAACTCACCATGGATAACAGACTTAACCCTAAGACATGAAACCATAAGAATGCTAGAAGAAAATGTTGGGAAAACTCTCATAGACATCAGCCTAGGCAAAGAATTTACGAAGAAGACCCCCAAAGCAATCACAGCAGCAATAAAAATTAATGGGATCTGATCAAATTAAAAAGTTTCCGCACAGCCAAGGAAACAGTCATTAGAGCAAATAGACAACCTACAGAATGGGAGAAAATATTTGCATGCTACACATCTGATAAAGGGCTGATAACTAGAATCTGTAAAGAACTCAGGAAAATCAGCAAGAAAAAATCAAACAACCGTATCAAAAAGTGGGCAAAGGACATGAACAGAAACTTTTCAAAAGAGGACTAATGTCTAACAAAACATATGAAAAAATGCTCAACATCTCTGATCATCAGGGAAATGCAAATCAAAACCACAATGAGATACCACTTATCTCCAGTGAGAATGGCCTGTATCAAAAAGTCCCAAAACAATAAATGATGGCATGGATGCGGAGAGACAGGAACACTCATACACTGCTGGTGGAACTGCAAACTAGTACAACCTCTGTGGAAAGCAATATAGGGATATCTCAAAGAGATACAAGTAGAACTACCATTTGATTCAGATCCCATTACTGGGCATCTATCCAAAAGGAAAAAAGTCATTTTGTAATAAAGACATCTGCACTTGAATGTTTATGACAGCACAATTGCAAAGATGTGGAAACAACTCAAGTGCCCATTAATAAATGAGTGGATTAATAAAATGTGGTATATGTATACCATGGAGTTATGCTCAGCCACAAAAAACAATGGTGATCTAGCACCTCTTGCATTATCCTGGATAGAGCTGGAGCCCATTCTACTAGATGAAGTATCACAAGATTGGAAAAACAAGCACCACATGTACTCACCATCAAATTGGTATTAATTGATCAACATATATGTGCACATATGGTAGTAACATTCAGCAGGTGTTGGGCAGATGGGAGGGAGAGGAGGGGATGGGTAAATTCATAACTAATGGGTGCAGACCGCACTATCTGGGGAATGGGCATGCTTGTAGCCCTGGCATGGGCGACGCAAAGGCAATATATTATAACCAAAATGTTTGTACCCCCTTAATATTCTGAAATTTAAAAAAAGAAAATAAATAAATTAAAATAATAATAATAAAAACCTCCCAATAACCCAATGAGGTTACTGTAATTTCCATTTAAGAAAAAAACCAAAAAACCAACAAATTGGAAGCCAAATTGGAGTGGTTAATTGGAAGCCTAGTAAGTGGTAAACAAGAATTCAAATCCAGGTTCATCTGATTCTAAACCTTGTAGCTTTCCCACTGCAATACACTGTCATTCTGTCTGTAATATTGTCCAATTCTCTAGGTACTAGGTACTAAGGATTTCCAATACATATAAAGAAAAACCTGTGTTTTTGGGAATGAATAGAAAAACATTTTCTGTTCTTCACCATTTTCTTCAATACATTTTATAAATAGATGGCTTACTGCCATTAATTTTGCCATTTCTAAAGCAGATATTCAAAATACCCTGACTTATTTCCATTGCTGACCACCAGAGAAAGATACAGGGGCATAAATGGGAATAAATCTCCATTATTATTTCTGAAAAGCATATTTTAGGAATTCAGCATAGGAAGGTATAATTGTGCCACATGTAATACTCTATATGTCTTCTAGATGATTAATAGGAAACTCAATTATTACCTGAATATGATCTATATTATGACTTACCTGGGCTTTTAATCCCATTTTATGTAGCTTTCGTCCCTTGATAAATCCTTTCATTCCATTTTCCACCAGAAAAAGGCTAATGCCATGGGCTGGAGAGCGAGCTTCACGATTTGTGACTGCTACTACAATCACAACATCACTTAACCACCCATTAGTGATGAACACCTGCAAAACCCCAAGTACACTGTAATGCACCACAGGAATTCAGATCCATGTGCAAGTTATGATTAGGGGAAGCATACTCAAGAATACGAAAGCAGACAAGATATGTTTTATACCTCTCTCAGTACCCTATCCAAGAATTTGCAAGGTTGATTATTTACACATGAAGTTATCAAGGATCAGGGAAAGATTACCCAGTGCTTCAAAGAATGAAACCTATACATTTTCTTCTCATTATTAATATTATAAATAATAATTAACAGAGATTTTTTTTAAAAAAAAATAAAACCAAATTATCTATTAAAATGATAAATTGTATTTTAGAAGAAAGCTATTGATAAGGGAATCTGCTCTAAATGGCACTATTATTAAAGTATTTGTACTCTTAGATTTATCAGTTTTTGAAAAGGCCTAGTTTTGTTTTTTATAATTCATGGCCTCCTTTTTTCAAAATGGCCTAAATAAGAGAGACTATGATTAAGGAGGAAAAAAATCACAAACTAAATAGGAGAAATTATCAGATGATATTGATTCAGAAAATGAAATACACTCAGAGCAAATATTACTATAACTTTTCATTCTGTGTTTTTTCTGTGTCATCTGAACCAGTTTCATGGCTTTAGTTGCCCTCTACATGCTGATTACTACAACAAGTCTGTATCTAAGCCACATTTCTTGCTAGGATCTAGACGTGTGTACCTACCTTCCTAACAAAGTTATAAGAGAATACTCCTTGTAAATAGACTTTCTCAGTTTCTTTCCTAGTTATGACAGTCAAAATTTGAATACAGCTGAAATTATCCCTAATGAGGGCTAATATTTTTTGAGAGGTATTAAATGCTTATAAAATGACAGATCCTCATGGTAGGTATTATATAGATAGGATGCAAAGTTAACAAAGAAACAGAAAAAAATAATTCTCCACGAGTACATAATACAAACATCATTGTGAATTTCCTTTCTCATCTTTTTTCTTTTAATATAGTTAAAATTATTGATGTGTGCATTTTAAATCCTGCTTTTCATTTAATATTAATATGTAATTATTTTCCTATACTGTTAAAAACTTTGTGTCAGTATTTTAATGATTGCATATTAGTTCAGATGTACTATATGTGCTTACACATTCTTTTACTTTTACTTGCTTTTAATTGTTTTTACTATTCCTAATGGAATTTTTGAAACAGAGTCTGTGGTACCTTTCCTAGGTGGTTCCCACAGAAGCTCATAACTGAGCAGACTAGGCCTGCTTAGAAAGCTAGAGGCATAAGACAATGTGGTTCCCGTTTCACTTTTGACCAAATATCCCACTTTTTTTTTCAAAACAAGCCCTCTATATGCAGGGAGTTAACTGATTATATGATGGAGTTGGCACCTGTTTATTCTTAGGATGACTAATCTAGACTAATATTTATTAGAATATATTTGAAAAACACCAGTGACTCAATTTTGTAAATGCAAAGTTATTAGCTTATATAAACAAACAAAAACTAGTCCTTCAACAGACCTTGGAAAATAATTGCCCAAAGACTTCCTTGAATTCTATCGCTGATACTTTTCTCTCCTAGGATCTTGTGAAACAATTCCTGATATTTATGAAAAAGCGTTTTTCCCAGTATTTCATCAACATAAAGTTTATGTACTGTTTGTCCCATATTTGGGCAATGTGAGCCTTACATTCCCCTTTTCTGGTTTGAGATGGGCTGTCTGGAAGCTAAAACAACCTTTGCCATCTTAGTGAAGGGACACGCAAAATGAAACATAGAAGAGACTATCACAGATCTTATGCAATATAAATGTTGTAAATTTCTGTCTCCCAAAACATCTAAACTCAATTTCTGTGTGAATTCTTAGATTTAATAGAATCAATACTGAGTAGTATTTGAGACGTTATTATCCACGGCACGACTCTGGAAAGAAGGGCTATGGAATTCCCTCTTTACACACCTTGCTTCCATTCAGAATCCAGTCACTTCCATCCCTTTTGGCATTTGTTCTTACTCCTTGCAAGTCGCTGTAATTGAAAGAAAAGATAAAATTCATCAACTGGTAAAAATTAAATTATACAAATGCATGTACGTATGTATGTCATAAGATTATTCAAACTGGTATGCCATTATAAAAAGTGTCTTATATTAGGAACATTCACACAATTGCAATAAAAAATCATGTCTGATGTTTTATATTATAAATCACTTATACAAATAGATATATGATTACGATTAGATAAACTAGCCAGATTTTATAGAGTGGTTGGACTCAGGTGACATTTCAAGATTATGTGTCACTATGTACTTAGCTGCCTTCATATAACTTGGCTCCTTCCCCTATCTCTATTCATCAAAAGTTTAGCTATTAAAAAAACTGTCTCAAATGCCATTTTCTCTAACAAACCTGCTCTAAAAGTAGACTAGATTATTTTTCTAAATATAAAATAAACAAATACTGGTAACTAAAATATGAAGAATATAGGCAGTATTCCAAAGGAGAAAAATAATTTTACTTCCTGGAATGAACATTATTAAAATATATCCTTCCAATATTTTTCTATGGACATAGATATACCCATATATGTATTTTTATAAAATTAGAATCCTACTTGTGATTTTGATCTCTTAACAATATCTAATGTTTTTCTATAATTTTTATTAGCTTCACAGAATGTCATCATATGGATTTATCATAATTTTTTAAAGCAATCCCCTATTGTCAAACACTTAAGTATCCCACATCAAAAAGCTTCATGTATAAATAGTCCTCATCACTTATTGTTGTGAAATTTTTCTGATTCTTCTTTTTGTATGTGATCTTTATATTTTATACTCCATGGCACTTTTTTTAAAGTTACTCTTTGTATTGGGCAGAATAATGACCCCAAAAATATCAGGTCCTAATCCAGGAATCTGTGTTACCTTATAAGGAAAAAGAGTCTTGCAGATGTGATTAACTTAAGGATCTCAAGATGGAGAGATCATAGTGCTTTATGTGGATAAGCCCTAACTGCAATCACAAGCATCCTTATAAGAGAGAGGCAGAGGAAACTTCACAGACAGAAAAGAAGGCAATGTGACCACACAGGCAAAGATTGCAGTGATGAGGCAACAAGGCAAAGAATGCTGGCAGCCACCAAGAGACAGAAGAGGCAAGGAGTGGATTCTTCCTGTAACCTCTGGAGGGAATGTGCCCTGCTGACACCTTGATTTGGGCCCAATAATACTGACTCTGGACTTCTGGCCTTCAGAACTAAAAGAGAATAAATTTCTGTTGTTTTCAGCCACCAAGTTTGTGGTAATTTGTCACAGAAGCCATAAGGAAACTAATATACTGTCTTAGAGTATTTATCCTGAATTTCAGTTATCAATAAAAATTTATTATCTTTCCCAGCTACCCCACTTATCTGACTCAAGCTTCCTGAGGATATGGTGTATATATCAAGATCATGTTCATCTGCCCTGTGCCTAGCATATTGCTTTGCACATAACAGGCATTTAATAAACATTTGTTGAATTACATTATTAAAAATGCCAAGTGTACAGAAAAGAGTGAATATAGCAAGCCCAAGACTGCTGTTCTTCGAAAGGCTTGTTGCAATGTTGCCCATGGCCGGCATCTGAGAGACTGGATTTCAGAACTCATAAGAGGGGCTTACTGTGTCTAAACTGTGCAAACAATGTGGTTTATGCTGAATACCTGCTTTCTTTCTGGGAATTTCAACTCTTTGGCACATGTTAGGTAGAGGGTGCCTTTGAGGTCAGTCTCCAATAAAACCCTGGCATTGCATCTCTAATGAGCTGCACCTTGGTAAGCAATATTTCACACATGTTATAACTTGTGGCTGAAGGAATTAAGCATGTCCTGTGTGACTTCACTGGGAGAGAACTCTTGGAAGTTGCTTCTGGTTTTCTACGGTTTGCCCATGATAACTTCTTTGGCTGATTTTGCTTTGTACCCTTTACTGTAATAAATCATATCCATGATGCAATATAAGCTGAGTCTTATGAGTCTCCCTAGCAAATTATTGAACCTGGGAGTAGTCCTGAGGACCTCAAACACACCAAGACATTAGAAACATGAATTGCAATTCTCTATTACACATCTAATCACTTCAAACATCACAGGTAAGTTTCAGGAGGAGATCGCATAACATAGAGCCCACCTATATGAAAGACATTAAATGACAGACATATGTGAACTAATCTGTAGCTTGATTATCATCAAAAGGGTGGATGTTGATAGTGGACATTTTGAAGCTGAATGCTGTTGTATTCTGACATCATAATTTTCATCATAAATATGAAGTATCAGTTATTGAAGTCTGTACATAGTTTATGAAAACAATTCTACACAGGGACATATCAAAGAAAATATAAAGGTAATGACATAGCTCCATTTGTAGACTTTTCTTACATTTTTGAAGGGTAAACATGAAATATTAAAAATTGTTTAAAAATATACTACTTAGTAATGCTAAGAATTCTGATCCTCACAATAATCCTATTAAGTATCATTACCTCAATTTCACTGATATAGACACTGAGGCTCAGAGATTTTACCCAAAATCACACAGCTGGTGTCAGAATACTCTGACTCCAACACAGTCATCAATTTGCTCTATGAACTTGGTCAAAATACTTCATTTATCATTTTCTTTCTTCCCCTTATATAGAGAACACAATTATCTCCATATTCCAGACAGATTATTATAATAGCCAAATAAGAAAATCAACATGAAAAAAATTGTAAAATGCTAAAGTAGCATACAAATTAAACATAATTGTACATAATGAAGCCTCCTATGTACAAGGAAGGGGAAAGGCAGTGAAATTCTGGACATTTTCCAGCAATCGCAGGCTTTCTCGTGGAGGCCAAATCAAAGCATGAATACAGACAGTGGCCAACCTATCTGAGGGCAAACAAAATGAATCATGTCCCCTTTTCTCTATTTATTTCCTCCCACGTGATTTTCCTTATTTCTCACCATAATTCCTCCACCCTCTATTACTCTTCTTCATCTGCAGCTTTTCTCTGTTCTTGCATTCTTTTACCTTTACTCGTGTCTCTAAATATCTGACTGATTTGCTATCCTCCCATGACTCTCACTGACCTTCCCTCCCCCCAAATCTGGCTATTTTCTCCATTCGCATTCCTTCTTAATTACATATACCTAACCACAGATGAGGGCAGAAAGTTTAAACAAAAATCAAATGAGCTTTTGTTTGCATGTGTAAGTTGGACATAAATCAAGATCTCATTTATTCTCTTGCTTCTAGGTAAAAGCTAACACGCCGTGGGTTAGAACTGAAACGTACTGCTCACAGAGCTAAAACAATTCAATCTGAATACTGGCAGCCAGCCAGTTATCTTAGAGAATGAAATTAAAACCAAAGGAAGAAGATTAAATTTCTACTTGTGTAGATCACATTATTTAGGCAACAGAAGTGAACAAAAACCTTTTATCTTTGGCAAAGTTAAGTATCAGTATTGGCCTGTAATTACAGATTTATATCTTAAAAAGATAAATACAATTTTAGCGTGCTGCTAAGTGACACTATTGAATATTAAGAAACGTAAAAATAAATAATACTGTCAAAAAAGAAAATTTATCAACATAAATCAGTAGGGCCTGACCTTCGCAGAAACAAATCCTGGGTTTTTTTGTACTACTTCTCCCGCATCTTTACACTCTTCTTTTGCACTACCTGCTTCCTGTTGGCCCATAAGGCCCTGCTCTCCTTAACATAAATCATCTCCCTTCCCGTTCTAGCCTGTCAAACTACTTCCTCCTCTCTACACTTCCTGTCACCACCCAATTAGTGTGTATTCTTTGCCTCTGTTTTCTCAATAACCACCTCACTTCCTTTTGAAGTTTTCTGCCCCTCCACGCTACTGAAATCACAGTGAAAAGATCATCGGTGGCCTGCCATGAATTCTTCATTCTCGACATTATTAACTCCTCCTTCTCATCCTACTTCCGCCTTTCCAACTGACTTTCCTTTTCACTTATAACAGACAGCACATGTCTAGACTTTTTTCAAACTCTCAATCCGTCTCTCTGTTGCTCCATTTTCTTTCATACAGTTCTAAACGAAACAATCCCCACAGTTTACTCCTTGGTCCCTTTTTTGTCCTTCCACTTTTCCCCTTGGGCATCAGGTCCTGCTATGTGGAAGCTCTTCCTCCAATTCTTACATAACTGGTTCCTTCTCATTCATCAGATCTCAGTTTAAATATTAACACAACCACTTGTCACAGGCCTTTCTTAGTATTTATATCTACATTTGTTTTTCCCTCTTTCACCAAACACAAACATCCCATTAGTCTATAGTATAGCACTCTGTTTCCTTCACAATACTTATCATAATTTATAATTACAAATGTATTTGTTTGCTTGTTCTTGTCATTCTCCTCAATAAGTACAGAGACCACATCTGTTTTGCTCATCACTGTATACCTGGCATATTAAAGGCACTTACTAAATAACCAGCAAACGACTGAATACATGATCTTATTCATTCCCACTGCATCAATTCTGGCTTATTTAAGAAAGACTTTACTAATGTATTTATTTATTTATCTATTTATTTATTTGAGACAGGGTCTCATTCTGTCACCCAGGCTAGCATATAGTGGCACAATCATAGCTCACTGAAACCTCAAACTCCTAGGCTCAAGTGATCCGCCTGGTTCAGCCTCTCAAGTGGCTGGGACTACAGGCCTGCAGCGTTATACCCAATTAATTTACTTCTATTTTTTTGTAGAGACAGGTCTCACTATGTTGCTCAGGGTAGCCTTGAACTCCTGGCCTCAAGCAATCAATCCTTCCTCCTCGGCCTCCCAAAGTGCTGGATTACAGTTGTGAGCCACCACACCCAGTCTATGAAAGACTTTTATGTTTTTTATTTTATTTTTTATTTTTTTTGAGACAGAGTCTTACTCTGTTGCCCGGGCTAGAGTGCCATGGCATCAGCCTAGCTCACAGCAACCTCAAACTCCTGGGTTCAAGCGATCCTCCTGCCTCAGTCTCCCAAGTAGCTGGGACTACAGGCATGTGCCACCATGCCCGGCTAATTTTTTCTACATATTTTTAGTTGTGCAGTTACTTTCTTTCTATTTTTAGTAGAGACGGGGTCTTGCTCTCACTCAGGCTGGTCTCGAACTCCTGACCTCAAGCTATCCTCCTGCCTCGGCCTCCCAGAGTGCTGGGATTACAGGCGTGAGGCACCGCGCTCAGCCGATGAAAGACTTTTAAAACCTGTTGCTACTCCTCCATGACTCCAGAGTTCCAAATACACTTTTTGACAAGCTGCTTGACATTTACATGTCTTGCCCCCATATCTAAAATTCATCATGCTGAAAATTCAGCTCATAACCCACCATTTTATTTGCATAAAACTATGTTAGTATCGCAAACAGAGCACATACTAAAATCCACTTTATTGTTATTTTCCTGCTGGAGTTTTACTTGAGGTCATGAATTATGTGTTCATCTTTGTTTTCCTTCCAGTACCCAGTTCAGAGTCTTATATAAACAAAGTACTGAGAAAATGTAAGGGCTTCCAAGAATTCAAAGCCAACTACATGTTGACTTACCTTCCAGCCCCAGGCTCTGTCATTGCTATGGCACCAATACATTTGCCTGCTGTCATCTGGGGGATGAATTGCTTAATCTGTTCTTCTGAGCCATAGTTTGCAATATAGGGCATGACAATATCTGAATGAAGATTAAACCCTGGGCCTGAACAATTTGAATATCCTCTTGGGGAAAAAAAACAAGAAGAAAATTTAAAACACATAATAGTTATTCTGTTTTCAGTTTGTTTGATCTTCAATTAAAAAATGACTAATACAACAACCAAGTATTAAAGTTTTTAATCACATTGTGTTGTAATAGCCTGTCTGCTCACAAACCTGTGATGACATCCCTGAACGTTTTCTCTTTTTGTTTTTACTAATCTTTTAATTTCTGGTTCTATCATAATAACAGTGCTCTAACAAAGCTCAATAAACACTTAATGAATTAAGAGATAAAATATTTTAAAATAGAAATCACCTACAATTGTATTCTCCTAACACAGCAACTATTTTTATTATAATCTCTTCTATTTTACACTGAATTTTCAATTGTCCAACAAAATTAGAAAGCATTTTTTTTTTTAATCATCTCAGAAAGGTGAGCAGTATGCTTACAAAACAAGACTCAACCTCAAATGTCTCCATACTTACTGCTCCTCCCAAACAACAGCTGCAGAGTACAAGTCCCCACCAATACCACCATGATGTTCTGCAATATTGACACCAAGCAGTCCTTGTTTTCCGGCTTTTTCCCAAAGCTCCCTACTCACTTCTCCAGCTTTCTCCCATCTGCAAATGACAAATATTTTAAAATCAATATTTTTGTATTGTTTAAATGGCCACAACTTTGAATTTATGAATGATTTTGTGCAAAAATGTCCTCTTAATGTAAGGTAACTGTTGACACTGGCCATACACTTCTAATTGCATCTGACTTTTTTACACTTCTTTTTCTCTTCTTTACTTCTTTGTGTCTGCCACTTCTTCCTCCCAACCTTGACTATTTATTAGACTTGAAAATTATACCCACTGGTAATCACTGATGTAGTTTTGTTAAGCCAGTGCTCTGAGGGTGCAAGCTAAGTTGTGTCATGTAGTTATGGGAATTAATGCAACTTGTCCTGTAAAGGCAATTCTCCTCAGCATATTTGCTTAAAGTGCTGAATTTATGGGACAAGCATATCAAAGCTGACAAAATAGGCAACCTCATTACAGTTTAAATGGGGACAACAGGAGAGCAGAAGCACCTTGCAGCATAGCTCTGTCAAAGGAATTTCTGAAAACATTAGATGTTTGGGTAATATCAGCTTTTATCCTTTAAAAATGAGAATGGAAAGCCAGGCGCAGTGGCTCATGCCTGTAATCCCAGCACTTTGGGAGGCCGAGGTGGGAGGATTGTTTGAGGCCAGGAGTTTGAGACCAGCCTGGGCAACAGCAAGACCACATCTCTAAAAAAATAAAAATAAAAAAAATTAGCCAGGCATGGTCAAGGCTGCAGTGAGCTATGATTGATCAGGCCACTGCACTCCAGCCTCAAAAGACTGAGACTCTGTCTCTTAAAAAAAAAAAAGCAACCCATGGAATGGAGGAAAATATTTTCAAATCATATGATCTGATAAGGGACTGTCTAGGATATATAAAGAATTCTTACAACTCAACAATTAAAAAAAAATACCCCCCCCACAAAGAAAAAAAATCTGAGAATTTTTTTTAAGTGGTAGATATAGTTAGTAAGATATGAAGTATTTTAAAATACTGATTGAAAGTAGATATAGACACCATAAGAGATTTAAAAAAAAGAATTTGATTATACGTGTGTTTTAATGTAGTTGTTGCTTCAAGTAGCTTTGGAAATATTTTTATTATTGACCCCAAATTTATCAACTTTTATTATTTTTACTTTAAGTTCTTCTTACCAATTTTTTTCTGAAACAAACAAAAAAAAAATGTTTTTTGAGACAGGGTCTCACTCTGTCGCCCAAGTGCAGTGGCATCATCGTAGCTCACCGCAACCTCCAGCTACTGGGCTCAAGCGATCCTCCTGCCTCAGCCTCCCAGGCAGCTGGGACTACAGGCATGAGCCACCACACCTGGCTAATTTTTGTACTTTTTTGTAGAGATGAGGTCTTGCTCTTACTCAGGCTGGTCTCAAATTCCTGGCCTTAAGCAATCCTCCTGCCTAGGCCTTCCAAAGTACTAGGATTATAGGTGTGAGCCACCATGCCCAGCCCTGGAACAAAATTTAAAAGCAGTGAAAAAATAAACAAAAGAGATTCTCCAAGAGAAAAGTATACCATGTCTCTCTTGTCTTTAGGAGATAGCTGCTTTTCACCAAAAACTAGTTACAGCTTCTGAGTTTAGCTAATTTTGGTCATTCTTCAAGAAAGTATTAGTAAAAACCTAAAGGAAGCTGTTTTAAAATAATATTTAAAAATGATTCTAAATGTTGTAAAGTACAGATGATCCCTGATTTGTGATGGTTTGATTTATCAACTTTTCGACTTACAACGGTGGGAAAGTGATACGCATTCAATAGAAACCATACTACTAGGACTCTTAGGGCCTTTCTGTTTTTCACTTTCAGTACAGTATTTAATAAATTACAAGAGATATTCAATACTTTATTACAAAACAGGCTTTGTGTTAGATGATTTTGCCCAGCTGTAGGCTAATGTAAGTGTTCTAAGCACATTTAAGGTAGGCTAAGCTAGGCTGTGATGTTCAGTAGGTTAGGTGTATCAAACCTCACAAACTTATGATGTTCTTGAACATTTTCTCTCTTTATTTTTACTAATTTTTAATTTCTGGTTCTAACAAAGTAACAGTGCTGAGAATTTTTGTGTTTTTTAAAATAATATAAAACAGTGTTAACAGAACAATAATGCATTTTCAGCTTTACACTCTTTTCAACTTAGGATGGTTTTAGCAGGATGTAACCCCATCCCAAGTCAAAGAGCAACTGTATTGGCACTGAATAAATTTTGGAAACAGCAAAATCTTACTTTAATAGAAGTGACATGTTTTGGAAGCAATCCCAGAAATAAAATAATAATAACAAAAGAAATGACAGATTTGGGGTCAATAAACAGTAATTAGTTAATCAAGAAATATCCAGGTGCTCGCTTCGGCAGCACATATACGAAAATTGGAAAGATACAGAGAAGATTAGCATGGCCCCTGCGCAAGGATGACACGCAAATTCGTGAAGCGTTCCATATTTAAAAAAAAAAAAAAAAGAAATATCCAGTAGTAAAAATTCTTAGAGGTAGCCAATTGCCTAACAAAATTTGTATTATGTCAGCCTTTTGAGCTTTTACATATTTTAATCAATTCATGAAGCAGAAAAAGAAAGACCATGAAATTGACTAGTATTTTTTTGCCACTTAACCATAGTTTTCAAAAATACTACTCTTAGATTAAGTTGCAAATTTTCAAATGTTTTTATTTTTGTATTGTACATCTTAAAATTCATTTACAAAGCTCTGAACTAACAAGAATCCTGTGATCTTACAGTATTATGGTGAAGAGCAATAAAAATGTCAATAAAGCAGTAAACATAGTATTTTTTCTGTACAGCATACAGCCTTGTAGGAAATGGTCCTATTGTACTCCTAGTGTATATTACATTAAAGGAAAATGTGCCACTTACTCTGAGTGATGAGGAATCACTTCTTCTTGAAAAAACTTCCTTACACTTTCCCGGAAAATGTCATGCTCTGAAGAAAAGATTCTTCTGATTCCAATATCTGTTAATTTTTTAGCAGAAGGAGTTTCTAGTCGTTCTTCCCCTCCAGAATGAGAACATCTTAAAAAAATATATGCATTAAGTAAATTAAGTGCATTGTTACTCTTCATACTAAAATTAATGCCACTGAACAGCATGGAACCCTGATTTTTTTTCCAGAGACATTTTAGAGGAAGTAGAAAAAATTTGAAATATGACAAACCTGAGTTCATATTTGAGCATCACCACCTTTGATAGGATCTACCTTGCCTAGTTGGGATTAAGAAGTAGTTTATCATTATTCAACTCAGTCTCCACCTCCAAATCCATAAAGAGGACAATACCTAGAACTAACCACAGGACTGAGTTGAGGTGAAACAGTGTTACATGATACATTGCTTAAATTATGCAAAATTCAAATAGTACAACAGAATAATACTGATAAATTTTCATGTAATGTACAATGTTTAAAATAATACAAGCCCTCCAAAATTAGTATTTTATCCAGAATCATACAATTTCAAATGGCAAGAACATAAGATGTACACTGCATTGATAGATGTTATCAACACATTACAGAGCCACTCTGGGTACAAACCAAAATATCCACCAACCTCTGTAAGGATTCCCGTGGGATTATTCAAGACCCACCCCCATACACACCAAGCTTAATATGAGACTGCTCTGTAGTTCCTTTAGTCCAATGGTCTTCAGAGTTTCTTTTCCCCTGAGCTACCCTTGAAAGGAATTTTGAAAATCTATGTACCACTTTGTACATTTTCAAGCTCACATCATAAACTCTTTTTATCATATATTAAAATATTGCCAACAGATATTTTTCTGTTTTGCATTAAATTCTGATTTCAGTTTCTCTCTTCCTTATTTGGACCCCGCTTTTTTTTTTCTTTTCTTTTTTAGTCTTTGTCCAGAAAAGACCTATTTCATGTAATTAATCAAAGTACACTTAAAGGATTTTTTTCCCCATAGCTTTTAACTAAACATTTCAATTTTTTCCCCCAAAATGGGTTATTTGGTTCTAGTTTTATTTATTTATCTTTGCTTAATGCTATGGACTGAATTATGTCCCCTTAAAATTCATACATTGATTCTTCCCTGGTTTGGGATTTTAGAAGAAAAAAAAATTAATACATTGAAACCCTAACCTCTAATGTGATTGAATTTAAAGATAGGGCTTTTAGGAGTTGAGGTTAAATGAGGTCAGAAGGGTGGGGTCTTAATCTGATAGGACTGGTGGTTTTATGAGAAGAGAAGTTAGTCTCTCGGTCTTTCTCTTTCTCTTCCCCCTTCTGTTCTCCCCCCCAACCCCCACATTCATGCCCAAAGATCACTTGAAGACACAGTGAGAAGTCAGCAGTCTGCAAGCCCGGAAGAGAACCCTCCCCAGGAACTGAATCAGCTGGCACCTTGATATTGGACTTCCCAGCCTCTAGAACTCCGAGAAATAAATTTCTGTTGTTTTAAGTCAGCAGTCCCCGACCTTTTTCCCACCAGAGACCGGTTTCATGGAAGACATTATTTTTTTTAGTACATTTTTAATTTATTTATTTATTTATTTATTTTTTTTACTTCATCTTATTATGGGGGATACAGAATTTGAAGTTACATACATTGCCCATGTACCGCCTGTCTCCCCACGTCAAAGCTCCAGGCGTGTCCGTTCCCCAGACAGTGCGCGTTGCACCCATAATGTAGGTATATATCCCTCCCCTCCTCACTCCCCCTTCCCGAGTCAGCACCTTCAAGCGTGACCATTCCCCAAACGGTGCACAATGCACTCATTATGTGGGCATACACCCATCCTCTCCCCCCACCTCCCACCTCAGTCTGATATCCGATTGGTATCGTTCCCAGATGTGTATTTAGGTGATGATCAGGGAAACCAATTTTCTGGTGAGTACATGTGATGCTTGTTTTTCCATTCTTGGGATATTTCACTTAATATAATGGGCTCCAACTCTCTCCAGGAGAACCATAGAGATGTCGTATCTTCATTATTTCTTATAGCTGAGTAATATTCCATGGTATACATATACCACAGCTTGCTAATCCAATCATGTATTGATGGGCATTTGGGTTGTTTCCACATCTTTGCTATTGTGAATTGTGCTGCTATAAACATTCAGGTACATGTGTCTTTGTTATAGAATGACCTTTTTTCCTTTGGGTATATGCCCAATAATGGGATTGCTGGATCAAATGGCAGGTCTACTTGAATCTGTTTAAGATACTTCCATAATGCTTTCCACAGGGGTTGCACTAGTTTGCAGTCCCACCAGCAGTGTATGAGTGTTCCTGTCTCTCCATCCATGCCAACATGTGTTGTTTTAGGATTTTTTGATAAAGGCCATTCTCACTGGGGTTAAGTGATATCTCATTGTGGTTTTGATTTGCATTTCCCTGATGATTAGGGATGTTGAGCATTTTTTCATATGTTTGTTAGCCATTCTTATATCTTCTTTTGAGAAATTTCTATTCATGTCATTTGCCCACTTTTTGATAGGGTTGTTTGATTTTTTCTTGCTGATTTTCCTGATTTCTAAATAGATTCTTGTTATCAGTCCTTTATCTGATGTGTAGTATGCAAAAATTTTTTCCCATTCTGTAGGTGGTCTGTTTATTCTCTGGACTGTTTCTTTGTGCAGAAGCTTTTTAATTTAATCATGTTCCATTCATTTATTTTTGTTGTTGCTGTGATTGCCTTAGGGGTCTTCTTCATAAATTCTTTGCCTAGGCCAATGTCTGTAAGAGTCTTTCCTACATTTTCTTCTAGAATTCTAATTGTTTCACACCTACGGTTTAAGTCTGTTATCCACCGTGATTTGATTTTTGTGAGAGGTGAAAGCTGTGGGTCCTGTTTCAGTCTTCTACGTGTGGCTAACCAATTCTCCCAGCACCATTTATTGAATAGGGATTCTTGTCCCCAGAGTATGTTCTTTCCTGCTTTGTCAAAAATTAGGTGTCTATATAAGGATGGTTTTATATTTGGAATTTCTGTTGTGTTCCACTAGTCTGTGTCCCTGCACTTGTGCCAGTACCAGGCTGTTTTAAGAACCACAGCCTTGTAGTATAGGTTGAAGTCTGGCAAATTAATACCTCCCATTTTGTTCTTATTGCTTAAAATTGCTTTTGCTATACGGGGTCTTCTCTGATTCCATACAAAGTGTATAATTATTTTCTCTACTTCTGTGAAGAATGATGTTGGTAGCTTAATAGGGATTGCATTGAATCTGTAAATCACTTTGGGTAGTATAGACATTTTAACAATCTTGATTCTTCCGATCCACGAGCATGGTATAGTTTTCCATCTATTTGCAAGTTCTGCTATTTCTTTTCTCAGTGTTTCATAGTTTTCCTTAAAGAGGTCCTTTACCTCTTTAGTTAGGTATATTCCTAGATATTTTATTTTCTTTGTTGCTATGCAAAGAGAAATACCAGCTCTCAAACATTTGACACAAACCAGACTCAAAATACCAATATGTTACAGGAAGAATTTCAATTATGGATTATAAACAAGCTGAATAATATACAAGAAACAATGGATAACCAACACAAAGAAACCACAAAAAAAAAAATACAGGATTTAGAGGAAAAATTCACTAAAGAAATTGAAATATTGAAGAAAAACCAAACTGAACTCCTAGAAATGAAGAATTCACTCAGAGAGCTACAAAACACTGTGGAAAGTCTCAAGAGCAGGGTAGATCAAACAGAGGAAAGAATCTCAGAGATTGAAGATAACTCTTTCCAACTAAATAAGTCAGTCACAGAGATAGATCAAAGAAATAAGAGAAATGATCAGAGTCTTCAAGAAATGTGGGATTATGTGAATAAACCTAACTTGAGAGTTATTGGCATTCCTGAGGGTGAAGAAGACAATAAGCAAGGGTTGGACAAGCTATTTGAAGACATAATTGAGGAAAATTTTCCAGGCCTTGCTAAAACTCTAGACATACAGATTCAAGAAGCTCAAAGGACCCCTGGGAGATTCATAGCAAATAGGAAAACACCACGTCACATAGTCATCAGGCTGACCAAAATATCCACTAAAGAGTCCCTTCTTCAAGCTGTAAGGAGAAAGAAACAAGTAACATACAAAGGAAAGCCCATCAGAATTACGCCAGATTTCTCAACTGAAACCTTACACGCAAGAAGAGGTTGGGGTCCCATTTTCCCTCTTCTGAAACAGAATAATGCCCAGCCTAGAATCTTGTACCCAGCTAAACTAAGTTTTCTATACGAAGGAGAAATTAAGACATTTTCAGATAAACAAAGGTTGAGGGAATTCACCAAGACAAGACCAGCCCTCCAGGAAGTACTCAAAAGAGAGTTACACACGGATCAGCACAAGAAAGACCCACGAATGTAAAACTACTCAAGAGCTAAAGATCAAATCCCAGATACCACAATGGCTCAAGAGAGAAAACATAGCAATGAAGTTCTACCCAATAAGCTGAACAGAAAACTGTCCCACATCAGTTTTCTCAATAAATGTGAATGGCTTGAATTCCCTACTCAAGAGACATAGACTGGCCCAGTGGATTAAAAAAACACAAACCAAGTATCTGCTGTCTTCAAGAAACTCACCTAACCTGCAAAGATGCATTTAGACTGAAAATAAAAAGGATGGAACTCGAAAATTCAAGCAAACAGTAGCCAAAAGAAAGCTGGTGTGGCAGTCTTAATTTCCAATAACTTAGCTTTCAAACCAACAAAAGTAATAAAAGACAAAGATGGTTACTACATACTGGTTAAAGGCATAATTCAGCAAGAAGACATGACTATACTCAATATATATGCACCCAACCTAGGTGCACCCAGATTCATAAAGCAAACCCTACTTGATCTGAACCAAATGATAGATAACAATACTATAATAGCTGGAGACTTTAACACCCCACTGACAGTACAGGACAGATCCTCTAAACAGAAAATAAACAAAGACATAATGGACTTAAATAGAATGCTAGAACAAATGGGCATGGCTGACATCTACAGGACATTCTACCCAAAGTCCACAGAATATACATTCTTCTCATCAGCTCACGGGACATTCTCTAAGATTGACCATATCCTAGGACATAAAGCATGTCTTAAAAAATTCAAAAAAATAGAAATTATACCATGCATCTTCTCAGATCACAGCAGAATAAAAGTAACAATGAACCCAAACAGAAACCCTCATTCCTACTCAAAGTCATGGAAGCTAAACAACTTTCTCCTGAACAATTATTCTATAAAGGAAGAAATCAAGACGGAAATCAAAAGTTTCTTTGAATTAAATGACAATGGAGATACAACTTATCAAAATCTATGGGACACAGCTAAAGCAGTCTTGAAAGGAAAATTCATATCCATAAATGCCTATATCAAAAAGACAGAAAACTTGCAAATAGGAAACCTAATGAATAGACTCAAAGAGCTGGAGAAAGAACAGAATGACCCCAAACCTAGCAGAAGGCGAGAAATTACTAAGATCAAATCAGAATTAAATGAAAAGGACAACAAAGAAACTATAAGGGAAATTAATAAAACAAAAAGTTGGTTCTTTGAAAAGATAAATAAAATAGACATACCACTGGCTAGACTAACCAAGAGCACAAAAGTAAAATCTCTAATAACCTCCATTAGGAACATGAAAGGAGAAATCACAACTGATGCCACAGAGATACAAGATATCATCTATGAATTCTACAAAAATCTTTATGCACACAAACTGGAAAATGTGGAGGAAATGGACAAATTTTTGGAAACACATAGTCTTCCCAGGCTCAACCAGGAAGAAATAGAGTACCTGAACAGACCAATATCAAGAACTGAAATCGAAACAGCAATAAAAAACCTTCCCAAAAAGAAAAGCCCTGGTCGAGATGGGTTCACACCCGAATTTTACCATACATACAAAGAAGAACTGGTGCCCATCCTACATAAACTATTCTCCAATTTGAGAAGGATGGAATTCTCCCCAACACGTTCTACCAAGCCAATATAACATTGATACCAAAACCAGGAAAGGATGCAACAAAAATAGAGAACTACAGACCAATTTCTCTCATGAATATAGATGCAAAAATTCTCAATAAAATACTAGCAAATCAAATCCAAGTGCTTATCAAAAAAATAATCCACCACGACCAAGTGGGCTTCATCCCCGAGATGCAGGGGTGGTTCAACATACGTAAATCTATAAATGTAATTCACCACATAAATAGAAGCAAAAACAAAAACCGTATGATCCTCTCAATAGATGCAGAAAAAGCATTTGACAAAATTCAACACCCTTTTATGATAAGAACACTTAACAAAATAGGCATAGATGGAACCTACCTAAAAATGATACAAGCCATATATGACAAACCCACAGCCAACATCATTCTGAATGGGGAAAAATTGAAAGCACTCCCACTTAGAACTGGAACCAGACAGGGCTGCCCACTGTCCCCATTACTTTTCAACATAGTATTGGAAGTCCTTGCGAGAGCTATCAGGCAAGAGAGCAGAATCAAGGGAATCCAAATAGGGAAAGAAGAGATCAAACTCTCACTTTTTGCTGATGATATGATGTTATATCTGGAAAACCCCCAGGATTCAACCATGAGACTCCTGGAATTGATTAACGAATACAGCAAAGTCTCAGGCTACAAAATTAATATACACAAATTAGAGGCATTTATATATGCCAATAACAGTCAATCGGAAAACCAAATTAAAGACTCATTGAAGACATTTTTACTACAGATCGGGGTGGGAAGGTTTCAGGATGACTCAATTGCATTACACTTATTGTGCAGTCAAATCTCTCTTCTAATGATAATCTGTATTCGCAGCCACTCCCCAGCGCTAGCATCACCACCTCAGCTCCACCTCAGATCATCAGACATTAGATTCCCATAAGGAGACCACAACCTAGATCCCCCACATGCGCAGTTTACAGTAGGGTTAGTGCTCCTATGAGAATCTAATGCCACCACTGATGTGACATGAGGCGGAGCTCAGGTGGTGATACGAGCCGTGGAGAGTGGTTGTAAATACAGTTGAAGCTTTGCTGGCTTGCCTGCCACACACCTCCTGCTGTACAGCCCGGTTCCTAGCAGGCCACAGACCCTGGTACTGGTCCACGGCCCGGGGCTTGGTGACTGCATCTTTAAGCAACCCAGTCTATGGTTATTTTGTTATGGCAGCCAGAGCTGCCCCAGGTTTAGTTCATTTTGTCCTAGGCTTACCTTTTATATGCAACTTTTAATTGAGCTTTATTTGTTAATATAATCTGAGATGCCTTTTAGAGATTACCAAAGCACTGGTGAAGGAACCGCTGAGCTAAAGCCAGCCCTGAGATGCCTTTTAAATGATAACCTTTAGCTGTGAACATTTAATACAGTTTTTATAGTTGGTCTGCTTTTTGTCTTCATAAGTATTTTTCTGATTACTGTACTGTTATCCAAATCATCATTTTAATGGCTTATCCATTCATTTAGTTAACAAATACCGAGTACCTATATTGTGCCAAGCATTGTTCTATCTAGTGACTTGGAATACAATAATGAACAAAGGACTAAGATGAGGACAAAGCTTCCTGCCTTCAATCTTACACTCTAGCAAGGGGAGACTGAATGATAATAAATGATAAACACAGTAAATAAGCCAATAATATAATACCTTAAGAGGTGATAACTAATATGAAAAAATAGAAGTAGAGAAGGGATCAGGAGTGTGTCTGGTGTGAGGTAGGGACAGAGGTTTCAGTATGAAATAGTGCAGTGAGGGTAGGTTAAACTGGAAAGGTGAGATCTGAGCAAACCCTTGAAGGTCACAGTGAGCCAAGCACATTTCTAGAATACAAACATATTAAGACAAAAGAACTAGAGCAAAGTCTGCGAGTCTGGACAGTGTCCGATGTGTAATGGAAAGAGCAAGAAGATCAAGTGTGGATGGGGTGGATTGAGTGATAAGCGTAGTAGGTGAGAGGTCAGAGATAACCAGGGACCAGGACATGCAGGGGGCCATGCAGATCACTGTCAGGTTGCAGCCAATAAACTAAAATCTACTTTAACTTTATAATTGAAATGATTGGGCCAGGCGCGGTGGCTCACACCTGTAATCCTAGCACTCTGGGAGGCCGAGGAGGGAGGATAGCTCGAGGTCAGGAGTTTGAGACCAACCTGAGCAAGAGCAAGACCCCGTCTCTACTAAAAAAAAAAAAAATGGAAAGAAATTAGCTGGACAACTAAAAATATATAGAGAAAAAATTAACTGGGCATGGTGGCGCATGCCTGTAGTCCCAGCTACTCAGGAGGCTGAGGCAGAAGGATTGCTTGAGCCCAGGAGTTTGAAGTTGCTGTAAGCTAGGCTGACGCCATGGCACTCTAGCTCAGGCAACAGAGTGAGACTCTGTCTCAAAAAAAAAAAAAAAAAAAAAAAAAGAAATGATTGGCTCCAAATTCTTGCTAGTAGAAACAAAACTACAAAGCACATATTTTTTCACATAGATTTTCCATACTTGAGATTTTTCCTCAGGAAAAAATATGCTGAGACTAGGAACCTGAGGCTCTAGGACACTGAATCATTTATTTGTCAACATGGTGAGTAAATAATAGAGTCAGAATTTTCATTTAAGGCCGGGCGCAGTGGCTCACGCCTGTAATCCTAGCACTCTGGGAGGCCGAGGTGGGCGGATCGTTTGAGCTCAGGAGTTCGAGACCAGCCTGAGCAAGAGCGAGACCCCACCTCTACTAAAAAAAAATAGAAAGAAATTATATGGACAGCTAAAAATATATATAGAAAAAATTAGCCGGGCATGGTGGCGCATGCCTGTAGTCCCAGCTACTCGGGAGGCTGAAACAGGAGGATCGCTTGAGCTCAGGAGTTTGAGGTTGCTGTGAGCTAGGCTGACGTCACGGCACTCACTCTAGCCTGGGCAACAGAGTGAGACTCTGTCTCAAAAAAAAAAAAAAAAGAATTTTCATTTAAGTCTGCATAGATCTTAAAACGTTATAGCCCATATTGTGTTAGGGAAATCTTTGCAATATTTCTAAGTAAAATACACTAAGACACAGGAAAGCAAAAGAAATGCCAAAAGAATTAAGACTTTCAGGTCAGTCAAAGGTGGTTAAGAGAGAATATGCAGTGGGAAGAAAATCAAAACACTTGGCAGCAAATTTGTTGGAACATCTATTTCTTAGTCTAAAGACAAAAAAACTGTACTGAAAAAAATTGGCTTTTTTCCCCTAAGGCAGTAAAACTGCTACCGATCTTACTGACTAGGCTGTAATTTTTTTAAAGCCTCATTTACATTTTAAAACGGAAACAATCTCCACCAGCACCTTCCAGGACACCTAGGTAGCTGGTTATAAACATACAATCTCAGGCCTCATCCCAGACCTACTGAATCAGAATCTGTACTAGTAACAAGATCCCTAAGTAATCCATATATGTTAATATATTAAAGTTTAAGAAGCCTGTTCTAATAAAACTACAGCCCTCAGGTTTTCCCTTTTCCAATATTCTCAATATGAAGGTAGATTTTCTTCCCATACTTCAACCAAAATAACTTCTATTAAGGCAGACATTAAGGGATTTGCAAAAATGTAAAACAATGTAATTCTTTTCACTTTTTTCCGTTTGTTGAGGAAAAGTTATTTTTCATAAAAATGTTATTTATGTCAACATGTAATGGGCTTATTATTGTTACTTTTATTTATGTATTTATTTATTTATTTATTTATTTTGAGACAGAGTCTTGCTCTGTGGCCAGGGCAGAATGCAGTGGCATCATCATAGCTCACTGCAACCTCAAACTCCTGGGCTCAGGTGATCCTCTTGCCTCGGCCTCCCCAGTAGCTGGGACTACAGGCCCACACCAACACACCCAGCTAATTTTTTCTATTTTGGGTAGAGCCAGGGCTCTTGCTCTTGTTCAGGCTGGTCTCGAAGTGCCGACCTCAAGCAATCCTCCCACCTCAGCCTCCCAGAGTGCTAGGGTTACAGGCGTGAGCCGCCATGTCTGGCCTATTACTTTTAATGAACTAAATATTTGTAAAATATCTCAGTTTTGTAAGACATCTATTGCTATTGATATAGATAGATATAACCTACATAAACAAAAGATCTTTGGAGTCCCCTAACTTTAATAGCATAAAGGAGTCCTGTTATCAAAAAGTTTGAGGATTACTGTCTTATGATGTCCCAGGGAAGAATTTGTTAAAATATGTGTATCCTAAAGAAAACACACCTTCTTGGTGAAGCCTTCACAACCCGCCCCAGGAAGAGTAGACATTCCCTCTCACAGCTCTTACAGCATCTTTCAGTACTTTACAACGCTGGTGTAATTAGCTAATTTACTGGTCCTTTTACCGTTATTAAATAATGAATTCTCGGTTCTTCCAGTTTGTTTACTCAATGAATGGATTTTATGCTTTAATCGGTATCTGAAACTTTTAATCTTATTGTAAACACCATCTTAATAGTCACCGAGCCATTTTAAGACTTTCTCATCACTCCTCCGCATTTAGCTAAAGGATCTGTTAATAAATCTAATTTCCTTGCCAGTTAATTCCCTCACCAAGTCATTTCTATCCCGGATTACTTGTCTTGGACACTTCTGGTCCGTGCCGCGTCAGAGTCCAATTCTCAAGGTCACCATCAGGAAGCGAGTCTAAACCGCGGCGGCTACCGCCTGTCACAGTTTACTGGGCCAAAGGTCGCAGTCTCAGCTCTGGCAGCTGCGCCCAGGAGGTGACCAACCCCCCGCCCCCCAACTTGAGGGAACTCTCCAAAATGCCGGTTCCCGGGTCTCACACTGCAAGCCACTGAACCAGGCGGGCTGGACCGGGGCCCCGGAGAGAGCGTTTGACCAAATCTTTCTCTGCATGGTGGGGTTGTCAGTTCTGGGGGCTGCACGGCCGACACCCCTGTTCCTCCACGAAGAAGCCAGTCACACCCATGTTCTGGAAGCCGGGGGACAAGGCTCAGCACTTGCTCTGGACCTGAGAGTGGGGCAACCCCCGCTCCAAGTCCCCCAAAACGACGGGTGTCGCCCCTGCCCGGCAGCATCCCCGGCCGGACTGCAGGCCCGGCCGGCACTCACCTCGCGGCGGGCGGCAGGCGCGGCGCACAGCGGCTGCCCAGGAGGCGCAGGGACCCGCGGAGGAGGCGCGAGGCCATGGCCGCAGCTACTAGAGGCGGCAAGGACGGCGGACGCGGTTCCCAGGTACCTCAGTTCCTCTGCGTCTTAGGGCGGGGACGGGCGGGAGGACTGTCGGCCGGGGCGTTCTACCCTGCACTCCTCCGGAGCAGACGTCTCGCCCTGTGCGCGGCCTTCCGGAGCCCGCAGACTGCCCGCCCCCATGCAACACGCCCCTCAAGAGCTTTATCAGTCATAGGCTTCTAAAAGAGAAACTGTTGACTTTCCCTGCAGCATTATTTATCTAAGCAGTTGAGCTATGGAGTCCCCCAAAGGCTCCCAAATACATAACCACAAAAATTTACGTGAAGTTTATTTTGTAACATTGGAAATTGGTTTACGTCACATAGACAACTATATAAACACTGTATTCAAAAAATTGTGCAGTTATCATTTGTTCTTGAAAAATTTAGGGGCTACTTCCTGAAAAAAATTAAAATATATTTAATATGCAAATAAAAAACGCAATGTAGTTTTCCTTGAATTCGTATCTTGCCATTTCCGTTTTACTCAGGTCATCAACTGTTTAATAATCTACATTTCATTTCAATGAAGTCTGACCTCTTGAGATTCACAATTCTTTTCTTGTAATAGAAAATATCTGAAGGTTTTTGAACTCTAAAGAATGTGCAGAGTGGATTTCTGAGGAGGTTAAGCAGAATATTAAGGCCATTACAACAGTCAAGGACAGCTACCATGGGCCTGACATGGTGAAAGTGAAAAAGAGACATTTTGTATTAGAAATCAACAACTGACAACTAACTCAAGGTAGGGCATAAATAAAAAGCTTTAGAAAGTTTTAATTATAAACAATCAGAAGAATGTGAACGTTTTTAATTGACAGAGGGAACACAGAACTCCATCAGTCTTGCCAGAATGCTAGACCTGCCAGCCTGCCATCCCTACCTCTACATCTGCGTATTAGCTTCATGGAACCAAACACAAGGTGATAATTAGCTGATCAAGTAACCTACCAGTGTGGGGCAATAAGGGACCTGTAAAGGAAAAGACAAAGTTTTTTTTCTCTCTGCTGGTACTCAACACACTCCATGCCACTTCCAATCACCAAAATGTACAGGGGTTTTTCCTGCACATACCAAGTAATTTTACAACAGACGCTGGGTGTCTAATTATTCAATTCAATTCTCATGCTATCTACCTGCAGATAGGATCAGAGTCCACAGATTGAGCAAGTAGGGCTCAATCCCAGAAGACTGCCCCCACTCCAGAAGACAATGGCAAGTCCCAGATTGTGAACTGTACTTTTGACCAATCAGCTATATATTGGAGTTCCCACAGTCCGCCTCCATGTGTTTCATAATTTGTAGGATGGCTCATAGAACTCAGGCAAACACTTTACTTACATTTACAGGTTTATTATAAAGGCTATAACTCAGGAGCAGCCAGATGGAAGAGATGCATAGGGCAGGGTATTGGGGGTCGGGCTGTGAAGCTTCCATTCCTCTCTGGCCCACCACCCTCCCAACACCTCCATATGTTCAGCAACCTGAAAGCTCATCAAATCTCCTTGTTTTTATAGAGCTTAATCTCAACTCAACCACCCTTCACTTGTCCTGGAGGTTGGTAAGTGGGGCTAAAAGTTCCAACATTCTACTCCTCCGATCACTTGTTTTTCTGGCACAAGCCCCATCCAGGTCTATCTAGGGGCCCCAGCTTAAGTCACTGCATTAGCATAAACTCAGTTGTTATGACAGGGGCTAGTTATGGGTAACTAAAGATACTCCTATCACTCAGGAACTTCCAAAATTTTTAGGAACTCTGACAGGAACCAGGAACAAAGACCAAATATACTTCATATTATACCGCAGAACCCTTCTCCTGCATGGTCTTGCCAAGCCTCTGAAAAATGAGGATAATAATAAAAACACTTTAGTGTGCCTTGGTATGGTTGTTGACAATTGCTATCAGCAACAGCACTTGTTGAATCAGAATATTTGATGATGAGTTACAGGATTCTGGATAGTTAACAAGTCTCACAGATGAGTTGTAAACACTAAAGCATGTGAAATGATTGACGAGATGTTTCATGTAAGGTGCACAGCATAGGGGTTGGCACATAACACTCAGAAAATATTAACTGTTTTTATTGTCCTCCACTTAACATACTCACAAGCCTTCTCTACTCTTTCAGGTCATGGGCACTTTTAACAATGACCTTTGTAATCAATTAGACAAAAATTTTTTTTTTCTCATTCCAATAATTGGCTCTAATAGTGATATTTCTGATCAAGTAAAATGGTACTGAGGTAGAACTGTAGAGGAGATATTTGGGACATGTGGGCCTTTGTGATACTCCTCAAATCAAGTTATGTCGGTAGCTGTGTTTCTAGACTGTAAGGTCAGGCATGCCCATGTAGATGACACAGGAAAGACTTTTCCAGGGACTTTAGGAAATTTTTTTTTTCTTTTTTTTTCTGGAACACTTCTCAAATTTGCACATCATCCTTACGCAGGAGCCATACTAATCTTCTCTGTATCATTCCAATTTTATATGTGCTGCCAAAGCAAGCACAGACTTTAGGAATTACTGCCAGTATCCTTAGGAAATACAGTAATGTAAGAAACCCCAAGTCTTCTAATTTCAAAGGAAGTACAGTCAGCCCACTGAATCTGCAGGTTCTGCATCTGAGGATTCAACCAACCTTGGATTGAAAATATTTCAAAAACTAAATAAATAAACCCAATCAAAAGTAATGATACAACAATAAATAAAAAACAATGTAATATAACTATTTACCTAGTATTTACATTGTGTTAGATATTATAGATAATTTAGAGATGATTTAAAATATATAGGAGCATGTGTGTAGGTTATATGTAAATATCATGCCATTTAATACAAGGGACTTGAGCATTCATGGATTGTGGTATTCAAGGGGTCCTGGAACCAATGTCCCGAGGATACAAAGTGCCACTGTCCACTGGGATGTGTGCCTGTTCCTATCCGCCCTTCTGGAGCTTGCTAATCTTTCTTGGCAGTTCTCCTCCATGGCTGGAAGTGTGCCTTCTAAATAAACTTCTTTCACTTTGCTTTGCTGCTTTGGTTTCAATTCTTTGTCTCTGAACTCCAAGAGGAGAGGACAACCACTCACCAGTAACACCACTATGTTTCCTTTTGTGAAATAAGAACAAATATGTTTCTCAATGCAGAATTAGCTGTGCTAAAATGAATTGAAAGTTTAAACAAACTACCCAGATAATTTAGGCAAATCACCTAGGATTTCATGAACACTTACTCAGAGGCATTTATACGTCCCTTGCAGAAATATGCCACATCTTTTACAAGAGAGTTCTACAAGGCATGCTTTTATTAATTGACAAGTCAACGAGAGTCAGAGTAATCAGTCAGTGGATGTACCTGAACTTGGACCTTTAGAATTAATAGAAATAAAAATCAGGACACTAGAAGAGGGTGGAACAAAATTAGGAGAGGCGTACATGAAGAAGATAGGAAGGAAGGGAGAGAGGAAGGATGATGAGGAAACCAGTTTAATCGGAGGTAACTGTTGGGAAGAACTTTTGGGGAAGAAGTGGGAAATCAGGTTCAGTAGGTATGTAATCCCTGGGAGGCAGGGTGGTACTGGGTTTAGTGTACAGATTTAGGTATGAGATGATCTGGATTTGACTCTTGCTTCTTACCAATTGTCTATTGTCATTGTGGGGATTAAGAGCATAGGTGCTTGTAAAGGGTGTGGCACAGGAGTTTGCCACATTGCAACTATTCAATTATGGTTGGCCAGTATTTTTATTATTATTGAATATCAAACCAAGGAATTTAGATTTGATGTGGTAGGAGAGCAAAATATATTAATTTATTCATTCATTCTCTTATTAAATAAATACTTACTGTGTTCCTCCTAAATATGAGAGTACAGTGTTGTTCATGATAAAATTGCTGCTTTCAAAGAGCTTAAAATACAGTTATGAAAATAAGAATGATGTAAGATGATTTAAAATCAAGACAGAGTGTGACAAATGGAGTAAGGGAACAGTTCAGAGCAGGTAGTTGACACTTTGGGTGGCCTTCTTGATTTGTTTCTTTTCTCCACTTTATTTTTATGGCATTTATGAGCTATAACATTTGACAGACCTAGATCAAGGTTGGACACTTCTGTTGGATTTCTTTAATCTCTCCACATCTCTGTTTCCTTATTTATAAAACAGAGATATCAATAGTATCTACCTCACAGGGTTGTTGTGAAGCTAAAACAAGAAAAAATATGTAAAGCATCCAGTCTGGGAGTAGAAGTCCAGTACTTAGTAACATCATCACTGTGTTTCCTTACCCTTAGTCGAAGGAGAGGCCATGCTTGGCCTTAGTTGCCAGGGAAACAAATAAAACCCAGAGAATGTGTTATAGTTAGCCATCATTCATTAGAGAGAAGTTGTGGTAGCTGCTGCTTCTAGTTTCTGATGATTTAAGCTAACCTGTAGGAGCCCCTCGCCCCTTGGCAGGAAATTGGTTTTTGCCGAGAGTCAGCGAAACTGGACGTGCTTCTTGAGGCCAGAGATCAACATGTCCTGCACATAGTCTGTTGATGATCGATAGGTCTGCACACGGCCTGATGATCATATAACCTGTTCCCTGTGACTGATAGCCAAGGGCCTGTGGTCTTGCAAACAAGCCAAGGAGTCTCATTGTCTGCACACAGTGATGAGGTCAGGAGATTGAGATGCAAACATTCACCTCCCTTGAGCAATCACTCTTAACGAATGGAACAGGTTACATCAAGGCATCAAAGAAAGTCACGCACTAAAAAGTAGCTGCGGGCTGAGAGTATAAAAATAAAACGACTGGCACATTACAGTGCTGCAGCCTTGAACCGTCTTCGCGCGTCTGTGTCTGTTTTTTGTGTGTCTGTTTGTTTCTTTATGTTTATGTGTTCATCCCCTGTTCTGTAATCGGGTCGCGACACTAACCTCTTTATTTTATTTTATTTTATTTTATTTTATTTTATTTTGAGACAGAGTCTTGCTCTGTTGCCTGGGATAGAGTGCCGTGGCATCAGCCTAGCTCACAGCAACCTCAAACTCCTGGGCTCAAGCAATCCTACTGCCTCAGCCTCCCAAGTAGCTTGGACCACAGGCATGCGCCACCATGCCCAGCTGATTTTTTCTATATATTTTTAGTTGTCCAGCTAATTTCTTTCTATTTTTTTAGTAGAATTGGGGTCTCACTCTTGCTCAAGCTGGTCTAGAACTCCTGAGCTCAAACAATCTGCCCACTTTGACCCCCCAGAATGCTAAGATTACAGGCGTGAGCCACTGCACCGGGCCCTAAACTCTTTAGTGGACAATTAATTTAAAAAAATTTTTAATTATTAATTCTTTTTTTCATAGGTAGTGTTCAATAATCTATTTAATGTACAGTTTAGATAGTCCTTGTGTTGGAGCCAAACCTCAGGGTGAGCAAGGGTTACTAATGTAAACTTATTTTATTTTATTTATTTATTTTTTTGAGACAGGGCCTACTCTGTTGCCCCTGTCTAGAATGCAGTGACATCATAATAGCTCACTGCAACCTCAAACTTCTAGGCTGAAGCGATCCTTCTGCCTCAGGCTTTCAAGTAGCTGGGACTACAGGTGCATGCCTTTTTGTGGTTTTTGGAGAGAGAGGATCTTACTATGTTGCTCAAGTTAGTCTTTAATTCCTGACTTCAAGCAATCCTCCCACGTCGGCTTCCAAAATGCTAGGATGGCAGGTATGAGACACCAACGCATGACCTGTAAGCTTTTTTAGGTTTTTTTTTTTTTTTTTTTACCTGTGAACTTTATGTCTCTACACTGTTCATTTCCTTCAATAGCTTGTTCTTTCCCTTTTAGAGAAAGCAAGGGAGAAAATGTTAAAGGCCCCTTTACCAATACTATTTAAGAAAATGGGCTCGGTGCGGTGGCTCACACCTGTAATCCTAGCACTTTGGGAAGTTGAGGTGGAAGGATCGCTGGAGGCCAGGAGTTCAAGACTAGCCTGAGCAAGAGTGAGAACCCATTTCTACTAAAAATAGAAAAAATTAGCCGGGCCTCGAGGATTGCTTGAGTCCAGGAGTTTGAGGTTGCTGTGAGCTAGGCTGACACTGTGGCACTCTAGCCCTGGGTGACAGAGAGAAACTGTCAAAAAAAAAAAGAAAAGAAAATATGCTGCTGTTGGTATTCTTTGACCCAGAGTTCATAATCAACACCAGGGAATTTTAAAACTAATACCAAAATAGGTTAAGGTGCAAAAGAGTTTCATTTGTCCAGCTTCTAAAACTGATAATTCTGGCTAAGTGTTCTAGTCTGGTATAAACAACTGCTAGGAATGTTAGACTTTGCCTTTTCTACCTGTCGGGCATCATTGCTTTTATTCTTCAAGGGAGGGCAAAAAATTTCCATCCATGAAGAGAGAGAAGGTTTGTCCAAATACTTGGAAGCTTTAAAGATCATTTAGCTATGAAGACGAATATGGCAACATCACGGGGTCAGATGTCAGACAGCAAGAAAGTTCAGGAATTTGGAGCCAAGACGTACGGCAAAGTTAGAAGATTATCCCATAATTAAAGTAGAAGCAAAGGAAGGTCAGGCAAGGGCCAGGATTCAGTTGAAATCTGTCAGATGTCTGGAGACTACTCTGGCATGCCTCGATTCTCTGAAGGTTACTCTGTACCCAGGTTGATTGGAACCGAGAAACTACTAGGGTCACGGACTTGGTGAGTATAACAGAAATTCTCTGAACCTCCATTTACTCACCTGTAAATGAAGAATAACAGTACCTACATCATAGGGTTGTTGGGAGGATATTTCAGGTAATGGAAGTCAAGTGGTTGGCAGAAGGACAGGACTACAACATAAAATAAATACCCATATTTTGGAGTATAAAAAAGAAAGAGCAAATCCTTAAAAAATACTCGAGCACACTCAGCCCCCTCTCCATGGAATGCCCTGTGCCCCCTCGGACTCTGCAGAGAGTCCCCATCAGCAGGAAGGCCCTCACCAGATGCAGCCCCTCAACCTTGGACTTCTTAGTCTCCATAACTGTAAGAAATAAACTTACATTCTTTATAAATTTAAAAAATCTAAGTTAAAAGAAAAAAAATTACCCCTAGTCCTTCTATTTAAATATTAAAATCCTTAACTCATTACAGAATGTAAAGAAAAAACAGCTTTTAATCATGTTTAGTCTTCCTCTCTGACTCTCAGAGTACTTTTTTGATACACTATCTTGCACATTTAAAATTTGTTTTGTGTGTATCCCAATACCTCTTCAACTAGAGGGTGTTTGAGGAGAGGAACTGCTTATGCTTTTGCTCTGATACCTGTAGTAAATGCCATGGTCCACATGGTCCTTTCCAAACCTGATGCAAATGCCAGTTTCTCTAACTCAAGTCATTACTGTCTGTCTGTTTATATTAATAAATGAATAAAAAAGAGAGTGATTAGAAACTTATTTTATTTTTATATTTGATTTGAAGAATAGCCTGATGACACATTGAGAAGCTGAAACTGGCATTTGTTTTTCTAAATTTGTCTGAATTACTATTTTTTCCCTTATAGAAGACAATGCTTTCAAAACTCGTTATTTTATGTGTTGGAACATTTTCTTAAAAAAAATAAATAAGCAATTTAAGTGTCTTTAGCTAACATGACATTCACGGGAAACCTAATTGTCAGGATTAAGAATGAATTTGTTTAAGCCTCAACCGTCAAACTTTGATCTACTTCTAAATTACTTCCCTATGGGCCATACCCATAACATAATATGATCAAAATATTAGTCATACACATTTTTAAACAAAATTCATTGCTCAAAAGTAAAAAGGAGTGTAAAATTTATATTCTAGGGCTGCTCTGTTGTTTATATTCATTTTATACAGAGCTTATTAGAAGTATATATGTCCTCTGGTGCAAAGCAAAACTGATCTAATAAAATATAGAAGTTTTATATAAGTTTTAGTGGATTATGGTTTTAAACTAAAGAAATCTAAGCATCCATAATGCTGTTATATGGGTCCTGAACAATGTCAGAAGAATGACTGTTAATCCATTTTGCTTGCACAATAAAGAATTATTCCTTAATGAAGATACGACATCTCTATGGTTCTCCTGGAGAGAGTTGGAACCCATTATATTAAGTGAAGTATCCCAAGAATGGAAAAACAAGCATCACATGTACTCACCAGAAAATTGTTTTCCCTGAACATCACCTAAATACACATCTAGGAACGACACCAATCGGATATCAGACTGAGGTGGGGGGTGGGGGAGGGGATGGGGGTATGCCTACACAATGAGTGCATTGCACACCGTTTGGGGAATGGTAACACTTGAAGGTGCTGACTCGGGAAGGGGGTTGGGGGGGGAGGGACATATACCTACATGATGGGTGCAACGCGCACTACCTGGGGAACGGACACGCCTGGAGCTCTGACTTGGGGGGAAAGGCGGTACATGGACAACGTATGTAACCTGCAATTCTGTATCCCCCATAACAATAAGATGAAATAAAAAAAAAAGAAGAAGAACAAAAATGAGAAATTGTTGCAAAGACAAAAAAAAAAAAAAAAAAAAAGAATTATTCCTTGCATAGCTGATTTGTATTCAGGGTAAGATAAACCTTCATGGTAAGATTTCTCCAAGAATACGAGTTTTTTGCCATAGTATCTGTACTTGGTCTCAATTTAATAATCTTTTTAGCTTTCTTTGAGTAGATAGGTTTGACATAATTTCCATAGAAACCTAAATGGATCTGCTAAAGCCCCATACTAAACTGGAAGGATTGCTTCTATAGAGTATACTCCCTGGGTGATAGGCATCTTAATCAAAGGAAAACTATTTAGTGAAATTCATCTTTAGTTAAAAGTTAATGTTTCTGAGTGTCAGCTTATGGACTGAAATCATGTGGACCATGAATTACACGTTTGATTCAAGAGCATTATTTATTTATTTATTTATTAATTTCTAAAATTAGCAAACCTGTTCTCTCCATCTGTTGCAAATTCCTTCAGCTTCTCATCTCCTCTCTCAAATTTATCTGCATGTTCATCCATTCTTACCTTCAGTCAAGAGAAAGAGGCATCTGTTATACCCTTCAAATATTTATCACCCTTTCTCCATAAGACCGTACTTCCTGCTGACTCCCCCCAACTCTAGGTACACATAAAACATACCACATTTCCAACAACAGAGTGTAATGGTATTTTAGTAATTGGTAAAGATCAGCAGCGGTTTATGGAAATTGATAAGAATTTTGCAGTCTGTGACTGCAGAGAATTTCTCTCATGGTTTATATTAGAATTTTTATAGATTCATTTATATATATAAGTTTTTGGTCTCTCTGAAACTTATTTCAACATAATAATTTTTTTTCCTGATGACTAACCATTCTTCCTAGCACCATTTATTGAATAAATTGTCTTACTTGGTTCAGACTGCTCTAACAAAATATCAGACTGGTTGGCTTATAAGCAACAGAAATTTATTTCTCACAGTTCTGAAAGCTGGGAAGTCCAAGATCAAGGTGCTGGAAGACTCAGTGTCTAGTGAAGGCTCACCTCATTATAGAATCAGTCTTCTCTCTGTAACCTTACATGGCTAAAGGGGAGATGGTTCTCTTTGGGGTGTCTTTCATAAGGACATTAATTCCATTCATGAGGACTCTCATAACAGAGTTTTTTTTTTAACCCTGGGGAACTTGTCTGTAGCGGCAGGCAAAGACAAATAAATATAAATGAGGTGCTTACAGTGCAATGGAGATAAACCTTGTGTCTATCCATGAGATAATTACCCACTGTTTGAATTACTTTGAATTTCGACCTTGAAAAGGGGAATTGGGGGACAGGGAGGAGAAAACAGAAGGGGAGAGAGAATAAGGAACAGGATAGGTGGGAGAGAGAGAGTTAAATAAAGACACGATAGAAGAGTAAATGGGCTCTATCTGTTAGGTAGATACCAACGGATTCTGGGGCTCCTAGGGATGAAAGTGGGTGCTGTTGCCTTGGGGCAATTGCTCCACCTGGGAAGGACAAAGGTGGGCCCCAGGCCTCCGCAGTGGTCCTGTCCCACCCTAATCTTGTATCAAGCAACTGCCATAGGTGGGGTAGGAGGGAACACCCTATGAATCTGCCAATCAGAAGTTGGTGGACCAGCTGCAAAAGAATGAAGAGGACTCTTTAGCCCACAGGACAAGCAGCACGGGTACCATAGAGTACAGAAATTGACCTATTCTGTTATAGGAACAGAAAAAAAAAAAAAAAAAAGAAATTGACCTAGAACAACCTGCATGCATAGTAATATAACTTGCAACTGTCCAATCAAGGTGGTTCCATGCTGACGTCCGAGCCACTGGGGGGGAGGGGTGTCTGAATCTGGGCATTATAAAACAAGATGCAGACCACAACCAAGCCCCTTTCTGAGCCCTTCCTTTTGCTCTCCCTTTGCTGCAACAGTGGGCCCGGTTGTCATCTGTGGCATACGTTTCATGCTCTGTAAACCTATATCTTGCTCTTGCCCTATAATCCTATCATTCTCTCCTCAATAAACCTCATTTTTGTGCTTGCCTAACTTTGGCCAGTCTGGTCATTCTCCACCTATGGGCTTGACAAGAACCCATGTTTCATACTGAAACCTGACATATTTTTACCCTGCCAACTAATGTCAGCAGAACCTTATGCAAGTTGCTTATGTCAGATCTCAGATTTCTCAACTGTGAAATGGGCATTCCGCACAGGATTTGGGGGAGAGTAAATGAAATGTTTTAAAACACCCAGCTAGCAGTAAACACTATTGTCCTTCAAACATTTTCTTTTTGACCTTCTCACATCTTGAGTAGATAAAACCTCACCCCTCAACTGCCTGTCTTTCAAAATGGAATTTTCAGAACATACGGTCTCGGGTTGGAGCTGGAGCTTGGCAATGTTGAGTGGGTGACGGACACTTCATTGCTCTGTGAAAAACTGATGAGAAAACAGCCCAGTTCTGCCTGTAAATACAAGCCCAGGCCTTCCTGGCCCCAGGGACTTTAGGGTTCTTATAACTGAAGAAAGAAGGAGAAAAAAAATTGAGATTTTAGTGCTGGGCACTGGCGTAGAGAGAGAAGGGTAAGTAAAAACCGTCTCTCCGGAGCTGCTGCTGTGATGCCAGTTAAGTCCTGGCATCCCAGGGGAAACTTTATGCAAGAGGGGCAGCCCCAAAGCTAGCAGAAGCCAGAAAAATCACCGGTGCCCTTGCTGGCTATTGCGAGATTTTGCTAGCTTCCTGAGCTCTGGCTCGTTGCCTGAGGTCTGAATGCAGGCCTTGTCTTGGTCTATTGCCTCAGGCTGGGTAGAGTCTACAAATTAAGGGTAAATATTGCCCCTCAACCCACGCCCCCCAGGCCTATCTGCAAGACAGAAAACAGCAGCAAGAAATCCCAGGGACTTTCTTTGATTACTCAGAAGGAGATAGCGACTTTCTTTTAATAACTGGAGACTGATAGCACTAAGTAACATTTACATTGTAAACTTTCACCTAAAATAGGATTGTCCATGGTACAGTATGTAACCTTTGTAGCTAAAGAAAGTCCCAGTACATTACCTACCTATATTGATGGTCAAAAAGTCAACGACAATGTCTCATTTTCTCAATTTCAAAGTATTTACCTTCTGCTATATTTAACAAAATATCTTTGTGATCCATACTGCAAGTCATAAAGAATATTTGTAAGTTCACTCATTAAGCAAGAACATGAGAGAGAGCCAGAGAAAGAGAGAGACTTTGGGCCTTGATCTGCTCCAATGATGCATAAATTTGTGGAAGAAATCACCTTTCTCTTAGTACACTATTGCAAAATTTGAGCCATACCAAAACCATCCTTAGAGTTAATAATTGATTTTCAGTGAGAAAAAAATAAGGTTTATCTTTTTTTTTTTAGGACCTTTGAACTTTC
Source organism: Eulemur rufifrons (assembly GCF_041146395.1). NCBI lineage: Eukaryota > Metazoa > Chordata > Mammalia > Primates > Lemuridae > Eulemur > Eulemur rufifrons. The sequence continues at coordinate 24,280,190 of NC_090983.1, read as the reverse complement.
TTTCTATTACAGAGGACAATTTTCATGGTCCCTGAGGTTAGTGGTCAAGAACTCATTATTCTGGCCGGGCGCGGTGGCTCACGCCTGTAATCCTAGCACTCTGGGAGGCCGAGGTGGTCGGATCGTTTGAGCTCAGGAGTTCGAGACCAGCCTGAGCAAGAGCGAGACCCCATCTCTACTAAAAACAGAAAGAAATTATATGGACAGCTAAAAATATATATAGAAAAAATTAGCCGGGCATAGTGGTGCATGCCTGTAGTCCCAACTACTCGGGAGGCTGAGACAGGAGGATCACTTGAGCCCAGGAGTTTGAGGTTGCTGTGAGCTAGGCTGACGCCATGGCACTCACTCTAGCCTGGGCAACAGAGTGAGACTCTGTCTCAAAAAAAAAAAAGAACTCATTATTCCATTAAGTTCATGCCCATTCTCATGATCCCAGACCTAGAATTTAAATAAGAATGCAGTCAAGGGGTGAATTCAAACATCTTCATATTTTATTTAGCTCTTAAAAGCTAAAATAATTTATGCTATGGATTATACTAAACTTTGATAACAAATAATATATTTAAATTGCTGGCAACTGAAGTCCCTTAATAAAATAGCAGCAAATATTGGCTCCTTATCCAAAATTAGTATTATTTGAGAGTATTAAACATAGCCTCTCATTTTAGGATTTATGAAACTAGAAATTGATTACTTTTACCTTATTTCAAACAGTGTTTTACTCAAAGTAACTAGTGTTGTGAACGGAGCTTAACCTCTTTGGCCACACACAACCCCTAAGAGTCTTATCGTTTTGGCAGATAATAGTAACTGTAGAAAAGATTGGAATGGATGGGGTTGTACAGTTCCCCACTTTGAGGACAAGTCAGAATAGAAGCAAATTTCAGACCAAATTCTGTCACTTAAACAGGTATTTATTAAACATGTATTTGTAAATAAGCATAAAACAGTTTATACAAGATAAAAAGCTGTCTGTCTTCTTAAGTGCTCTAATGACTTGAAGCTGACTCAACGATATTCAAGAGGCAAGATTCTATTACTCTTATAGTTGGTCTCAGAAATCCAATGGAGGAACACTGGACCGTTTGAGGGTCAAGCTTGAGGTGCCAAGTATGGGAAGCATTTCTGAAATTTCAGCTAATCATGTATCTTGAATACCACTAATTAATTATCCCTGTGAGATCTGATTGATGCTTAAGATAATGAACAAGTCACTAATTTTACCAATGAAAATATATTTTTGATATTCACTTTGCCAAAATAACAAGCCATCTGGGTTTGACATTACACATCTGGTGAGAGATGGAAGGCAAAAACACTTGATAAAATTGAGGCACAGAAAGGCTAAGTGATTTCCCTTAAGGTCACATAGCTAGTAAGTGTGGCATGGTCACTTGATGTTTAGACATGTGTAGACACTCCCTCTCCACCAGGGTCCATTGACATGCCATAAGCTATTTTTCAGATGGTGTTTAATTCTCTACTATAAATAGCATGACCTTGCTACAGAACCTCAGGAATCTTGAGTGCATTTCTCCACTGGGTCTTGCCGTAAACTCCACATGATGCCTTTTTCCACAACTGATACCTCTAATAATGTAGGATCCGCTAAGTCATATAGCCAAAGTGGCATGGCTGCTTGCACCATAACCTGCACCTGCTGTAAAGCCTTTTTCTCCAGCCTATGCCAAGTTAGCAGCTTTTTTGTCACTTGGTATATGGATCAAATCAGTATTCCCAGGTGTGGAAAGTGTTATCTCCAGGACCTACCAGGTGTTGTGCTTCCTTCTTTGTGGTAGAACCAGACAAATATTGATCCTTTACTTTGAAGGATATGTCCTGACATGCCCCAGACTATTGGGCTACTGAAATCTTCACTAATGGGGAAGGACCCTAAATTTTTGGAGAGTTTATCTTCTACCCTGTAGAATACATTACTTTCCATTTCCTGCTCATCTGACTGACTAACAAGATGTCATTTTTATAGTGGAATAAAGTGATGGTTGGAAGGTCCATAGGTCCCTTCAGACTCTCTGTGACAGAGAGAGTTAACCAAAACTTGAGCTAAGACTGTAAGTGTACACTTTTTTCTGTTATAAGACAATGAAAATTGTTGGTAAACATCCTTCTTGTAGCAATGGAAAACAATATATTTGCAGAATCAATGGCTGTCTACCATGTACCTGAGACTGCTGCAATTAGTGTTATTTGTGTGCTAAGTTTGTGGTAGTTCACTGTATTCTCTAGCATTCATCTGATGTTTGTAGGGGCCAGACTGGTGAATCAAATGGAAATATAATTAAGACCACCACCCCTGTACTATTTAGTTCTTTAAAGGTGGCACAAATCACTTCTGAAGAATGTGAAATTGTTTTTGATTCATTCTCTTGGCTGGACGTGGTGGGATGGAGGTGGTGGGGAGCAGTTTCAGAGGCTTCTACTTGGTTTTCTTCACTGTTATTGGTTGAATTATGCCCCACTCCTGGCCAAAAAAATGTTATATGTTGAAATTCTAACTCCTAGTACCTTACAATGTGACCTTATTTGGAAAGAGTGTAGTTGTAGACGTAATTAGTTAAGAGTAGGGTAGATTCATGATCCACTATGACTGCTGTCCTTAAAAGAAGGGTAAATGTGGAGACAGGCACATATAGAAGGAAGATGATGGTAAGTGACTTGGAAAAAATGGCTATCTGCAAGCCAAGGAGAGAGGCTTAGAAGAGATCCTCATGTTCCTCACAGGAAACCAACCCTGCTGACACTTTGATTTCAAACCTCCAGGCTTTAGAAATTTGAGACAATACATTTCTGTTGTTTAAGCTACCCAACTTGTGATACTTTGCTACAACAGACCTGGAGAACTAAAACCCCCCCTGTAATAGTTCTTATATCACAGGCCAAGAGACAAATGTGGGAGTGAAAAATTCTAAGTATGTCTATTTCCATTGTCATTCAAGGAATGACACTGGGTGAATCCATGGACCTAGCAGATCCACTGTGAATCAAATCTGGGCTAGGACTCCACTTATTTTCTGGGCTCTATATAGCACCACTCTAATATGGGTGCCATGACAATGCTTTGGGTCTCTTGGTATCAATGTTAACAGTCTTCAGTTATCTGAGTAAATGGCCATAGGTCCTTTTGGGAAAATGAGAGAACCATTATTGCGTATTTTTGCTGGAGTTTCAGGATTGTTTTTCCACTTCTCCTCAGCCAGTGAGTTCTGGGTATTAAAACTAGCTCATGTGTGAAAATTGAGCAGGTGATCTCCAGCTCCTGATCATCCTTTCATGATTTGTTCAGATTTTATATATTGAGCAATACTTTGCTGGCTGTCCATCTATTTTGCTTCTAGGGATGCTATGTTCTATTAACTATCTCTATAGATCTCCCTCTGCAAGTCAAGTCTCTCTGGTTAATCCTCCAACCTTGCTGCTCATTATGATGTTTATGCCCATCTTGCTTTTCACAGTTGAGTGGCCCCCATCTGGCCTCTATTAATCTAGGATCCTATGATCTCCATTCCCACAAAGGAATCTCAAACTACTGGGCTGAAGCAATCCTCCTGCCTCAGCCTCTCAAGTAGCTGGGACTACAGGCATGTGCCACCATGCCCAGCTAATTTTTTCTATATATTTTTAGCTGTCCAGATCATTTCTTTGTATTTTTAGTAGAGATGGGGTCTCACTCTTGCTCAGGCTGGTCTCGAACTCCTGACCTCGAGTGATCTTCCCACCTCAGCCTCCCAGAGTGCTAGGGTTACATGTGTGAGCCACCGCACTCGGCCTAAAGACCAGCATCAACCTGGTATTGAATGTGGACTGCCACTGGAGGTAGATCTGAAAGCTCTCAGCCCCCAACACTCCCAGCAGCTGGGGGTGAGTTCCTCTTCTCAAGTGGGGAAGCTGGCCAGCACATGGCATCTATTACTCTTTTCATTATAAAGCACATAGAAATGCTAAATAGAGTATAATAAATATCCTTTGCATCCATAGTGAAACTTTCGATATGTACTTGAAAACATGAGCCAGCATCCCTCTCTGTCTACTCATGAAATTTATAAAACAGCAACAGGATGTAACAACTCACCTGCCGAATCAACTAGCCTAAAAAAAATTAAAAAAAAAAAATTAAAAAAAAAAAAACAGCAACAGGAATAACAGCAACTCACAAACTCCATTGTTTGTTAAATTAGGAGGTAGGGATATTTTACAGAGTCTTACATAAATATAGTCTTCACAAAGCACCCATGATCTGATAAAAGCCTCAAAAGTAAGTGAAAAAAGTGCCTAGAACAGTGAGAGGGCCCAGTCAGTATTGATGGATCTAAGGAACTGCTTGCAGAAATATACTTTGAAATGTGAGCCTCACCTGAAATGCAAAAGACATAGCCCTTGTTTGCAACCACAAAGTGTAGAATGCTCTTGGCAAAACCCACAAAAATATGCTTCCTAAAAGTAAGGAACTCACCCTTAAGTGTAAAAGCTTTCTTCTTTGTTTGCCAAAATACAGTGGGAAATGGTGTGAGTAGGGTTGCAATTGGGCAGAAGTTTATAGGAAAAAGTGAAAAGAAGCACTGAGGATGGTGAGGACACCAGTGGCAGTGGATTTTAGAAAGTTCCAGAAAAAACAAACTTTCTAAAGGTGAGGGGCTTACTCTAAATTGCAAAGGCAGTACTTATTCACAAAAATGATTTGGTATCTGGGCTAGGGGCAGAAGGTCTACAAACAAGATTTGTCTTTTGTTTTTGTATTTTTTAATAGACTTTATTTTTTAGAGCTGTTTTAGGTTCACAGCAAAATTGAGCAGAAAGTACAGAGAATTCCTCCATATCCTCTGCCCCACACACATACACCGCCCCCATCAACATCTCCTGGCTTGATAGCCCATTTCTTTTTAGTGCCGAACAATATTCCATTGTTTGGATGTATCACAGTTTATTTACCCAGTCACTTACTGAAGGATATTTTAGTTGCTTCCAAGTTTTGGCAATTATGAATAAACTTCCTATAAACATCCACGTGTAGGGTTTTTTTTTTTTTTTTTTTTTTGAGACAGAGTCTCGCTCTCTAGAGTGAGTGCCATGGCATCAGCCTAGCTCACAGCAACCTCAAACTCCTGGGCTCAAGTGATCCTCCTGCCTCAGCCTCCCGAGTAACTGGGACCACAGGCATATGCCACCATGCCCGGCTAATTTTTTCTCTATATATTTTTAGCTGTCCATATAATTTCTTTCTATTTTTAGTAGAGACGGGGAGGGGGGGGGTGTCTCGCTCTTGCTCAGCTTGCTCAGGCTGGTCTCGAACTCCTGAGCTCAAACAATCCGCCTGCCTCGGCCTCCCAGTGTGCTAGGATTACAGGCGTGAGCCACCATGCCCGGCCCATGTGTAAGTTTTTGTAGAAGTTTTCAACTCATTTGTGTAAATACTAAGGAGCATGAATGCTGGATCATATGGTAAGAGTATATTTAGGTTTTGTTTGTTTGTTTTCTTTTAGAGCATATTTAGCTTTGTAAAAAACAGCCAGACTTTCAAAGTGACTGTACCATTTTGCATTGCCATCAGCAATGAATGACACTGTTGCTTTACATTCTTGTCAGTATCTGCTGTTGTCAGAGTTTTGCATTTTGTCCATTACAATAGGTATGTGTAGTGTATCATTGTTTTGATTTGTATTTCCCTGATGACATACTGATGTGAAGCACCTTTTTATATGCTTATTTTCCATCTGCATATCTTCTTTGTTGAGGTATCTGTTAAGGTCTTTGGCCTATTTTTTTTAATTGGGCCGTTTGTTTTCTTATTATTGAGTTTTAATAGTTCTTTGTGTATTTTAGATAACGGTTCTTTATCAGATACTTTTTTTGCAAATATTTTCTCCCATTCTGTTGCTTGTCTTCTCATTCTCTTGACAGTCTTTTGCAGAGTGGAAGTTTTTAATTTAATGAAGTCCAGCTTATCACTTTTTTCTTGTACAGATTGTGAACTAAAAATAAAATGCTAAGCCACCCGCTAATTGAACAGACCAATCTCAGCCAAGGGGACCCCAGATAAAAACCTTAAAACTGAGTTCCCACACATGACTGGATGGGAGGTGTAAGCACAATTACACATGAACATTTTCTTTTCATAAATATTCATGATTCCTCCTGTAGCTTGTTATATATGCATATTTAGCTACCCTACTCAGTATAAAATCCTCTTCCCTTTTAACTCTACCTGGAAACACATGTTCCTGGCTTGTGGCTGGATCAGTGTTTCCCAGCTTGCCAGAATGGCCACTACAAGCTGAGAACCCCTCGTGAGAAATAAAGCTTTTAGTTTTCCAAAGTATAAACCTTATGTTTCTTTTTTTCTTTTTCTTTTTTAGTTAACAGGATTGTGCCTTAGTGTTGTCTCTAAAAACTCATTGCCATACCCAGAGTCATTTAGGTTTTCTCCTATGTTATCTTCTAGCAGTTTTGTTCTTTTGCATTTTACATTTCAATCTGTGATCCATTTTGAATTAATTTTTGTGAAGTGTGTAAGGTCTGTGTCAAGGTTCACTTTTCAAAATGTGCATGTCTAGTTGTTTCAACATCATTTGTTGAGAAGACTATCTTTGCTCCATTGCATTGTCTTTGCTCCTTTGTCAAAGGCCAGTTGACCCATATTTTCATGGGTCTATTTCTGAGCTCTCTATTCTGTTCCATTATCTATTTGTCAATTCTTTCACCAATATCACACTGTCTTGATTGATGTAGTTTTATAATAAGTGTTGAAGTCAGGTAGTGTCAAACCTCTGACTTTGTTCTACTCCTTTAATACTGTGTTGGTTATTCTGGGTCTTTTGTTTATTCACATAGATTTTTTTTTTTGTTACGAAAAATGCTTTAATTGAATAGATTTTTTTTTTTTCATCTTATTGTTATGGGGGATACAGAATTGCAGGTTACATACGTTGCCCATGTACCGCCTTATTCACATAGATTTTAAAGTCAGTTTGTTGATATCCACAAAATAACTTGCTGGAAATTTGATTTGGATTACGTGGAATTTATTGATCAGGTTGGGAAAAACTGATATCTTGAGAATATTGAGGTTTCTCACCCATGAACATGGAATATCTCTCCATTTATTTAGTTCTTGGATTTTTTAAAATCAGAGTTTTGTAGTTTTCTTCATATAGATCTTGTACATATTTTGGTAGATCATACCTAAGTATTTCATTTTGTAGGCGCCAGTGTAAACAGTATTGCGTTTTTAATTTCAAATCCCTCTTGTGCATTGACTTTATATAGGAAAACAAATAACTTTTGTACATTAACCTTGTATCCTGTAAACTTGCTATCATCAACTGATTAGTTGCAAAAGTTTTTTTGTTGATTTGGATTGGATTTCACACATAGATGATCATGTCATGTATGAACATACACAGTTTTATTTCTTCCTTTCCAATCAGCATATCTTTTCTTTTCTTGTCTTATTGTATTAGCTAAGACTTACAATATAATGTTGAAAAGAAGTGGTGAGAGGAGACATTTTTGCCTTGTTCCTGATCTTAGCGAGAAAACTTTTAGATTTTCACCATTTAAGTATAATGTTAGCCATAGGTTTTCTGTAGATATTCTTTACCACGTTGAGGAAATTGAGGAAGTTTCCCTCTCTTCCTAGTTTGCTGAGAGTTTTTGTCATGAATAGGTGTTGGACTGAATGCATTTTTGATTAGGGAATCACATTTAATAGTACAAAGGAAAACAATTAGAGTGATAATATTATTCATCAAAAATGAATAATGAAAGAGGGAGGTTAGGGGACAGTTAGAGAAAATGGCTTATTTGATCATTGTTCATAGGAGGGACTTAATAGAGGCTTAATGGGCTTTTTTGTTTGTTTGTTGTTTTTTTTTTTTGAGACAGAGTCTCACTCTGTTGCCCAGGCTAGAGTGCCGTGGCGTCAGCCCAGCTCACAGCAACCTCAAACTCCTGGGCTCAAGCAATTCTTCTGCCTCAGCCTCCTGAGTAGCTGGGACTACAGGCATGTGCCACCATGCCTGGCTAATTTTTTCTATATATATTTTTTTAGTTGTCCATCTAATTTCTTTCTATTTTTAGTAGAGATGGGGTCTCACCCTTTCTCAGGCTGGTCTCAAACTCCTGAGCTTGAGCAATCCTCCTACCTTGGCCTCCCAGAGTGCTAAGATCACAGGCGTGAGCCACCGAGCCCGGCCTTAATAGGCTTTATATTAAGGTATAATTATAAAGATAATTTCTAGAACAAAAGTATGTGTCTTCCTAGGTAACAAAAGAATGATGTAGAAAAATCATTTCTAGATAGTAAATAGAGTTAGAAAAAATTAAGAAGAAAAATAACAAAATATAACAAGAGTAAGAGCAAATATATTTATCATATTTATAAACTTAAATTGGCTTATCTCATCTATTAAAAAATATTTTCAGATTTATAAACCAAAATCCATTGTCTATATTGTAGTAGGTATATTCTTTGAGTGTTCATGACCTACTGAGTTAGAAAAGCTGGGGGTGGGCCCACTGATCTGTGTTTTAACAAGTCCTCCAGGTGATTCCAATAACACTAATATTTGCGAGCCACCACTCTAGAGAAAAATCACATGTGCCCATAAAGAAACATCCACAAGAATGTTTATTGCAGAATTATTTATAGTAATATAAAAATTAGAAATATCCTTAATACTCATTAGTAGGCAGAATATATAAATTCTGTTGTAGTCTATAATAGAGTACTATACTGGAGTTAAAATGGTAGTGTAGATAAATCTACAAAATATAATTCTGTTAAAAAAATGAGGGCAGACATCCTTCCAAGTGAGGTATCACAAGAAGGGAAAAATAAGCACCACATGTACTCGCCATCAAATTGGCACTAACTGATCAACACTAAGGTGCTCACATGGTAGTAATATTCATTGGGTGCCGGTCAGTTGGGGGCAGGGGGGTGGGTAAACTCACAACTAATGAAGACAGAGCACAATGTATGGGGGAGGGGCATGCCTCTAGCCCTGGCTTGGGCCAGGCAAAGGCATTACTTGTAACCAAAATGTTTGTACCCCCATAATATTCTGAAATAAAAAAAAATTAACAATAACGAGGGCAGGAAGCTATCTATCGTAAGATACCCTTTATATAAAGTTTAAAAAATGGTATATTTAGTCTATGAATATACAAATTTGTTATAAAAGTATAGAATATGCATTTGAATAATAAAAACTAAATCAGAATAGTGGTTATCTCTTGACGGGAGGGCGGGAATAGGATCAGGGTAGAGTTACATAGGTGGCTTCATTCCTATTTTTAAACTTATATTTCATAAGCTTGGTGGTGTGTACTCAGGTAATTATTATATTAGTCTACAATTTTTGTATGCTTGAAATATTCTATTAAGAAAGAATAATTTTACATACAAAGATGGATCATGTGGGGATATCTAGTGGGACTAAGGCAAACTGAGAATCCATACCCCATCCAAAGAGGACCAAGGTCTAGTCAGCACCAGCCCATGGTTACCATGCAGGAATCTCACTCAACTCAATTTTTTCAAGCACAGTCAAAACTTAGGATTGTTATATGAAATACCCTAATATTTGAATATTTTTAAGTAATTGAAAAGAAATCCACTATGCAGATAGAATAAAGTGGGATTTAAGCCAGCTTTAGTTAGCGGGTTACCAGTTTGCTTCCTTTTCTGTAGATATGTCTACTCTAAGGCATCAAAAGTTTAGGATAATTACGTCTGATTTCAGATTTGTCTTGCTCTACAGATACATTTGGGCTTATTAAATCACATCATAGCTATAGTGTTTTAAGTATGAGAATGGACAATATTCTCCAGCTGTTTGCAGCTGACGACAAAGCTTCAATAATGCTGGACATTAAGTTCAAAAGGAAGAATGGTGAGGTATATGAGTGGAAGAGTATAGACAAGGGCTGCATATTGTTTTCTTGTATTACTTTATATGACTGTTCAGAGTCATATTTTCTCAAACAGAATTAAGTGCTTCATATAACTTTAAAGAATACATATAGCTGTGTAATGGTAAATTCTGGTTGCCACATGTCTGTGGAACATCTGGGTGACTTTGAATAAGTGTTTTACTTTCCCTAAAGGCTCTAGATTTTCCTGATGGAATGAGCCACATCTAGGCTCCCCTATCACAGCCACTCAGCTCAGTCTCAGGTTCATTAATATTTATTTAATTAATAAATGAGTTAACAGATAAGTAAACTAACTAGTACATAACAATGAAGAGCTTAAAGCTATGTTATCTGTCACAGTCTCCAGAGTTCACATTCTGTGATACATAATGCTGTGAAAATATTTCTCCCTATCTGTACAACCAGATTAACATTTATAAAATGTATTTTATAACAAAACCAGAAGATGGCAATAGAGTAACATAAATCTAAACACTAGTGGCACTTTCTGTAGCTTTTGTCCTTCAATACACTTGTTCTTGAACCTTTTTTCTCTCAGTTTCTGCAAATACGTTATTATGCAAGTGGGCTGAAACACACGTTTTCCTTAAAAAAAAAAAAAGCCAATAACAGCAAACCCCCACATAGTATAAGCATTCTCTTGCTGCATGCAAAAGAATATGCAGGAGGCTTTGTTAGCCAGGCAAGTTCTCATTTTTAGAAGTTTGTGAGAACACAAAAAAGTGAAGACTGTCTAGGGAAATTGCCACACCTCAGAATAATCAAGACATTTACATGAAATTGCTTTCAGCTCTAATTTCTAATGTGTAATATAACACAGTGGTTAAATACTTGGGCTTGCCGAAAGATTTGGGTTCAATTCTGATTTTTCCATTTACAGGCTCTGTGATTGTGGGCAAGTTTTTCTTTCTGACACGTAATTTCCTCCTTTGTAAACTAGGAGTAATAGTAATAGCTGTTATCTTGTGGTGATGTTAGAAGGATTAGATGAAATGACACATTTAGCTCGTTGTCTGACATGTAATAGGAAGTTAAAATTGTTATCTATTATTCTTGCCACTAAATTTGGATGAAAGAAACTTGCTTTGTATTAGTTTTGAAAGAATACTTACTATTGGATTGTGTTGGAATAATTTTTGTTGCTGGTTAAGTAGGTAACTGAAACCAAATAAAAAAAATAAGAATTTCCATGAGCAGGTCACAAGTTTCTATTTATAGTGGATGTCAACTAACTGCGGCTTTTATATTTGAGCTAAGCAGAGACTGGTGTTTTATTTAGTTTCCCTTTCTTTGCCACAGATTTATTATCCTTAATGCTCTGCATTCAAAATCCTCTAATCAGTTTATCAAGTAAATATAGGCCCATTTCCACTCATTGATGATGTGATTAGAGGTTTATAGAGCAGGACTATGTGATCTTATTTGTGATCGTGATGGCAGTAAACATATCAATAAATGGAGATCATTCCATTGCTCGACCTGTGATATCTGGTACTCAATGAGAACATGTTATTAATATATATGAAGTTTTGAATTTTAATTTTCATAAATTAAAAAAACTACATTCAGATAAGTAGGGGACTTCCAACCTCTAACTTGAGAAAGAGAGAGAAACACCACAAAGGATAACTTCACAGACATCTGTGAACTTGTAGAGAAAAACCAGCATCATAATTTCTTTCATATCAGTTAAAACAGAGATGAGAGTCAATGAACTGTACTACATGGACTTATCATAGTCATTGTGTTTATAGGTATGATGTTACCTAGTCTACTGCCATTTTTTCTCTTTTTGGAATCTAGACAGTACCAATAATTAATGCGAAGTACTTTCTGTTTAAACATCAAAGTTCTACCAAGCCAGGGATTCTCATCTCTGGATGCACAGTAGCAACACTTGAGGGTTTTAAAAATGCCAAAGTCAGGGTCTCATTGCAGATCTCTTAAGTCAAAATTTCTGGAGGCAGGAACATAAATTATTTTCTAAAATGTTTCCTTGGGCTGGGCACGGTGGCTCACGCCTGTAATCCTAGCACTCTGGGAGGCCGAGGAGGGTGGATTGCTTGAGGTCAGGACTTTGGGACCAGCGTCAGCAAGAGTGAGACCCTGTCTCTACTAAAAATAGAAAAAATTAGCCGGATGTGGTGGCGCCTGTAGTCCCAGTTACTCGGAAGTCTGAGGCAGGAGTGTCACTTGAGCCCAGGAGTTTGAGGTTGCTGTGAGCTAGGCTGACAGCACTGCACTGTATCCTGGGCGACAGAGTGAGACTCTGTTTCCAAAAAAAAAAAAAAGAAAAGCCCTTAAAAAACCCCCATAGACTAAAATGCAGAGTCCTCTGCAATCAGGCTCTACCACTCTTGCTTACAGTCTCTTATTTCCACTCTAACCAGACTAGTCTCCTTGCGGCTCCTTGAGCACTAGTTCACATTCTTGTCTCTAGGTCTTTCTCTTGCCCTGGTTCTGCAAGATATGCTCCTACTCTCTTTTTCTTATTTATTGGAACCTATCCACTCTTAACTTGAGTTCCTCTCAAGTTCCTCCTCCATTTTGACACCCTTCCTCCCCACTCTACATAATCTCCTTTGCTTGGAAATTGCCATAAGGATTTGTTGTTGCCATTGTTTTCTTCCTAGAACTTTGTGATAATCTCCTATTGCATCTATCACAAACTATCTGCATTTGTTTTTTCTAGTAGCAATACTATTAATACACAAGACCAACAGCTCCAATTCAAGATACTTTTTCTACAAGATGTGTCCTTTTATTGCCCAAGCTCACTAAGGGATTTCATACTGTTAGATATTTCTGTGTTCCTTTACGAGAGGAATAAAGCAACTGAATAAGGAGTTCATTGAGCAACTGAGTAAGGACTTACTATTCTTTTAATAATCCTAATTATTCATAGAGTCAGAAAGAATTGCATTGTGGGCTTATGATGTTTCATGTTAGTCAATTAATGGTATTTTTAGATTACTTATTAATTTCATTTGAAATTGGTAGGTATTAAGGGTATTAAGAAGTCAGGTGAAGTGTTCAAGAATAAAAGAGAATGATGTCTGCAACTTATTCCCTTGTGTATGTACATGTCTTTTGTCCCACTGAACCCCAGCTGCAATTGCCCCAAAACAGTGGCAGGGGGATTCCCACAAGGGAGTGCCCCAAACCATCCTGAGATGGAGTCAGTTGGAATTCCAAAGAAAGAAGTACTAAACACCCACTGCTTTGGGGTGACCAGTCCAAAGTATTTATCAAGGGAATTAACTTACAGAGTGCTGCAGCAATCCTCGTGATGGACAGTTAGAGAAAAAGGGTATCCTATTATACCCAGGTGTGTCTTCAGCGAAGGGTCAGGGTGTGGAGTTTTTAATGAGGTTTTAAGGAATTTGGCTTAGGGATAAGCCAGTTTCTTTTTTGGGTAACAACTTAGATACATTTACCAGTGCCTGGGAATATTCAAGGGCCTAGCTTGGGTTCAAGCCTTTTGGGAAAAACCTGCAGCTGGCTGGGTCACAGAGCGGTCAATGTACTCTGTGATTTCCAGTCAGTACTCAGAGAGAAAATGAGGGGAACTCAGGAGCCCTACAACCTGAGAGGGAGGGATAGAGCAAATTTGAAAAAATATTAATGATTGTGAAAGACACATGGGAGTTCTTTGTACTACTCTAGTAGTTTTTTGTGAGCCTGAAATTGTTTCATGATAAAAATTGTTTAAAAAATCTGGGATATAAATATCTTTTCTTCACCTGTGTGGGTTGAGGATAATGCCAAAATAAATTTCCTTGAATATCAATAAATATAATTTAAAAACTTTGAAATTTCTTTAAAAATCCTTTAAAAGTCTTTCCATTAAAAAATCCTAACTCAAAAGAACAAAACATATTTTTTCATCTTTATTTATTTATTTTATTTTATTTTATTTTGAGACAGAGTCTCGCTCTGTTGCCTGGGCTAGAGTGCCGTGGCGTCAGCCTAGCTCACAGCAACCTCAAACTCCTGGGCTCAAGCAATCCTTCTGCTTTAGCCTTACGAGTAGCTGGGACTACAGGCATGCGCCACCATGGCAGGCTAATTTTTTCTATATATTTTTAGTTGCCCAGCTAATTTCTTTCTATGTTTTCAGTAGAGACGGAGTCTCACTCTTGCTCAGGCTGGTCTTGAACTCCTGACCTCGAGTGATCCTCTCGCCTCGGCCTCCCAGAGTGCTAGGATTACAGGCGTGAGCCATCGTACCCGGCCTGTGCCTTATTTTTAAAATGATTAGTGCTCGCTTCGGCAGCATATATACTAAAATTGGAACGATACAGAGAAGCTTAAAAAATAAATAAATAAATAAATAAAATGATTAAACCAACCTTTACTTGCAACAATTTTTTCATCACAACTACCTTCACTTCTATGTGTGCAGCTTTTAACTGTTTAAAATGCTTCCCGCCTTTTCCTGCACTAACGCTAGGCTACTAGGAATATTACCCTTATTTTGATCTTCTAACCAAATCAGTAATGACTTTTTCATTTCAATAATTCATCCACTACACTGCTTAGTAATGATTGATGCTTTCACCGAATGACTGCCTCCAACGTGTTCCATTATTCTCCCTTTATCCTTTGTAATTGTTAGTCAAGCGAGGGAAGCCTAATGCTTTCCTAGAAAGGTGTCTGGCCTTTCTCTGAACGTTTGCTTAATTATTTCTGCTTTCATTTGCATCGTAATCACCTTTCTCTCACCTGGACTTACAGTGGACTTTCACTTTGCAGGCGTGGTCATAAAGGTAAGTCACAAAATCAAATAAAAAAGTTAAGACAAAAGTGATGCTGTGCGGAAGCAACTGCATAAACAATGAGACCAACTGGGAGCGTAAATGTGCTGCACCAAGGACCGCTTATGCCATGCGCGTTTGTTTCTGAATTATTAATTTAATTATTTAATTATAAATTATCCTTATGGGGAGCCTTGGGAGCCGGTTCATAAGTACAGAATGCCGTAAGCCGGGTTGTCCATAACCAGGGACTGCCTGTACTTCCTTTTAAAAAACAGTGATTAGTGATGTAGTGCATTGTTTTCGTTTTTGCTTTGACGCTTCGGAAGTTCAGGGCTAACATAAAAAATACAAAACGATTTACATATTAGAGTAAAAGGAACTACTTTAATACATGAGAAAATAAATAAAAGAAAGATATTTAAAATGTAGAAGTAAAAGAGGGAGTATTCTGTCACTTAGCCTGACTGTGGTTCTTCTGTGGCCCCCTCTGTTCCAGTTTTTTAGTAACTAACCCTACTTTGTTACCACATCTAATGCACATTTGACTTCAGTCAGCTTATTTGTTTCTCAGAGTAACCTGTCTCTGTTCAGCCCTCTTCCAATTACCAAAGCATCTCTCTTCTAGGACAATTTCTGTCCCTTTAGTTTCACTAACCACCTTCAGGAGACATGGGGAAAGATGTCTATAGCAAGTCCTAAGAAAGACCGTAGGTGTTCTCAAAGGAACACATTACTTTATATGCTGGCAAGACTGTATCCCAGTGTTTTATTGCTTCGGTTTATTTAAATTTTCACAACCGCAGGATCCAGAAGGAAAGGTTTGGAGAAACATGCACTGCTCAAATTCATATAGCTGGTTAGAAATGGATGCAGCATCCACACTCCCCCTTCAGTGCTCTTTCCATATATATCATGAGGTTGGAGGACAAAGTGTGCATTTAAATCATTGATGACATTAGCAAGTTATAAAATAAAATTTTATTTATACATTTTTTTAATATTTCATTTATTTTTAGAGATGGGGTCACACTCTGTTGCCCAGGCTGCAGTGCGGTGGCATGACCATAGCTCACTGCAGTCTCAAACTCCTGGGTTCAAGTAATCGTCCCGCCTCAGGGAAGGCAAGCAAGGAGCTAGGACTGCAGGTGCAGCCCACCACACCTGGCTCAATATAATAATTTTTAATGAAAAGAATAATTATCATTTGAAATTTAATTGGCAGTAAAACTACTCCTTGAAAATGTGCTGAAATAAAAGGGAGAGATACATTTTTTTCTGTTTGCATATTTTAAAAGTAGCCCATTTTAATAGGCATTGTATGAAGAGTTTTTCATTATAAAAAGTTTCCTAGGTCTTTGTAGATAGCAGATAATAATGATGACTTACATTTGTTCAGTGCTGTTGTAGGTTCTCAATTATTTTCATTTGATATTCATAACAATCATGTGAAATAAGCAGAATTGGTTTTTGCCATCATTTTATAGCCTAGATAATTGGACTGTGGCCAGAACCAGTGGCAATAATGGAATTAGAATGCAAGTCTTCTAATGTTGAATTTAGTGCTCGTTTGACTAAATCAAAGTGCCTATCAAGTAAGCAAATGTTGCTTATACACCTGTGCAGGAATCAGCTGTATCTCCATGCTTGCTACCATCCCCCCATCAAGACCTGGCACATCTTAAGGTCAGGGCAACGTAACCCAAGGTGAATGTGGACCCTGGAAGTATAGTTCATATCTGGCAATATTTATCATTTACACTTACTTCAGTTTATAGAACAAAATGTTATTCAAAATATAAAATATTATCACAGAAAAGATTTCATGAAAATTACATCAAGCATTCAGACACTGTACAGGACATTTAATGACAGTAGGAGTCTAGCTTCAGTCTAAGGGAGACTACTAATCTGTGTCTGATCATATCTTGTAAATTATATGAGGGAGCTTCTCAGAAGCTCCTTTGCATGAGGATCTAAGAGTCTTCTGGCGAAAGATGAAGTTATGAATAATGCATTTGATTAAGAATGTCTTAGTTCTTGGTTCTTAGAGGATAGGTGGAGGGAAGGGTGGTTCTGAATGCAACATGGTGCCTATCACTTGGTTTGATTCCTTACCCTGGCCCTACTAATTGTATGTATGTGCCTTCACCTGCTGCCAGCCCTTGCAACACTGTAGTGCAAACCAGAAAAAGATAGCTCCTTTGGGCAGATGCAGCTCCAGCAGCACGGGTCTCAGAGCTCAGCAAGATGTAGTCTTCTCATCCTTTAGGGAGATGTAGCCCCTGCTCAATGGCTTGGTCAGCAGTACATTGGCTGACAGCCCCTACTCAACTCTTCATCTGGGCACAAATTGTGTATACTTACATAGTATCCTGTGTGCACCCTATTTTGGTAAACTACAAAAATCATACTAAAACAAATTTCATTTAAACTGTAAATACCAATCATGTCAGCAGCACTGTGTAGGGACCCTTGATAGAATTTAACATAAGGGGATAATGACATTGTCTCTTGTTCTAAATAGAAAACTGTGTTGTTTTGACATCTTACCAGGCTTCAATGACTCAGCAGGGGCTGGAGATAGTGGTACCCAACAGACATGGCCAAATGCAGTGCATGCCCATTGGCAAATTGTGGATGTCCAACAGACATTCTGGTGCCCAGTGGATTCCGCCTGTGGAAAATGGCAAGTACCCAGCAGATTTGGTAGTGCCTAGAAGGTGCCACCAAGCTAAGGCACATGGCAGTTCATGCTGGGTGCTCAGTAAGGTAGCAGTGATGCTTGGCAGGGAGGATGTGCATGAGTATCTGTGCAAAAACCCTGGGGACCCTTGGAAACCCTTACTGGGGGCAGAGTGAGAGGAGTGCCTTATGTAGGAGTCTGGAGGTCTTGTCTCAACAAGGTGGGTGGGTGGTGGAAGGAACATTAGTGAAATTTGGCATTTTGCTGATATTGTCAGCCCATCTGTTCCCACAATCTGGGAAAGCATGGAAAACTCAGGTTACAAAAGTAAAACATTAGAGATACACCACCTAATGCAGCCCATCATTAATATTGCGTTTGAGGTCAAATACTAAAAGGATTTTAGAAAAAAAATGTGATCTGGTGTCATTCCTACAAGAATGTTATAATGTCTTTTCTGGGAAAGAAAATGTGATTGGCTTTTGCTACTTTTGTACAAAGTAGCAAATCATCTTGCATCCAAATAATCCTGTAATAATTTCTTCATATAAGAAGGAAAAATTTTCCATATCCCATAAATAACTTTAATAAAAGCAAGCTAGCGGAATAGGTGCAAATTGACAAGGAGGTGATTGGGGTAGGGGTCACTGCATAGGTGATGTACAAATAATAGATTTTAGAATTAAACTGACTGGTCAAATTCAATAAAGAAGAAAATGACTTTTTGAGAGGTGAGAAAATCACTTAGAAAAATTCTTTTGATATTTGAGTTAGTAATTAATTCTGTGGAGAGATGGTATGACGCAGTACAAAGGCAGTGGTGTAGCTGCACAGCCATCATCGCCTTTTCATATGAGTGAGGCAATATAACAAAGAATTGCATTCCAAAAATTGCTGTGTGTTTGAGTGGGCTGGACGTGAGGGGATAGAAGCAGAGAGCAGTTTTATTCAGCATCACCACTCTCCTTTAGCGTCTCTCTGCTAAACATCTTCCCTCCTCTATGAAATCCTCCATCATTTAAAGTGAATTTTCTAGTCACTCTTATACAATTAAAAAAAAAACCCACTCCTGTTACTTTCAGTCAAAAGAAAACTCTTATTTTAGTTATTGAAATGTCCCATTTATTGTAAGGACCCAAAATCCTCTGCAAAATATCTCCCTTTGCTCTCATTCACTGTTGGACACCTGCAGTGAGAATTAGGCTCAGCCCCTTCTGTCTTCCTCTGTCCCCTCGGATCTTCATCTTAGCTGCTTTTGCTGACCCTTGATGGTCAGGCCTGGGGAGTGGGTTGGGGAGAGCATTCAGGAAAAAGGAACACAACTTGCAGCGGCCGGTGTGGTGTGAAGGAGCTCTGAATCTCTGGCTGTGGGGGATGCACATTGGATCCTTATGGACTTCTGCCTCCTCTGGCTCATTCTTCTGAGCTCTGAGCTCCAAACTTTCAAGTCCACCCTACACAGGCACTCTCTGTTCAGATCTCAGAGCCCCTCCAGGCAGTCCTCTGAGTGGGGTTCAAAGTGAACCCAGATGGCTCCCTGCACGGGTCCCCCTGGCCCAAGGTAAAGCTCTGCCCTCTTGCCCTGCCAAGAAGGCAGTACAGCTTCCTCCTGTGTAGCCTTTTTCTCTTTCTTTTGCTGCCTCAGAGGCACCTCCAGGCAGAGTCTTTTAATCCCTGTTAGACTTTTTTAGGCGGAGTCAAGATAGAAAACTTTGGGCTCCTGTGATCTCAGAGGACTGTGCCGGGTTCGTTGAGTGGCTCTCTTGCCAATCCTCTCACTTGGCTTCATGTTAGTAGGTCAAGGGGTGCAAGGACCCCGACAACTCCCCTTCACAGACGCCAACACGGACTCATTTATGTGAGGAGGCAGGGGATTGTTGCTGCTGGCTGAACTCTTTTCATAAGCCCTCAGCAAGTCCTGCAAAGGTGTTCTGATGCCAGGCTCCGGAATGCGGGGTACTCGTCATGCTGTGCACAAGAAGGGGAGTTTTCGGGAAGCTTCTGTAGTCCGCATCTGTGTTAACAATGGGAGGTCATAATGTAGCTTGATTTGATGAGGATCATGAAGGTAAGTCATCAAGAAAACACTGTGTTTAGCATTCTACTAATAAGGAGCCCCAGTTAGTTTTTGTGTGCCCAGCCAAATCCATTCTCTGACCTTCCCACCCTGTTCTATGGCCAGGGCATCTGATATTATACATAGACTCTAGTATCTGCACTCCCTTGCCTTTTGGCTTCTGGTTGGATTTTGTCAACAGGAGGCGCTTGTAGGAGATTGGAAGATGGGCGGTGAGAGGAGGTGGAGTATTCTCCTTTGGGACCTAGGGTATATTCTTGCTAGCCCCTGGATACTTTATCCGTTTATTCTCTCCTGTTTCTTTTTATCCTGCCCACACTTTTATAAATAATCCTTTTATTATTTTCTCTTAAATTATTCCTTTTGAGTTTCCATCTGTTTGCTGCCAGAAACTTGAGATTATAGATATATGAAATATATATATGAGTACATACATATTTATTAAAAACATTTTTCTATACAAAAGAGCTAAAAATGTAAAATATTTGAAATGTTAGAGGTGGTTAAGGGGATGAACTTGGGAGTCATTCCGGACCATCTGGGCACCCCAGCTCTCCTGCTGCTTAGTTATGTGATATTCAATAAGTTACTTAATCTTCCTGATCTTCTATTTTCTCATATACAAAATGGAAATAGTATCACTATCTACTTCAGAGGATTATTTTAATGAGTAAATGACCAAATATTTGTAAACTACTTCGTATAATTGACATTATAATAATTATTTCTGTTGTTATTATTTAGAACTATTCCTTACTATTTTTCAGAACAGTAGAAAGTATGAAAGAAGTTGCAGAGAAGGCCTCATCCAAAAGGAAATAATCAGAAGTTGTTATTGGAGGGTTTTTTTGGCCTGCAAGCCATAGACTCTGATTGCCTTCCTTTAGGAGAAATAAAAGTTAAAGGAAGAATATGGGGGATCTTGCAGGGCAAAAAGAAGGCTGAAAGACGAGGCTTGGAACAGACAGGACTGTGGTGATTGCTGAAGGAAGGTGATTGCTGGAACATTTATCCCTGGAGTATTTTACTTGGCTGCTGCTCTGAAGTGAATGACCTGTAGTCATTTCTCTTGTTATAGAATCACTTCGCTGAAGAGCTCTGACCTCAGAAGACTGTCCCAAGAACTGTTCTATTAAATATAAATTTCTTTATCTCATTACATCAAACATGCTTGGCATAGTTCAATGAACAAGGAAATCTGAATTTGTGAAAAATTATCCTTTCATTTGCTGGTTTTGTCTCCTGTCGGATGGAATATGCATTGGATTAGAGGAGTCTTCCTGACAGAGACCATCTCCAGTGACAAATTATTTAATGGTTGTCCCGTTCCAAAATAGCACTATTACAAGGGAACCACCAATGCATTTGCTTTACATAATTATCTCACCTTGCAAAGGTGAGATAAGTGTCAGTAATTAAAGTAATTTGGAACTTTTTCCTTGGAGGAGAAGAGCTTTTATCCTACTTTTTGAAACATGTTAATCCCACTTCCATTTTTCCCCACATCAAACACTTGGGTTCTTGCAAAGACATTCTCAGAGCGAGAGAGAGCGCTGCCTGCTGCTCCTTCTGCAACCTCAGTGCTCCTCTATGGCTCTGCCACACGGAGTCACTAGAGACCAACTTGCGTTCCTCCTGTCCTTAGGCGGGCTGTTTTTACGGCTTTGTATTCATTAAGAGGCCGATTCTTATATTTTCCTTTCCAAAGTTATTTTATCCCTGTCAATATAATATCATGTATTTTTAGAATGACAGTTGACCAGGTGACTCCCTAAATGTGGGTAAATAATTTACATGGGTGAAAGTACTAATGGTTCACTCCCTCATTTCTTTTATATTAAACTCTGAAGGAATCTTTTTGAGAGAATTCATCACAAACATATAAGTTCCTTTATTTAAAAAGAAAAGTTAACCAGATAAATCAGAGATATTTGTTGTGATTATATATATATGTATGTGTATATACAGTATATATTAATACAATACACATATGCACAGACACATAAGTAGCTGAAGCAAAACTTATAACAGAGCAGTAATTACACAGGGTCATCAGAATAGTAGCTGACCCTCGGAGAGTAACTACAGCAGGTGTCAAATGCAGGCTAGTTCACCTAAAGCATAAGACTATCTAATCCCCACCATTCCTGGAAAGGTGGTGTTATCCTTGTTGTTAGAGAAAAGGAAACAGAAATTCAGCAAGATTAAATGGATTGCCTATAATCTCTTATCTAAATCCTTTAGGCTTTCTGGCCCATAACCTTCTACCACAACACACTACTCAAAGGACAAAACAAATGTCAGCAACTTTCCTCAGTACTTTATAAAACAGCAAGAGACCCATTGTTTGTTCAATAAGTATTTAATTTATAATTGTATATTCTACTTCATTCCAAAAAGGATGAGCAAGCTTTAAGGCAAATAGAATAAACTTAACAGGCCATAAAAGAGAAAAGAAAACTAGGCAAAGGGAAAATAAATGTAAAGTAGATGAAGCAAGAGGGATAAAATGTTTACAAAAGCTGTATTGCAAATCGACCCAAAGACTTGCGTAATAAAGAGAATCTTCCTTGACTTTTAGTCACAATATTAAGATTATACATTTCCAGTATTTCACATGTGTTTTTAAATTTTGTTCTTTTATTTCATAATTGAACATCTAGTCAAACAACAAATGAGTATGGTATTGGAGCTAATTTACTGTTTGGTGTACTTAATAATTTTTATTTTTGTCAATTTGTGTTAAGTTTATAGACTATCCATTTCATACTGAAACCAACTTCCAGTTTTCAGTTTTGAACTGTTTTTTTTTTAAATAGGATATATACAAAATTCAATACAATAATCAAATAATTCCAAAAAGACAGCAGTCAGGCAATTCACTGCACAAACCCAGATGGTTTTGCTGTCTAAAGATGAACTATTAGTTCATAGGAAATGACACCAAGAGACAGGTGGAAACGGCCATTTGACTGGAGGCTAAAAAAAAGGGTTAATTTAGCATATAAGAGGTGACTAGAGAATGTCACTGAATAGTATTCAAAAGCGTAAATAGTACAAAAATTAAGCCTCAAAAACTTATACACAGAAATTCATGTTATAGAGTCCTGCATGGATGCTAGAGGGGGGTTGCAAATAGACCACTGAAAAAAAACAATTATTTACAAGATTTCCAATGTCATGAAATTGGAAAAAAAAAATCTATTGTTTAGGACAACTTTTTCTGCTTCTCAGAGAGATTTTCTCAAAGGGAAACCGTATGTGATATAAATATTAATATTTAATTTCCCTTTGTTTAAAGATCAAGAGTTTGCCATTTGGGAAAAATGTCTCCAGTGTGTATAATTATTTCCTGTTCTCCCCAACCTCTCTAATAAAGTTGGTACAGAAATTCATCAAATGACAAGATTGACTCCTAAGCCTATCCAAGATTCTGGAAACAATCTTATATTATATACACATTTTTTGTTTGTTTGTATTCACGTTCAAGAGAAAAAACAACACACATGAGGACATGACGGTACCACAATCAAAGAAAGAATGCAATGGGATTTTAATTTCAATTTCGGTTACATACAAGGTATTTTGAAGGGATTTTCAAATGCCACTTTGGTCTCTGAAGTAAAGAAAACCACAATAAAAGAGTTCCTTTTATCATTATTACTCTCTTGGGGGGTTTTCAATTATGTTGACATTTCTTAATTTTGACCTTTCTTTTCAGTTGGAACAGCAAAAAATTATTTTTTGGATGGTTTAGAAAATTTCAGCTAATTCCCTTTTATCTAGGTTTAGCAAAGTTGGCAAACAATGTGTTAAACTCAATCTAAAGCCATGTGAATTTCAAGGGAAATTAAATCTGTTTCTGATTTAGTTTTACATGATTCATTGAAATATTATTTAGTAGAAAATGCTTGATGTCCAGAAACCTTATGATCCATTTTATCATCTTTTTCATTTGATCCAGGAAGTTGATTTTCATGAGTAGTAAATAAAGTTTATATCTAGAAAGATGAAGCCACTAAGTCCATCAGTATATTTATTGTAATTTATACCACCAATATTTCTAAACAGATTTGATATGGCTTACAATAAAAGAACTTTCAATATGGCAGTTAAAAATAAAGGTAAAAACTGAGATAAAAAGATGGACAGGAAATAAAAAAATAATTATATGGGGAGAATTGAAAAATATATTAAATTTGTTCTGAGTTTCCTGACTGCCAAGGCAAAAGGCTAACCAAGCGATTTTTTTTTTTTTTTTTTTTTTTTTAACATTCGGGTACATATGTCTTTGTTACAGAATGACCTTTTTTCCTTTGGGTATATGCCCAATAATGGGATTGCTGGATCGAATGGCAGGTCTACTTGAATCTGTTTAAGATACCTCCATAATGCTTTCCACAGGGGTTGCACTAGTTTGCAGTCCCACCAGCAGTGTATGAGTGTTCCTGTCTCTCCACATCCACGCCAACATGTGTTGTTTGGGGTTTTTTTGATAAAGGCCATTCTCACTGGGGTTAAGTGATATCTCATTGTGGTTTTGATTTGCATTTCTCTGATGATTAGGGATGTTGAGCATTTTTTCATATATTTGTTAGCCATTCTTATATCTTCTTTTGAGAAATTTCTATTCATGTCATTTGCCCACTTTTTGATAGGGTTGTTTGATTTTTTTCTTGCTGATTTTCCTGATTTCTAAATAGATTCTTGTTATCAGTCCTTTATCTGATGTGTAGTATGCAAATATTTTTTCCCATTCTGTAGGTTAACCAAGCGATTTTACTTGTTTTTATTTTATTTATTTTTTTTTTTTTTGAGACATAGTCTCACTCTGTTGCCTGAGCTAGAGTGCCGTGGCGTCAGCCTAGCTCACAGCAACCTCAAACTCCCGGGCTCAAGCAATCCTTCTGCCTCAGCCTCCCGAGTAGCTGGGACTACAGGCATGCACCACCATGCCTGGCTAGTTTTTTCTATGTATTTTTAGTTGGCCCGCTAATTTATTTCTATTTTTAGTAGAGACGGGGTGGGGGTGGGGGTCTTGCTCCTGCTCAGGCTGGTCTCGAACTCCTGACCTCGAGCTATCCTCCCGCCTCGGCCTCCCAGAGTGCTAGGATTATGGGTGTGAGCCACCATGCCCAGCCCAAGCGATTTCACTTGGAAGCGAAGTCTGACACTTTGCTTTACCATCATCATGTATAGTGCATAGTCACATTGCAAATGCAAAAGTTAACCAAAGAAACCAATAAACCAGGAACACCCTGTCTAGCAATAGTTCCGAAAATAAATGAAAACTCAAGCTTTATTGCAAAGTATTTCCTGATAGAAATTACTTTAATCCTATCTTTTGAAAGCAAGTGAGAATATTGCTGTGTTGTTTTCTTTTTCACTATGAACAACTAAATGAAAACTGGGTAACTGGTAACTTTGGTAAAAATTTTCATTAAATATCTATTCAGTTTTTATTTGTAGAGACTTTTTTAAAACCTAAACTTCCTTGCAATCTTTTTTTGCAAGTAAAGTACTTCTCTTTTAAAAACACTATTGTCATGGAATTGTCCTGTTCTATTTAATGCTTACCATTATGGGTTTTAAAAATAAAAAGCAACTTTTATTTTTGGTAACTGCAAAAGTAATATGCTCCTCATTGCAGAAAAGTCAAGAATGCCTACATAAAATAGAAAAAACATGCAAACAAACAAACATCTCATAATTTTATTTGTTTATAGATAACCATTAATAATACTTTGGGGCCTCAAGTGATGGCTCTTGCCAGTAATCCTAGCACTTTGGGAGACCAAGGCAGGAGGACTGCTTGAGGACAGGTGTTTGAGACCAGCCTGAGCAAGAGTAAGCCCCCGTCTCTACGAAAGATAGAAAAATTAATCGAGTGTGGTGTCATGCACCTGTAGTCCC
This sequence comes from Eulemur rufifrons, assembly GCF_041146395.1. Taxonomy (NCBI): domain Eukaryota; kingdom Metazoa; phylum Chordata; class Mammalia; order Primates; family Lemuridae; genus Eulemur; species Eulemur rufifrons. The sequence goes on along the minus strand of NC_090983.1, from coordinate 24,254,800 downwards.
AGCTGCTTGGGAGGTGAGGCAGGAGGATTGCTTGAGCCCAGGAATTTGAGGTTGCAGTGAGCTATGATGTCACCACTGCACTGCACTCCAGCCAGGGAGACAGAGCAAGACCCTGTTTCAAAAACAAAACAAAACAAAAAAACAAAAAAACTTCTGTGTATTTTTCAACCTTTGTGAGTGTGTGTGTGTGTGTGTGTGTGTGTGTATTTTGCAGCAGAAAGCTTAATGTATTTTATGTGTTAAAAACCAATGAAACCTGAATTTAGATTATTGAGATAAAAATTAACTGCAGAGATGTACTAATTTTCCTGGATTACATATTGGTAGATTTTATTTGCTATGTGATGTTCAGGGATTACAACTTAAGGAATTTGATGGATAAACTCTGAATTTATATACTGGGAAAAAGAAATAAACCAATGATTTGAATTACTTATCTATAGAGAAGAAACAGTTTTTTAAATTCAAAGCATATGAATAACTAGGTTAACCTATTTTAATTTTTTCTCAACTTTCTTTGATCTTCACTGGTTTTTCTTTCTCTAGTCCTCCCCTTCCCTTTGCATTCTCTATTCTCTCTTCTCTACTTTATATTTTCCTATAGCATTATCATCTTCTCATTTCCTATATTATTTATTTATTTATTTTATTACTTATGTTTTCCCACCAATAGAATATAAATTCACGAGGGCTGCTGGGTTTTAATATTTTATTCACTGATGTGTGTAGATAGAGCAGGGCCCAAATAAATAATTTCAAAATGTGGATCAGTTCAACATTGCCCTCATAATATTTGACGTTATTGGAATAGACTAACTGATGAAGAGAATTCCCTACACCCTTGGGAGCAACAATTTCGTGGTATGTATGCCATTACTTCCCTCTCCTATCTTATGGCAGATATTACAACATTCACAACAATTTCAATTCTACTCAATTGCAACATTCTTTTCCATTGAACTTGGGCACAGCCTTATAATCCTAATTAAAATAGTGTTCCAGATAGACATTAACAATTGAAAAGGGTTACACCCATTTGCCATCTGGTTCTAGAAGGTGGATACACATATACTTCAGGATAATCTTGCTGGTAATTTTAGGAATTTTCATTTATCAATACATTCTTTCTTTCCATAATTCATTAATATATCCATTACACTTTTGAGTACCTATGGGGTTTTATTACTCTGCTAAACATTCAGGATACAAATATCAATATGATATGTTTCTTATCGTCAAGATTAAGAGGATAGAAATAGCTAGGAATAGTTTCATTCATCCCTTCATACTTTCAAAAATATTTATTTAGTGCCAACCATGTGCAACTAAGTCTTTGCCCAGACCAATGTCCTAAAGCATTTCCTCTATATTTTCCTCTAGTAGTTTCATAGTTTTGGGTTTTACACTGAAGTCTTTACTCCATTTTGAGTTGATTTTTGTATATTGTGAGAGATAGAAGTCTAGTTTGATTTTTCGGCATATGGATATTCAGTTTTCCCAGCACCATTTATTGAATAAACTATCCCTTCCCCAATGAATGTTCTTGGTCTCTATGTTAAAAATCAGTTAGCTATAAATATATAGATTTATTTCTGGGGTCTCTATTCTGTTCCATTTGTCTATCTGTTTTGTTTTTATGCCAGTACCATGCTGTTTGGTTCCTATAGCTTTGTACTATATTTTGAAGTCAGGTAGTGTGCTACTTCCAGCTTTATTCTTTTTTCTCAGGATTGCTTTGACTCTTTGGGGTCTTTGTGGTTCTGTACAAATTTTAGGATTTTTTTTCTATTTCTGTAATAAATGTCATTAGTATTTTGATAGAGATTGTATTGGATCTATAGATCACTTCTGGTAGTATGGCTATTTTCATAATATTCTTCTAATATCCGATATCCTTAAGGAACATGGATGCAAAAATACTTAACAAAACACTAGCAAGCTGAATTCAACAACACAATAAAAAGATCATTCACCATGATCAAGGCAGATTCATTCCAGGGATGCAAAGGTGTTTCAACATACACAAATAAAAAAAATGTGATATATCACATCAACAGAATTAAGGACAAAAACTGTATGATTATCTCAACAGATGCAGAAAAAGCATTTGATAAAATTCATGTTAAAAACTCTCAACAAGGCAGGGCGCGGTGGCTCACGCCTGTAATCCTAGCACTCTGGGAGGCCGAGGCGGGTGGATCGCTGGAGCTCAGGAGTTCGAGACCAGCCTGAGCAAGAGTGAGACCCCATCTCTACTAAAAATAGAAAGAAATTATCTGGCCAACTAAAAATATATATAGAAAAATTAGCCGGGCATGATGGCGCATGCCTGTAGTCCCAGCTACTTGGGAGGCTGAGGCAGGAGGATCGCTTGAGCCCAGGAGTTTGAGGTTGCTGTGAGCGAGGCTGATGCCACGGCACTCACTCTAGCCCGGGCAACAGAGCAAGACTCTGTCTCAAAAAAAACAAAAAAAACAAAAACAAAAACTCTCAACAAGTGTAGAATAAACATTCTTCAACATAATAAAGACCATATATGACAAACCCACAGCTAACATTTTACCAAATATGGAAAAGTTGAAAGCCTTTCATCTAAGATCTCAAACTAGACAAGGATGCTCATTTTCGCCACTTTTATTCAACATAGTACTGGAAATCCTAACCAGAACAATTAGGAAAGAGAAAGAAATAAAGTACATCCAAATTGAAAAGAAGGAAGTCAAATTGTCCCTGTTTGCAGACAGAATGATCTTATATATAGAAAAACCTAAAAGCTCCACCAAAAAATCTCTTAGAACTGATAAATAAATTCATTAAAATCGCAAAATATAAAATCAACATACAAAAATCAGTAGCATTTCCATACACCAACATAGCTACTGATTTTTGTTGTGTCCTTGTCTGGTTTTGGTATGAAGGTATTGCTGTCCTTGTAGAATGAGTTTGGCAGAATTCCCTTTTCTTCAATTTCCTGGTAGAGTTTTGAGAAGAATTGGTATTAGCCAGAACAATGAATAAACAACTACATACTAATGAAAATAACTGAGGGAGAGTGTCTGAGTGCATCACTGGAGTAACAGGAAACTTGGTGAGCAACGAAACCTGGATGGCAACATAGAGAATGGAAGGAAAAGCCAGGTCTTCACCACCACATTCTCCAACCAAGATCAGTTGGGAACCAGGAGGAGAGGATCTCAGAAACCCCCATCAACACCTTGGACACCTATAGACCTCACCACTGGGGTCCCTTGCAGTCCTCACAGGCACTAAGCCCAGGTGAAGGAGCATCTGGAGTCCACATAGCTATGGAGTCAAAACTGTGCCCTGCCCCTGTGGCCCACATGGCTACACCATCTTGGAACTGGAATTATAACTGGAATGTGTATTTTTCTGGGAGGAGTACCCACAGCTCCCCTTCATCCCTAAGGCTAAGCAGTCATCAAATCATCCCAGCCCAGTGGCCTGACATCCCCAAGCCAACCTGTTACACACTTCTCTGTGGGGCCAAGCAGAAATGGAGCCACCCCATGTACCCTTCCTCCCATCCCCTCAGGCCAGAGTTGAAGCAGCACCCTGCTTCCTGGGAAAACAGTACTTTAGGTGCTCAGAGCAGTCACACCTCCCCAGTACCTAAGTTGAAGAAACTCCCTTCATCACAGGAAATGGTGCCATGGCCATCCAAAGTGGTCATATGCCTCAGTAATTAAGCAAAGTGGTGCCCTACATCCTGGGAAAACAATGCCTGGGCTGCCCAGAATAGTCACATCCCACTCCCAGGCCTGAGCTGAAGCAGCACATCAGCCTCTGGGGTACCAGTGCCCTGGCCAAGTTGAGCTGCTGTGCACCCCAGGACTGAGAGGATGTAGTACCCCTAACCTATATGCTATTAAAATTCTTCCTTGCATGATTACTGACCAAGGAATTTGCTATTATTTTTTAAAAGTTCAAAGGGACTAGGAATATTTCTAGGCAACTTCAAGATCTGCTCCTGAAAAGTCTGAGCTTTATCTCTTTCTGAAGGTCCATCCCGACATTTGTGGGCCTGTGGCAAGAGTACAAATAGAAGTCTACTTACCATAAATTTAAATATTTAGTTATTGATCAAACTAATAATCTGGTAAATATTATATACTCTGGTGTCTTCCCTTGACAAATATAGCTTCATAATAAGTTAGAAGGCCAGGTTATAATTCTTGGACTCCTTGATGATCTGCCCCAGAATGCAGGGGCCTGCCCTCCTCCCATTCCGATCTCTATCTCCATCCTCTAATGTAGGGTCTTATGAGGAACTCCATCCTTCTTAAACAAAACAAAACAAAACAAAACAAAACCAGCTGTCTTTGGCCATGTCTTAGTCTTAGGGTTGAATATACTAGCAGCAATCTTACCTTGGGAGGATTGACCTAGGAAGAATCCCACTCAGGTCCTGGAAGAGAGCTTGAAGCCATTCAGACAGGGGAGTCTGGGATCCTGGGAGTCCACAGTGTGGTCTAGAAGTGGGGGCACAAGCTCCAAAGTGGCATGCTTTATTTCTGGGTAGACCCCTTGGCTCTGAAGGTGTGTGGCTGGGGGAGGGTCAGATTGGCTTCCTCTAAAGTGTGAGATCCAGGGCATGAGCTACATTTGCCCTGGTCTGAGGGTGGTACTGCTCCTCAGTTTTGCTTGGCCATGGTGGAGACAGAGAAGCCCAGGCCAATTACATTGCCAGAAGATAAAGGCCCACTCTGGGAGGCCGAGGCGGGTGGATTGCTCAAGGTCAAGAGTTCGAGACCAGCCTGAGCGAGACCCCGTCTCTACTAAAAATAGAAAGACATTATATGGACAACTAAAAATCTATATAGAAAAAATTAGCCGGGCATAGTGGCGCATGCCTGTAGTCCCAGCTACTCGGGAGGCTGAGGCAGTAGGATCGCTTAAGCCGAGGAGTCTGAGGTTGCTGTGAGCTAAGTTGACGCCACGGCACTCACTCTAGCCTGGGCAACAAAGTGAGACTCTGTCTCAACAAAAAAAAAAAAAAAAAAAAAAAAAAAAAAAAAAAAAAAAAAAAAAGAAGATAAAGGCCAAGGCAATGGATAGCTAGTACTTCCTCCTACCAAATAGTGATGATGAACTAAGAAAATCTATCTTGGTATGAAGTTTCTGGAAAGATTCCCAGCAGGCCCTTGGAACCCCTTCATTCTTCCCTTTGCACTGACTTTTCTTAGCCTGGGGATCACTCATAAAACTGTAAATTTGAGATTATTGCCTGAATTATTTCTTCATTTTGCTCTTCCTTAGCTTCAGTTATCTTGATCATTCAAGGGAATGTAATTCATTGACTGGACTCCATATACTTGCTGTTTAATCTCCACTTTTCTTTTGGGATATAGATTTGCTTTGCTTCATGTAACTATAGATTCATGATTTTACCTAGACTTAGAATTCAAAGGAAGATATTTTTTCTCTATTCTATTAAATTCCAAGTTATATTTGCCATCAAGGAAAAAAATGTAAATAGAGTTAGGGAAAAATACATTATGAATTCTTTCCTATATGATGCTTCTTGAGAAATTTTGCTGGGAAATTTAAAAATAAAAGTTTATTTTCCAAATTTTTTTTCTTTTGAGTATGTTTTTTTCTTTCTTTCTTTTTTTTTTTTTTTTGAGACAGAGTCTCACTGTGTTGCCCAAGCTAGAGTGCTGTGGCATCAGCCTAGCTCACAGCAACCTCAAACTCCTGGGTTCAAGCCATCCTTCTGCCTCAGCCTCCCTAGTAGCTGGGACTACAGGCATGGGCTACCATGCCTGGCTAATTTTTTTCTATATATATTTTTAGCTGTCCAGATCATTTCTTTCTATTTTTAGTAGAGACAGGGTCTCGCTCTTGCTCAGGCTGGTCTTGAACTCCTGACCTTGAGCGATCCTCCCGCCTTGGCCTTCCAGAGTGCTAGGATTACAGGCGAGAGCCACCACGCCTGGCCTATTTTCCAAATTTAATAATAATTATTTGTCATGGAGGAGAAAAAATTAAGTTTCCTTGTGGTATTTAAGTATCAAATATGATTTTGACAACACTTAAGTGCACTTAAGTGTAACATTCATCAGGTGCCAGGCAGGTGGGAGGAGGGAGGAGGGGATGGGTATATTCACACCTAATGGGTGCATTGTGCACCATCTGGGGGATGGACATGCTTGAAGCTCTGACTTGAGTAGGGCAAAGGCAATATATGTAACCTAAAGATTTGTACCCCCGTAATATGCTGAAATTAGTAAAAAAGAAAATGTGATTTTGAGGTAAAAATTAATGTACGATATTGCATTTTGTCAGAAAGGTAACTTGAAAATAGTTAAAAAATAAACTTGAAAATATTTGTTTATGTAGCATAGGCTTTTTAAAAGTTATTTTTAAAGACTGAGGCATTAGGCACCTGTCATTTTTGCCAGCTGGTGAAGATGTTAAAAATTACTGTCACTTTTCTGCCTGTTACTCTATTTTGCACCTGCTGCTACTTGAGTTATGGGCATTTCACACATGGTAATTTAATAAGGTTAGTTCCCATGACAGTGTACTAAATGTTATGCCACTGGAGGTTAAAGCAGTTTTATAAGGACTTGAGGGAAAAGCACTAAATATGAAGTTTGAGGTTAAAAATTTAGTACCTTGTAGACATCACATCTTTCTAACTGAAAAATTTTAGAAAAGTATAGAAGAATGGACATTTAGCCACATATCCCAAAACAAAAATGAGGCTTTTGTGATTGGACTATGTGTACCAGTCAACTTGTACCAGCCGACTTCTCTACATGGTGACATTGTAATTAAAAAAACTATGTAACCAAAACATGTGTACCCCTGTAAAACTCTGCAATAAAAAATAAAAATAAAAATTTAATTGCCTGAGGTAAAAACTGAAGCTAAATATATATTGAGAACTGCATTGTTCGATATGGTAGTCATGAGGCACAAGTTGTGATTTAAATTTGAATTTAGACTAATTAAAATAAAATACAATTAAAAATTCAATTCCTGAGTCACACTAGCCACATTTCAAGCGCTCAACAGCCACATGTGGCTGGTGGTTAACATATAGGACAATGCAGATATAGATTTCCATTTTCACAGAAAGTTCTATTGGATGGTGCTGTGTGATATTTCCAATTCCCGATCTATGGCGAGCTTGGCCCTAAAGATCATGAACTCATAGTGCATTTTCCTTAAAAGAGTGATTATCATGTCCCAACATCATCTTGGCTACAAAAGCAGACGTTGAAGTGAAAGTTCTGTTGCTGGAATTCGAGTGACCTTTGTTAGACTGAAGGAGCATGTTGCCCTGAGGCTTCCAATGTCAGCAAAAAGTTGTTTTGGCTTCCAAAAATGAATAGGCAGGCAGGTGCTTTTCAGAGATTTTCTAATCCTGTATGTTATAATTATCTTTTTAGGGAGGTGGGGAGAGCATTTACCACACATCTCTTCTAAATATTCAACTATTAACTTTCAGATTCTGTTCAAAAGAAAAAGTGATATGTGATAGCATTCTGAGGTGATGAAGTATGTTTACACCATGAAGTTTTCTGTTAAGTAGTCTTACTATTTTTGACAGGTATTGAAAGATTGAGCCTAGATTTGGGGACACGGATGTGCAAAGTAGGGGGAATCACAGTGGGAGAGAAAATATTAGTAAACAGCATCTTGAGTTCTTGAGCAATAATCCCGTCCCCAGAGAGTTTATTTTTTTTTAAGTAACAGCTGAAAGGTCACTTTAAATCTTATCCTCAAAGACACTAAGTGAGAAGGATTAAGAGCTTGCTAGAATTTTCTAATAAGACAGATTGTTAATAGAGCTGAAATAGATCAAACCATGAACAAAATGATTTACACAAATCTGAGGAAACCTGCTTTCACCTTGAATGGCCTGGATAGTTTATATTAAGCCATCTCTCATCCAATCTGAATCTCGTCAGTTTGCTATTTCACTTTTTCAATAATATATAATTATCATTATTCAATTTATTATCGCTTTGTAGACTGCAGTGATTTATTCTTTTTTTTTTTTTTTTTTTTTTTTTTTTTTTTTTTTGAGACAGAGTCTCGCTCTGTTGCCCGGGCTAGAGTGAGTGCCGTGGCGTCAGTCTAGCTCACAGCAACCTCAAACTCCTGGGCTTAAGCGATCCTACTGCCTCAGCCTCCCGAGTAGCTGGGACTACAGGCATGCGCCACCATGCCCGGCTAATTTTTTGTATATATATATTTTAGTTGGCCAGATAATTTCTTTCTATTTTTAGTAGAGACGGGGTCTCGCTCTTGCTCAGGCTGGTCTCGAACTCCTGACCTCGAGCCATCCACCCGCCTCGGCCTCCCAGAGTGCTAGGATTACAGGCGTGAGCCACCGCGCCCGGCCTGCAGTGATTTATTCTTTTAAAAGTTTATAATTCATCAATATCCTGTACATTTAACAAAAGAATGGAAGTTTTAAAAATTAGGTTCATTAAGCAAGAAAATAAAGCACAATGTGACTTGAACATTTCAGACTGACCAAAATTGTTTATTGATTAGTGATTTTAAGGATGTTTGTTGACTCAAGGTAGATAATAAAGAGTGGTGCTTGGATTTGGATTTGACATTGTCAATATTTTATTCTTCTTGTCTAGAGCAGCAGACACTTGGTTGTGTGGTATGAATACAATTCAGGAGAAACTCAAGGTATATAAAAATTCAGGGAGTCCTTCCGTCTCGAACGGTCCAGATTGTTTTGTTTTTCTGAATGATGGTAACCAGATCTGGACAGTAATGAGTGTGATTAAAATAAGCTTCCAGCCAGTCTTCTTACACAATGCTTGTTCTGTCAAGGAAAAGGGAAAACGAGTTAGATATTGATCATGTCTTTTAAGAAAAGAAATTCGAGGAAATAATGTCAAGTGCAAAAGAAGAAAAAGCACAAAATGAACCAACACTTACAAGGTAAAGCATTTCCTAGTTGTAAGAACCTGGTTGCAAGTGCTTGAATTTGGACTGTTATGACATGGTGTTCTAGAGCAGTAATTGTTAAAAGCTACTTTAGTTAGGCAAAAAAATTAGACCCATGCTTTTATCAGTGTTATGTTTCAACTAAATTAATTAACTAGTCTGTGATTTGTTGACTCTCCATTGCGTAATTGTAGTATAGTCAGAAAGATAGGGTTTACAGGTGGAAGGAAATGTTTATACACTTACATAAAAATGCTCTATTTCTACATAACCCATCTCAAGGAGTTAATGTTTTATGGTTAATATAAATATCTCTTAATTAGGAACAATATTAATTATATCTACAGCAAAAAAGGGAAGCTGTTAATTTTTGAAGAACACAATATCAATAAAGCCTTATATATTAAAGAGGGAACAGGTATATACCTTGAATGCTCCATTCAGACAGACATGATATGCTTAACAAAAGCTGTAGGGGTAATAAAGATAATTTAAAGTTAGAAAACAGTCAAATTTAATAAAAGAGAGGTTTAGAAATTTAGCTCAATCCTAATTACTCTTAGCTGTAGCAGTAGAGTTCATTTTCTTAAGCTCTGTATAACCCACAATTCTTAATACTGGATTTATGACCTTTGCCCTGATTTTGTCAATTTAATTTTTTGAGTAAGTGGTACATATACATGGTTAAAAATTTTTTTTTGAGAGACAGGGTCTTACTATGCTGCCCAGGCTGGACTCAAACTCCTAAGCTAAGTGATCCTCTCACCTCAGCCTCCCAAGTAGCTGGGACTACAGGTGCTCACCATGGTGCTCGGCTACAGTTAAAATTTTTTCTTTAAAGCATAAAAGGGTATATAATTCACACACAAAAGTTTTTCACCACTGTCTTCCAGCCACCTGGTTCACCTCTTTATAGTTAAGTTAACAGAGCTGTTTACACATATATAAGAACACACAAATATATGTTTCTAAAAACCTTTTTATAGAAATAATGGTATACTCACCTCTTTATAGTTAACAGAGCTGTTTACACATATATAAGAACACATAAATGTATGTTTCTAAAAACCTTTTTTACAGAACTAATGGTATACTCTATACACTGCTTTATACTTGTTTTTCTCAATTAATAATTTATCTTGGAGATATTACTATAACTGTATACAAGAATGTCCTTATTTTTTATGACTGCAGAGAATTTCGTCATGTAGATGTATCAGAATTTATTTGACACATTGTACATTGATGGACATTGACTTGTTCAAATATTCATTATGAATAGCACAGTAATGAATAACCATGTATATATGGTTATTTCACTTGAGTGCAAATATATTAGAGACTAAGTCTCTTGAAGTGGATTTGCTGCAATTAATAGTACCCTACTGTCACCTAGGGGCTTTAACAATGTACATTCCCATCAGCAATGTGTGAGATTGCCTGTTACTATTAACTCTCCACAATGTAAACTGTGGCCAAACTTTTAATCTTTGGCAATCAGCTGATTGAAAAATGATACCTCTGGGTAGTTTTAACTTGAATTTCTTTTATTATTGCTGTAGTTTGTCATCTTACATTTATATTTATTTCCTTTTCTGTGAATTGTCTGTTCATGTAGTTGCTAAAGTTTTTATTGGATGGGATCTTTTATTAATTTATAGTAGTTCTTTCTTTTTCTAGCGATTTTTAGCTCTTTTTGATATTGATTGCAAATATCTTTTTTTCCTCGGGTTTGCTATTTGACTTTGCTTCTGGTGGCTTTTGCCATACAGATTTTTAAAAAATTATGTGGTTAAATTTATCAAAATGTTCAATTTCTGGGTTTTGTGTCACTGTTAGGAAGAACTCACTACTTTAAAGTTATAAAACAATTCTTCCATAATTTTTATGCTTTTTATGTTTTTGGCTTTTACATTTTACATTTAAATTTTTGACCCATTTGAAATTTATCCTGGTATAAGATTCAGATTTGACTTTATTTTCTAGATAACTATCCACTTGTTCAAACAATATTTATTAAATGATTATTCTATGTAATATATTTGTGGCAATAACCAAATGTGAAAAATTATTTACAGAAAAAAAAGAGAAGTTTAATCAAGAGTATCAGTGAAGATATGCCTGGCTAGGTACTTTGCGTTTCTTCTTTTCCCTCCTCCTCCCTCCCCTCCCCTCTTTTCGTTTTCTCTTCGATGTTTTTCCTCTTTTTTTTTTTCTTACTTTTTTCTAAGTTGTGGTCTTTATAAGCCTATATTTACATCAAAGCTATCAACACAGCTTTATTGAAATGTAGCTAGATTAGTCCTCTTTGGAGATAGATATATTTTTCAATTTTAGTGGAAATTATTATTTGCAAATTATATTATACAACTATGTTTTGCATCTTTGTATTGTGTAGTACATTGCTTTCACACCCTCTGGGTGAAGCTGTTGTAAATTTGTGGTAGAAAATAAACCATTGGCTACTATGAGATGACTTTCATTTAAGAAAGAACACTAGACAAGGAGAAGAATTAAGTTTTAGCAACAGCCCTGCCATTAACGATTTGATCTTCACAAAGTAACTAAACCTCTTTGGCCCTCAGTTTCTTCATTTTTATAATTGCTTGATATTAGTAAATGACTTTGAGATCTCTTCAATTTTAACATTCTATTAAATTTGATTCTGACATAAACCTGTCTATCTCCCAGGGATGTTTTGAAGATCTAACAAGAAAATACATGTGAAAACACATGTTAAGCTGTAAAACAATGCACAGTCTTGCTAAAATATACTGAAAAAAATCTTATTTGTATATTCAAATCTTCATAGGGTATCTTTTTGAGTTATTATGCAATTGATGGAAATAGGTATGTCAATAAGAAAGGAAGAGGAAAAGAAGTTATTTTAAGTTCAACGGAGTCCATCATCCACCCGATCAGTTAAGAGTTAACCACCAGTGCACGTTGCTTTTACCTTCATAGTTGATGCAGCCATTGGAGTCTTCTTGACCCTTCATCAGGGCTTCCACTTCTTCCTCTTTCATCTTTTCACCTGGTGAAACAAAACTCTTCTTTCAGAAAGAAGATCACATGGTATTTTCAAAATTCCACCATAGGCCACCAGTCAGGGACTGCTGGAGACTATGACTAAACTCTTTGGGTATAGGAATTGTGCCCTTCCTATTCCTCTGGCACTTAGTAGATTCTCAACAAACTGTGTTTGAATGAATTAATTAAATACACATTATTGCTAGTCATACAAATTATATCCTATAAGAACTACAAAACTTTACTTTACTTACTCATTGCCAATATTTTATGTTACCACTTCCCCAAAACAAACTCACCGCCACTGAGGCAAATTTATTTTTCCTTTGTAGTTTTTCCTTCTACCTATTTTGGTTATAATATGATTCTCCTGTCATGTTCTTTCCTATATATTTTGTCTTACTAAGTGCACTGGAATAAATTCTCCTTACCCAGGGTGGCTAGAACGTGGCGGAGTTCAGCACCCATGACTGTGCCATTGCCTTCCTTGTCAAACACACGCAGACCCTCAACAAAATCTTCATAGGTGCCCTGGTCCTTGTTGTTGGAAATTGCTTGCATCATGGGCAGAAATTGTTCGAACTCAATTTTCTTGGCATTCATCTCTATAAGAAATTGCAATTTGAGAGTTATCAGCTACTATAATACCATCTCTGAGTCACAAATTAAACTTGAAAGTTTATTCTAGATGATCTGAAAAATTTTCACACAGCTTCAATTTCAGCTCATAAATTGCTAAAAATGACCAAAAAATATGGTAATAGATAATAGCATGAGATCTGGAGTTCCAGTGCCTGAGCTTTTATCCACAATCTACCCTTTACAACTGTATGAGAATGGGCAAGTTTGTTAACTTCTTTGTGCTTCAAATTTTCATGTGTAAAACAGGGATACCTCATAGTGTTATAGTGAGAATCAAATGAGCTAATGTATGCAAAATTTATTTTAATACCTAGGACAAACTGAGTGCTTAATAAGTATAAGTCACTATTTTATTGGTATCGCTCATCTAATATTTCCCCAAAATACTAGAGAAATAATAGAAAAGTATACTGAGACATTAATACAACAAAACCATTAGCATATAAATATAGAACAATTTAACTGAAATTTAGTTTATATTCCACCTTTGTCCCCAGCTTTTGTAGGGCCTTCAATTTCTTTAAACTTTAAGTAATTTAAAAAAGAAGCTTATAAGGAGACTGTGTGTGCCAAATATTATGAGATTTCCTGACTTCTTTGTGATTTAGAGGCCTAGAGATGATAGGATTTTTTTTAGTATCTTCTGAAAAGGTAAATCTTATCAATGGCAAAAGTATAAATAGACTATCCAGATGTATGCAAATGGTAAAGTTATATACTCACAAAATCAAGATTTCCTTTTACTATTCTTTCTTCATAGACTAGGAATCTACATTTCTATTTACATCTGATATCTATCACATGTCATTTCCATTTCTACATTGAGGTTACATTGAGTAATATTAAAAAGATTAAATCTGAGTACTGAATAAATGAGCATTTATTTACTAATTCCATAAAAGATGGATGTTTGGTAAGTTAGAAAATCCCATTTCAAAATAAGGGTTGGCCCATGGTAACCTCACTTTATCTCATTATTTCAGCTAATTTCTGCATAATTTAACAGGAAATTTTCTTCCAAAGAAAATGAAATCTGAAGAATATCCCAGGAGACTGATTTTGAGGTAAGTTTCTTGAAATCAAGTTCCACGCCTCCCCTTTTTTTGACAAAGAATAGTCTCCAAAGCATTTTCAGTTATCAAGGAAAAAAAAAAAAATTATTTGCCCTCCCCCTCCCTCTTTTTCCAAATGGCAAACATAAACATCTCACATATGTACTTGAAAAAACTTCAGCTTTGTGTCTTGTCTTTTATAAAAATTATCTGTAATTGCCATAATAATTGTACATCTTTATGGGGTACAGTGTGATATTTGGATACATGTACACAATGTGTAATGATCACATCAGGATAATTAGCATATCCATCACCTCAAACAGTTATCGTTTCTTTGTGTTGGGAACATTCAAGATCCATTCTTTTAGCGATTTGAAAATATACAAAAAATTGTTATTCATTATAATCACCCTATAACACTAGAAAACACTAGAACTTATTCTTCCTAACTAGTTGTACTTTTGTATTTGTTAACTAACTTATGGCTCCCCCTCTCCCTCTGCCCTTCCCCACGTTTAGTAACTACTATTCTATGCTATACTTTCATGAGTTCAGCTTTTTTAGCTTCTGCGTATGAGTGGGAACATGCGGTATTTACTTTCTGTGCCTGGTTTATTTCACTTAACATGATGTCCTCCAAGTTCATCCACGTGACAACAAATGACAGAATTTTGTTCTTTTTTATGGCCAAATAGTATTTCACTGTGTATATATACCACATTTTCTTTATCCATTCATCTGTTGATGGACACTTAGGTTGATTCTATATCTTAGCTATTATGAATAGTGCTGCAATAAACATGAGATGGAAGATATTTCTTTGCAATATTGATTTCCTTTCCTTTGGATAGATACCCAAGAGTGGGAATGCTGGATCATATGGTAGTTCTATTTTGAGTTTTTTGAAGAAACTCCATACTGTTTTTCATAATTTACATTACATTACATGATTTACATTACCACCAATAGTATATGAGTCCCTTTTCTTTGCATCCTCACAAGCATTTGTTATTTTTTGTCATTTTGATAATTCCCATTCTAACTGGGGTAAGATGATATCTCATTGTAGTTTTTGATTTGCATTTTCCTGATAATTAGTGATGTTGAGCATTTTTTCATATACCTGTTAGTCATTTGTATGTCTTCTTTTGAGAGATGTCTATTCAGCTTATTTCCTCATTTTTTTTTTTTCTTGAGACAGAGTCTCGCTCTGTTGCCTGGGCTAGAGTGCCGTGGCGTCAAGCTCACAGCAACTTCAAACTCCTGGGCTTAAGCAATCCTTCTGCCTCAGCCTCCCTGAGTAGCTGGGACCACAGGTATGTGCCACCATGCCCGGGTAATTTTTTTCTATATATATTTTTAGCTGTCCAGATCATTTCTTTCCATTTTTAGTAGAGACAGGGTCTCGCTCTTGCTCAGGCTAGTCTCGAACTCCTGACCTCGAGCAATCCTCCCACCTCAGCCTCCCAGGGTGCTAGGATTACAGGCGTGAGCCACCTCGCCCGGCCTATTTCCTCATTTTTAAATCAGATTATTTGGGGTATTTTTTTGCTGTTGAGCTCTTTGAGTTTCTTGTATGTTCTGGATATTATTCCCTTGTCAGATGAATGGTTTGCACATGTCTTTTGTTTAGAGTGGCATTTTCCAATAGACTATTATGCTTTTCCATGAACCGCTGGGGTTAAAATTAATTTCCTTGTTCCAGACTAATAACTGGATTTCTGTATTGAGTAAATGACTTTTGCAATCTTTCCACTTACATATCTCACTGATTTTTGTCCCAGGATTTACCTTGGGGGACTGAATGTAAGTTTTGGCTTAGGATTTTAAAGATTTTTTTTTTTTATAATTCTTTAGAAATAGAAAAATACTCTTATTAAGATGTCATATTGTCTATTCTTAATTAAAATAGCTGGGTTTATTTTAAGATGGCCCTGGAAGCAGGGTGTCAAAGGAAAGAACACAAGGTAGACAGCATGTATTTTTCAGTTGCTTGAAAACACTGAAATTTCATTTCCACAGCTTTTATCAGAGATTTTCCTCTAGAAGTGTGCCATTGTCATTTACTCAGAATTGTTTATAAAGTGCATTGTGTTTTAGTCATATTTAACATTTTTGTCAAAATGTTTAAAAAAATTTCTCTGAACGTTTGAAATCTGAAAAAGTGTAAAGATTTGGATATTGTTTCATTTCATTAGCCTTTACATTATGAACATTCGATAAGATGATAATGTTAGCATTAGATATTATTTTCTTTCATTAGCATGACATTTTATCATGCTTGGAAATTCTCAAAGTAAGGTTAACTTATTTTATGAGGGAAAAAGCTGAGACTTTAGATAGCCAAAAGGCACACTTACCACAATCAAGGGTAAAATAAGCCCTATAATTGTGAAACAAATAAGATTTCTCAAATCTCTCTCACACACACACACACACACACACACGCACGCGCACGCTCACGCACGTACTTCCCTAAATGTCCACTCTTCTTGAAAAAAACTGATGAAATTACCTTCATTGCTGGGATTTCCCAGAACTTTCTTGACCTCTGCATTGGTGGGATTTGTGCCCAGGGCCCGAAGGACATCACCGACCTGGCTTAAGGTGATCTTGCTTTCACCTGTTCGGTCAAACAGGAGGAATGCCTCCTTGAATTCTGCAAGAAGCAAAAAGCATTAGGGTGTGTTTTCTTCCTCGGACCTATCAATTGACCCTAACTCCATCAAGGATTCTGTTCAAATTCTTGTGTCTTTTACAACTCTTGCCAACCGCTCCAGCTGTTATCTTTGGACTCTCTCTTCCTGTCTCAAACTATCATTGGCAAATCCTTTTGGCATTTCTTTTTGGTATTATTCTAAAGCGGCATTTACAACTTTGTCATATATTATTGTTAATCAGATATGGTAATTGGAGATCCTAGTCATATTTATTCATATGTCCCTCATCTGCCTGGGAAGCAGGACTGGGTTAAGAAATTCTGAGGCCTTGAGAAATCTTAATAATCCTTCATATAGTTAACAAGACTAATGACATTTCAAGAAATTTTCAATCAGAGTTGTGGTATGTGAGGTTGACCCAAACTTCTCGAATTATATAGAAAAATTCCTTCTTGAGGTACAAATTTCCTAGGCTCTTCCCTTAACCAATTTTTTTCCAGGAATAACTTCATTTTTCAGAAAAAGTTTAGAAAGGCAAGAAAAACCTGTACATTCTATAGTATAGTAACCACTTCAATATGTGACTCTAGCAGGCTCCTAGTGTAATCAATTCAGAGGAGAAACACTTGCTTGGATTTGTTACTATGATAAACTCTTTAAACTTTACTCTTTTTTTTCAGATAATACATATGATAACATGTTATATTAGCTTTAGAATTTATGCATTTTTAATTAAAATTGTATGGAGATAATTGTAAACTCACATGCAGTTGTAAGAAATGATATAGAAAGATCTCTTGTATACGCTGTCCAGTTTCCCCCAATGGTAACATTTTGCAAAATTATTGTATATTATCACAACCAGGATATTCACATTGATAGATTCCATCAATTTTATTCCTATTTCTCCAATTTACTTATACTCATTTGTGTGTGTTGTGTATGTATTAAATACATATTTAAGTGTTGCCTATTCTTATTATAATTATCCTGTTGATTGATTACTTTCCCTAAATTTTGTCTTTCTTTTTTCATAGAACTGGTTTTGCCTTTCAAAATTATAATGACAAAGAATTTAGAGGGTATACCAAAAAGACAGGAAAGTATGCTACTCTGGATTTTGGGGCCAGTAAAGCCATTTTAGTTGAAACTTTTAAACTTAACTAGATGAAATTTTCTGGGGAACCCAAAGATACTGATGGCAACTTGTTGGAGTTAATGCTAACAACACTCAAACAACCATTTGTGAATGAACTGGTAGAGGTGAAAACATTCTTTTTTGGCTGTCAGTAGTCTCAGATCAAAAGATGCTGTCTAGATAAATTACTCAGCAAAATACTGTATCATATTAACCACCACTTCCTAATCTAAGATTGCACCAGACATTATATTCACAATATAAGACTATGTTACCATTCTTTGCTAAAATTGCCCCCTCAAATTCTATGCATTTGACTATAACAGATCATTTCCTTAAGGTAAAAAAAAATATGCTTGCAGGCACTATGGAGTCATTAGTCAAATATTATTTTTCATCTTTCTAAGGGACATGTGAAACTGAACTATTCTTGTTACTGGCTCCAGGCTTTCATGCACAGGCTGCTCAGAGGGCTCACTATTACCCTGGTCAGGTGCCAAGGTAGAAATAGGGTTTCATGGGCTGTAATCGAATCACTCTTCTGACATTAACATTTTGATTTAAAAGCAGAGCCCAGAAAGATACTGTTTTTCTTACCCCAAATTTTTTAACCTACAATAAGTTATTCTCTTGAAGAATTTAGAATAAGACGGGCAAATTACTTACCAGGAGCTGGCTACCTGTTTCTGTAAATAAAATTTGGTTGGAATACAGCAATGCCCATTCCCTTATGTATTGTCTGTGGTTGTTTTCACACCTCAGTGACAGAGTGGAGTTGTTTTTACAGAGACTATGCTGCCAGCAAAGCCTAACATTTTTACTATTTGGCTCTTTAAAAAAAGTTTGTTGACCTCAGTCTGTAACAGTACTGTTCTTGAACTTTCTGGTAATGATAGAGGTGTTCTCACTCTGGACTGCCCCAAAAGGTAGCTACTCACTGTTGCTCTTGAACACTAAAATGTGACGAGTGCAACAGAGGAAACAGATTTTTTAGATTTATTTTTTTTAATTAATTAATATTTAAATAGCCACATGTGCCTAATTGTCTACTCTACTGGACAGCACAGGACTTACACTTTTAGAATTCTATACTTTTCTGGTTGTTTTTTTGTTTGTTTCCTTTCCTTCAATGCTGTGAATACATTCAAATAGAGCAGCCATGAGTAAAATTCTTTAATCATTAAACAAGGAAATAAACTAAAAAAATCTTTCATTTCTGAAAGTATAGGATTTCTATTTAATTTAAAATGCTTACATTTGTTTTCCTGACCCAGAGAAAACCAGTCCACTATACTCATGCTTGCTGAGCTTCTGTATCTAAAATCTATTTCACATGTGGAGTAACAGATTTAATGTTCAACAGTAAGTCCTTCTGTTCCTGCAAGGGTTTTTAAGTCTTCCATTGCTTGGTCCAACTATAGTTTGGCAGTCACAATGACACTGTAAGTTAGATATTTCAGAGGACTGGAATGCAGTAGCTGATAATGTAGCAGCATCAGTAGTTAAAAATGCATTACAAATCAAACAAATTGTAGTTGAATAACTGCCTTTTTTCGATTAAAAATAGTCCTTCAGGCCGGGCGTGGTGGCTCATGCCTGTAATCCTAGCATTCTGGGAGGCTGAGGTGGGAGGATTACTCAAGGTCAGGAGTTTGAGACCAGCCTGAGCAAGAGTGAGACCCCGTCTCTACTAAAAAGAGAAAGAAATTATATGGACAACTAAAAATATATATGTAGAAAAAATTAGCCGGGCATGGTGGCGCATGCCTGTAGTCCCAGCTACTCGGGAGGCTGAGGCAGAAGGATTGCTTGAGCCCGGGAGTTTGAGGTTGCTGTGAGCTTGACGCCACGGCACTCTAGCCCAGGCAACAGAGAGAGACTCTGTCTCAAAAAATAAATAAATAAATAAATAAATAAATAAAAATAAAATAGTCCTTTATAGTATAATTTCAAAAGATCTTGAGTTATGAGTCATCAAATCATTGAATCTGTCCTCATGAGGCCATCAACCATGATGTAGATACATGAGTCTGTACTACAGCAAATATTCTTTTTTTCTTAATTGATGTCCAAACATAAAATATTTCAGACACCGAAACAGACTGAAGAATGTGGAGTTTTTTAGGTTGACAACTGTGTATTTGAATAGGTACTTATTAATCACCTATAATTATAATTATTTATGTCTTCTATATCATGATATATACATACTTATTATGACCAATATTCTAACATAAACAATATCATATAACAAAATTTTTCTTTTCCTTCCATCGATGTATTTGTGTCTCAGTTCATTTAAGTACATGACACTATCACTCCATAAAACATTCTTCCCTGTACTTCGTAATGAAAACATCAGGCTCCTGTGGGGTGTGGGATCTGTTGAATCCAAAGGCCCAAAGGAGAAACAGTTGAAGTATTAGGAAAACTATTCAGATTCTCTTGACTCTTAACAGAGTTTGGAGTCTCCTAGCTAGTACCTGTTTTTATGAGTAGATAGTAATCTACTCTACTAATCTATTACTACTCTCCTACTAATCTAATCTACTAACTAATTTAAACTAATACTAGATTTGATCCTATCACTAATTCTTTGGGTCCTTGAGTAACTCCTATCACCACTCGGAGAGTCTGTCCTGCATCTCTAAGGAGGGGCTGGACCAGGCGACATCTAATATTCCTTACCCAGAATGTATCTCATGTAAGGAACATCAGATACGATAAATTACTCCTTTATGTTTGTCTCTGAATTCACTTTTATTCCGCAACTCACTATGGTGCTCATGGAAATTATGTAGATTTGGTAACTGGGCAGTTATATAATCAATTTTATTTTCAATCCAGACTTGTCAGATCTCTCTTTAGGAATTTGATTAGCAAATTTGCTATCTAAACTCTACATCCTTTTTGGGTATTACCTATTATATCAAATTGGTTTTATTTAGACGTCAGTGAATATAGGACCTGTTTTGTGGTGTTTATCTTTTGTTTGTTAAATTTTTGATTACTGATTATAAGCAAGAGTTTCAGGTTGAGCTAATTTATATTTAGAGGGATTGAGAGCAATTTATATTTAGAGTGGCAACACCAGTGGAGATAATTAGGAAGCGCTAATCTCATCCTAAGGGAGTTGGTATTCTCGTATGCCATCTTTATGAGTGTACACATTTAAGGTCTATAGCTTTTAAACTTACCATCCTGCTGTTCCTTAGAGAACTCGATCTGTTAGAAAGAAATTAATCACAAAGAATGTTTTAACCAAACAAAAATGTTCTGATTTTTTTGTGTGTCCAGCTCATTCCCCAAGTAATCTTCAAAGTAAGCACCAAAAATCAGCCTACTTTTCAGAATTCAGGCAGAGCTTGGACACTAACAGGTTGAGCCACAAAGTAACAAGCCTTGAAGATAAGTGATATTTCAGAAACTAGGCAGTTGTGTGCTTACATCTGTAGTAGAGAAGCTCAATTCACTTACCAGCAATCTGGTCAGCACTGAAGGACTGCAGTGGCGATGGAGAGAGAGAAAAAAAGAAACAACTAGTACTTTTCCAAATGCATTGACAGCAGAATGAGTGCTCTCTGCTCTGAGATTTTTAGGAAATCATGTAGGTATCCTGGCATAAGAAGATTGCCTTAGGGTACTTTTGAATCTAGGAACATAAAGAGCTATTGCAAAAGATAATTAGAGAACATCTCCCTGTATCTTAATAAATGATTTAACAAATGCTAAATTAAATACTTTCTGGAACAATATAATAATTTATGGTATATTTAAGATATGTCTAATAAGACATACTGTATTAAAAAGTATAGATACACTACATTAAAAAGGCTACCTTAAGTCTTTCTGCTGTTTAGCCAATATTAGCATAGAAAACCCAATACACTGAAAGCAGTTTACTTAATTTTAGCTATCAGCATCATTGGATTGTATTTTGAGGTACAATATTTTGCTGTAGTTGCAGTTTTTCCTAAATTTACATATAATAAAACGTGGTATAGCAAGAATTGGTGAAGCATAAAGTATGGCTTTTGGGAATAAGATGTATTTTTCCAGTTGGCATAACAGCTCTAATTAATCTCTTCTATCCTCAACAAAAATCAAAAGTAGATTCTAAAGACTCATACTGAATATGTTCTCTCTTTAATTCTACTTTTTGTCTGCGTTTCTTCTCAATAAGATCATATCCGCTATCTATGTCTTCCTATAAATGACAAAGAGTTTTCTTGTAGGACCCACCATGATGGAGTCGCTGGGCTGCAGAACAGCTGGGAAGCTGAAGAGTGAGTTCGGGCTGCTCCGGTCCCTGAGTGGGGTCCTCCCTTGCTGAGGCTTGCTTTTATTTCTGGGCAAGCGGTGACCTCACAACTAGCATCGGGTTTCAGAGAGAAGTTGCCACTCCCCTTGGAGAGTTTTTTAGCTTTCTTAGGGCAAAGGGAAAGATGGATCTGTACCCTGGGGGCTATTTTTAGGTAACCAGAACCCAGGAGTAGACGGCCATAGTGAAACTGAAGCCTGTCAGTACTTTTATGGTCTTCATCTTTGAGATGTTCCCTTGGAGCGTCTTCCTTTAAGAAGTTTCTTATCTGTTCAGTGGCAAGAGGAGCTTCGAATTTCTTTATGGTCTTGGGCTGGACCCTTCTCTTAGTGAATTATGGACTTTACAAACTTCTAGTCAGCAAGTTTTGGTAGTAATGGAATTTTTTGGATGGGACTGGTTTGGAGTTTCAAACGGCAACTGCCAAAGAAGGCCTCTGAAGCTGTCTTTAAAGTTCAGAGGACTTGAAAAGGCCATGCATGTTCTACGTGTTGCTTAGGGTGCACCAAAGGACAC
This sequence comes from Eulemur rufifrons, assembly GCF_041146395.1. Classification (NCBI taxonomy): domain Eukaryota; kingdom Metazoa; phylum Chordata; class Mammalia; order Primates; family Lemuridae; genus Eulemur; species Eulemur rufifrons. The sequence goes on along the minus strand of NC_090983.1, from coordinate 24,232,495 downwards.
TCCAGTCTGGACTTGCAATCTCCATTTAAGGACCATCAGTCCAAGTTGTATTCTCAGGAGTAAATCTAAGACGGGAATGGTTTTGATTTCCATTTCTCACTATTCTCCCTAAGTCTTCTGACATTAGGTCTGGGAATTTCTGACATTTTCCTCTTTCCCTGTTATCTTTTTCATGGCTGAGTAGGGATATATTTTGAATTTTAGAAGTTCTTCTAGGCAGGACCAGATCATTTTTGTATTATTTTTCTCTCATTCTATACATATTCTTTTAAAATTTTGCATAAGTTCTTACTAGAACGTACTGATTCTGTTTCTGCCTTGGCAAACACTTTACGGATCAGTCTCTAGAAACCAAAAGAACCCAAAGCGGGGCTTGTGGAATGCAAGGTTGTATTTTAGAATTTTAAAGTTATATGAGGGATTGACTAGAAATGGTTTTTCATGGCAGCTTATCTGAAAATAGGGGACAACTCTCTTCCTAAAATGGTCCTGGGAAAAGTGGTACTGGAAAAGACCAGTCTTAGGATGTCCACTGATGTTCAGACAAAATGTTTATCAGTTTTCTACATATTTAAAGTAGATCATAGGCAAAAAATATGTTGGAGATGAATTGGAACTTGAGTACTGTTTCAGTAACTGTTTTTAAGGAGGGATGAACACAAAAAGCAGGAAGTCTCCCTTAGTAGTGAGCTATGTACTTTGTAGCTTTCTCTCAAACCATTCCAGATGAAATCAACATTTAAATGCATATTTAAAAGCACCCTAAGTTTACAAGTAGTGAAAAAAAAAAAAAAAAAAAGAAACCTCATTGGGTCTTGAGTCTCAAAATGAGGATTGAAAAATATGATTTTTAAATTATTAGTAGCCATGTAAATGCATACTTTCATAAATAGAATGACATTTTGGAAGGTTACTGGGAAATGGAGATTAATAGAAAAATTAAAAATGCTTTGAATCGTTGGGGGAAATAATAGAAGGGAGAGACAAAGGCGATAAACTTTGATAATTGTGGAATTTGAAATCTCATAATTTTTGATACACAAATTAAAGCATTAGAGTAGAGCATGTTTTCTTTGTGTTCGTTAGTTTTGTAATTATATTTATGTGATTGTGTCATTAAATTTGAATTGCCCTATGATTATTATTGACAACTAGCATATATCTTTAGTGGAGCTAATAACTATAAATAATGCAAAATTTACTAGCAACATTGCCCTACTAGGCACAATCATTTTTATATTTCATACTTTTTTCAAGTAGAAAAATGTGTCCTCACTGACATATAAAATATGGTTAATTTTTGTAAAATCTAGGTAAACTGGAAAGTGAGTTCAAAACTGTATTTATGTTATGAATAAGCGATTCCTTCTTAACTACTTGGGCATCATGTAAAGAGTTATCATTATTAAAATAAAAGCAGTAAAGTGGTAGGCAGTTGTCAAACTATTTCACCCTAGTCTTTTTCCCTAGCTTTATCACAGAGAATGAGAGTTTAGATTTTTTTTGCACTTATTGAGAATCAAAATAAATAGTTGGGCACTTTATGTGACATCAGGGAAGGCTAGAGTACAACCTAATCTAGAAAGTAAACTGTAGTTTAAAAGTTAGAAAAAATAAAATAAAATAAAAGTTAGAATACCTAGATTCTGTGTACGTAGGAAAAATGGGAAATGCAATTTATTCTCTGGTACACTTTTACTAATGACAAACCTCTCTTGTATAACATCTCTTCCCTGGTGTTATAATGATGAGGTAATCAGCCCTCTGAACAAAGGCATGGTATGAACGTCTGTTGATTTTGGCCTCAGTTTGCAATGTCATCATTTGGTTTGTTTTAAAAATTGGATTTAAGTCTCTTCTGTCTGGAATGTTCTCTTCTCATCTCTTCTGATCGCTCCTCTTCAGAGATCAAATATTCTTCAAAGCCCTGATAAAAGCTCCTCTTCTTGAAAGAAACGTCCTCTCTCTGTTCTACCCAGCGCTTTCTAACACTGCAAATTGTTGAGCCTTCCTGATTGTGAACTTCTGGGAAGCGCAGGCCATTCCTGACAGCCCTCAGTTCCTGATGTGGACCCACGTAGGGGCTGCCCCTACCTCTCTCACTAGGGTGCTGCTCCTGCCTTATTCTTAGGTTTTATTCCCCATAACTCTATAGAATATCTGGCTTATATTATAGATACTCAATAGATTTTCATTAAATTAAAATCACTAGAATATATGTATACTAAGCTTCTCCTTCAAATATAAGCTCCTCTAGAATATTATATACCCTGAGGAAAAGACTCCCTCTGTTCCTTCAAAGAGCTCATCTTCTAGAGGAGGGGCTGCATTCTCCTTCAGCGCTGTGTCTCTGGCATTTAGAACTGCCTAGCTCATAGTAGCCATGCTCATTTTCAATTATCGATGTATGCACCATTATATTTCTAGTACTTTCTCTTAGATTTTATGTAAATGTTTGTTATCTGGACTTCTAATTTGCCAACCCCCGATTTGCTTTTTAAAAATTTTTTTTTTTTTTATTTTTGAGACAGAGTCTTGCTCTGTTGTCCCCGGTAGAATGCAGTGGCATCATCATAGCTCACTGCAACCTCAAACTCCTGGGCTCATGTCCCTCCCGAGTAGCTGGGACTATAGGTGTGTGCCACGATGCCTGGCTAATTTTTCTATTTTTAGCAAAGACGAGGTCTATCTCTTGCTTAGGCTGGTCTCAAATGCCTGAGCTCAAGCGATCCTCCTCCCTCAGCCTCCCGGAGTGCTAGGATTACAGGTTTGAACCACCATGCCCAGTCTTAAAGGCTCTTTTTAATCCTAGCCTACATGCTTATCTCAGAATGTTAGAGTAAAATAGCTACATTCCACATTTTTTATGATTCTTGTGCTATCCTTTGGTATGTAGTAGGCTACAAGATACTGCTACTACTAAAAAGATTTTTTATTGCAATGTTTACAGATTCTTCTTCACTTCAAAAAGCATCTTTCTAGTAGTACTTATGAGGTTTGGTTAACCAATGTAAAGACAAGATAGTTTCTGGTATATAGAAAAAATTAATTTATAGGAAATATATTAAAATACAGTTAATTAAATAGGTTGTACAATTGATAGATGTTAAACTTTAGTACAGTAAAAGAAGAGCTATAATAAAGATGGTCTGAGAGATATATGATCTTGAATAGTGGCAAAAAACACCCTAGGAAAGAACATGGACCACAGTCTTCAAATAATGTCATCACCACTGCAAAATACAATGGGACTGATGACTGGTAAGGCTGAGTGAAGAAGCTAATCTACCCAAGGCCAGTTTTCAATCAAGAGACCATTGTTGTGTGCTCTCTGATTTAATGACTGGCAAAGAGGCTAAAGACCTGGAGATATATATATACACACACACATATATATGTATATATACATATATGCGTATATATGTGTGTGTGTATATATATATGTGCATATATACATATATATATATATATATATATAAACCCTTAGGAGAAACATAACTTAATTTTCATCCAATCTTAGAGTTTCTAGACCCACCAAAAAGGGCAGCGGAAGCAGTATTTTGGAACTCTTTAGGTTTTGTATTTCAGAATGACTCACTTAAGTCAAAGAAAATAAATATATTTCCTTTGTATTTTTGACCTCAAAAAATGATATTCTTAGGATGGTTGCTCTAATATGATATGAGCAGGGGAAATGAAGAGTAATAAGAATACAGTACCAGCCCAAGGTCTCTAACATAAGGGAGATTAGATGGTTAGATTGCATAGGGTGATCTGAACTGAGACAAAATGGATAATTCTGTGCTCAAGAGGCCTAGACTAGTCAACTGAATTCAGCCACATGAGAGCAAAGGCTCAATTATTAAAATAACACAATGTAGACCAATAAGAATTAAGAGAGGTCTGAGTTTCAATAAAAATTTAAGAATGTGACCCAGTTCTACACTTTTACATTTTTCTCATCAGCTTTCTCATGATTAATAATTGATAAAGAAATTTAAAATTTCTTGAGAGTTGTACTTTTTCTTTTGTGCATTTGTTTGTATGTAATTTCTTAAAAATTTAAATTTTATTTTTATTTGTTTCTTTATGTTTTCATTTTTAAAACATGAGCATTAGAAAGATTCTTTGTGTGTGTGCTTTAGTTTGTTTTCTTTAAACTCTGGCCCTTCGATAGTGCAAATTAATTTTTAATAAAACTGTAATGTCAATCATTTGCAATATTAATCCATTTGCAGTGTGACTATAACCTCAGGAGCAAATAAAAAATTATTTGAAACTTTTTCTTCTACAGTTCTTATAGTTTCATGCCTTAGGTTTAAATCTGTTACTCTATCACAAGATATGAGTACCACATGTCCTCTTTCAAATATCTATGCTACAACAAAAAAAGAACAGGTGGGATGAGAAAATTCTTTGTGTGTGCTTTTTCCTACTTATGTGGAGTAAGAGTTCCTTTTGTGAAGATGGATATATAAATAGTGGCATTGCCATTCTGGAGACTTCAAGTCTTTGTTGTGATATAAAGAGAGCAAATCTGGGAATTTTGTTTTGACTTTCTTATAACATATCATGTGCCTTTTAATTAAATAACTTCTCTTATATAGGTTATAGTTTCCTTGATATAAAATATTACATTGCATGATTTCTAGAGTTGTTTATGGTTTTACAATGTTGTGAATTTTCTGTCTTTTTGTCAGTATATTTATTCACTTTTTTAAATGGAAAAGGGCAGGGTGCCTAAAAATTGAATAGATAATATTACTTTGAAGTAGTGTAGATAAAGAGGAGTTAAACACATTATAATTTCATAACACCATGTTCAAGTCAGTTGGATTTTTTATAAATGAGAAACAGTATACCATTGGGCATTTTATAGGGACTTAGATACAGTGGAAGGAAGAATATAAAGTCAACGAGATGTGGACTTATCTTTCTCTGGCTTCAGTTCACTATTATTAACTTATGACCAGTATAGCCAAGATTTATTTTCCATACAATTTAAATTTTAAGTAGTATAATTGAACCCATTATTACTTTTATATTACATTTTTTTGCCCTCCAAATGCTGATTTGGGATGAGAAAGAAACTGTAGAAGTTTATGTGAGAAACAAACTATAGAAGATCTTATTTTCATACGAAAAGTATTTTGGTCTGAAGAGAAGCAGAAAAAAATGTAGTCTCAGCAGACTAAATATAATCCCTTCCACCATGAGTCAGATGGTGCTTAATACTGGGTAATTATGGAATGAGTTCTAAAGACAACTTGCCAGGGGGTTCATTTGCAGCACTAAAATGTCGAGAGCTAAATTTGGCACTGTCACTTTGTGGTCTCCTTGTCTTGCAAAGATTTTATTTTTTTGAAAAACTTCAAAGTGCCGTTAACTATTAATTGCTGAACATGATCTCTTTTTTTCCAAATTGCATTTTACTTTACAAAGACATCATTCTGTTACATATAATTCAAAATATAATTCTGGAGAGAGTTACAAAAATGTCTTTTAATAGTTTCTCACTCCATTCCACCTGTTCTCTTCTGTTACAGCATAGATATTTGAAAGAGGAAATGTGATATTCATATCTAGTGATAGTCTCAAATAATTTTGGATTTGCTCCTAAGGTTATATTCCCACTTCAAATGGACTAATATTGCAATTGGTTGACATTACAGTTGTATTAAAAATTAATTTTACCATTGATAGGCCAGAGTAAAAGAAAGCAAACTTTTAAAATTATGTAAAAAAACTTAGAAACAACTTATAGAAGTTTTCACCCATTCTTTCTAATTAGACCTTGACAACATGTATTCTTTTCCTCACACTGGTTAAGATTTTACCATATTATACATGTGGCATTGTATTTCTGCATATCATTCCAAAGACTACTTTTGGGATTTCCAGTTTAAATCATGCTGCTTATTTGTTAACAAAATAGAGATCTCATACCTTTCTCACAATATTAGCCTGATGACAAAATTTGAAGATCAGGTTTGATAAGTGCCTGCGTTTATTTAAATGAAAACAAAAGTATTTGAAAATTCAATCAGTTTCATTAAGTTAACAGTATTTTTTAATATCCATTTTCTGTTTACAACTTTTTACAGAAAACTAGAACAAAGTGACTAGGCGTCTTTCTAGATTCCTGATATTTCACCCTCCTTCTATAAAAGAGAACACCCAACTTGTTAGCAATAGATACTAAAATAGTAGAAAGCTGCGGAGAAGAGAATAGCAGTGAACTGCCAGGGTCAAAAGTCTTGGTGAACTTGCCCTGACGCCTGCCTGTCACCCCATCTTCTGGCTACACAGGACGGTGCAGGGCAATATCAGAACCTCTCTACCTCACACCTTTAAGAGTAAAAAAAGGCTCCTTTTTACATTCTTAGAAACAGCAACATATTACTGTTTACAAATGGGAGGTACCCTTGAAAACAGATGACACAGGTGACTCTGGATTTGGCCTGCTAAGTTAAATCCTAGCACCAACACTTAACTAGTTATTTGATCAGGTACCTAGCATGTAAACTTGTTTAGGCTCAATTTCTTTACTTGCAAAATGAGGATTAAAAACAACCTCAGTGTAAATGTTGTGAGAATTAAATAAGATAACATGGCACAAATAAATTAACGATGCACGTTGGTTGTTATTATGACAAAGACCTTAAGTTTTCAGAGTTTTTGTGGAGCATGACTTCATTTGATTTTCTCAGAAATTCTAAGTGGGACTGGGTTTATATTAGCCTTTAGAAATGAGAAAAAAGATTTCTATTCATTAACACAAACCATCCTCTACCTAGGCCAAAACAAGGCAATATTACAATGCATACAAAACTGTTTCCACTGAATACCCAACAGTAAGTATTATAGATGTATTTGGGAACACTAGATTTCCACCACATATATTAAATTTAAAGTTTACGTATTCCCAAGCATGTTGTCAATTGTTGCTGTAAGATTTGTCATTTGATAGAGTTTCCGTCAATGCATTCTGTACCTTTACCACTTTTTGTACTATCACCCGCAGTATCCAGTCAGGGATGACCTGATTGAGTGGTGAATACAAGGAGAATTAAAATTTAAACAATACAGTGAGAAACATGATTCAAAGTCCCATTACCTCACAGCAATCCTAACATATCAGTTAATGCATGCATCATGCAAAAAAAATTCACTTACACATTGAAGATCTTTTAAAATCTAGGTACATGGTTATCTCATTATTTACTTCCATTATTTCACTTGGGTGCAGTTTAGGGCAACTAGCGTTCATTCTTGTGTTTGCACCTACAACCATACTCTTAGTAGGTTTTAATTCCTATAATTGTGATTCTGTCAGGCAGTGTTCTTTTAGCTTGGGCATTGTTGCTGGAAACATCAGCTCTCTCAAGGCAAAGAGCACTTAGAATCACCAAGGACAGTAACTTTGCTGTTCAAATATCAGCGGTACTTTGTTTTTGAAAAGGGTACTCATAGAAAATCCATAGGGATTGAACATCAAGTAAGCATGCCTTCAGAGAGTATCAAAGGTTTTTTGTCAGAACAACTGATGAAATGTTACAAGCAAATAACCAACAAAATAGGAAATCAGATTGGAAAGCTCATTTAAGAAATTGATAAAAACTAATTAATAATATACAAGATTGTTCAGGGCTTATGAGGAGTCAAATAAATGGCTATTAAGTGTGGTATATTGTAACATGAAACATAGGTATTAGTTGGGAATACTATCGAGAGATTAAATTTTACTATTGCTATGACTATAGTACTACACAAAGTTAAACTACAGAATTACTCAAAGTCTAAAGGGCAGCTAGATTTCCAATCTTACACAATTTATGAAAGAATGTTTATAATTCAATTAAGTTTTGTTCTATGTCGAGTTTTCAGAAAGTTAATGAATACATATAACAGCTCTATTAATTTCTTTAAAGTTCATTTCCTCTGCTTGAAAAAAGTTTATAACTTATATGAGGTAATATATCTAGAAACATCATTAAGTGATTAAAAGAATCACAATATGAAATGTTTTAATGTACATTTTAATTAGGCCTGTTACCTACTGGGATGAAATTAAATTTTATAAAATTCTCAAGTTGCATCACATTCTTTGGCTATGCTAGGATTCCTCTAAATATGCACTGATTTATTTCATAGTAATGAATGCAAAGCATTGAAGACATTTAAATTCTTTTACAAAAATATGTTAGTTTCAATTCTTTTTTTCTCTTTCTATTAAGAATGTGTCCTCTGAATGAAAGATAAAGGTTAATTTCTTCCTGTTTCTTCAAAATTCATTACACTTCTCCTTTTTGATTTGTGTCCTTTATCAGAATCCATCACACCTCTTGTTTTGCAGTGAAATAATGAAGATGGAGCATACCCCATCCTTACAGAGACTCTCCAGGAGTATTTCCTTCTTTTGCTTAGTTGTACTAACTCATACTAGCATTAATTCAACAAATAAATGGAAGGATAAATCAATTTTCAAGATTCTGAAAAGTGTCACTTCTCTGCTGACTATGAAAAAATAGTTGGCTTAATTTTCGGATTTAAAAAGTGATGTTTTGTCTTTTCTTGGAGATCTCTCATCTGTCAAACTAAATTTTTATTTATGTACTTATCCTTACATAGTTCCTTGGGGAAGAAAATTAATGGCTATTTTCTTTTCTTTTTTTTTTTTTATTTCATCTTATTGTTATGGGGGATACAGAATTGCAGGTTACATATGTTGTCCATGTACCGCCTTTCCCCCCAAGTCAGAGCTCCAGGTGTGTCTGATCCCCAGATAGTGCGCATTGCACCCATCATGTAGGTATATATCCCTCCATTCCCCAACTCCCCTTCCCAAGTCAGCACCTTCAAAATGCCTATTTTCATTAGTGGGGTACTTCTTTTTCTTTTTAAATCAAGAAGGTACATTTTTTTCTTTCCAGAAGCTTCTAATACCACGTACAAAGAAATGATATTGTTTTATACATCACAATAAATGTAAAAAGGAATATTTTTGACATTGATTCATATCTCTCCTGTTACTATAGAGTGAAGAATTAAAGAATAGGGACAATCAGAATCACTATGGTGGCTGTGACCACACTTACTGTATAATGTCAGTGTGCGTTTATAAAGATACATTAACTAGAATTTCTGGAGATGAAAAATTGGTTTTCCTCTTAATGAATTGTATGCATGCAGTTTTCAAGGTAGAGACATTTATCAGACTATCTGACATGCATTTCTCCTTCTAAATGGATATTCATTAAGAATAGTTCTTAACCAATGTTAGAATTCTATGATCCACTTTTTCAAATATGACTTCAGGTAACTACGAAGTAAAGATTAAAGATTTGTGATGATCTACTTTTATTTTTTAAACATAAACTTTCAGATTTAACTGGAATGCTATAAAATTATGAATATATCTAATTTCATCACATTTATCTAAGGGTGATATAATTCAATATTTATTTCAAGGATATAAATATTGAATTACATATATATTTAGTATAAATTTATAATTACATTAAAATAGTCAATGGAATGTTTGTTTAGAGGTCAGTATCATAGTTGCAAGGAAACAATGGCAAGTTAGCAAAGTTAAGATTTACTATGTGTACAGAACTTTTGGCTTAAGTGAAAAGATCACCTCATGAGCACTTTCACTCATTAGTTTTCCATATAAGGCAGGGTTTCTTAGATGAAGATTTTCATACTGTCATTTGGACCAATCAGAACCCAGTGCATGAAGAGACAGTGCACATTTGATGGGTCATATCACTGAGAGGTAACAGGCACACTCATTCCGTCATTTTTCCAAAAGCGGATAATCTTTTGGCAGATGAGAACTTTGATCACAGCAAAGTGTTGACACAAAAATCAATCACATTCTCCTTAGTTCAAGATCAGTATGCAAAAGCTCAAAGACATAGCTAAAAGCCATATAAACAGCAAGTTTTACAATTTTTTTGGTTAGTTTCATTTAGAAGCAACTCACAAATTCTGAATTAAATACTGTGTATAAATAAACAAGATGACAGTTATAGTCACTGAAACACTTGAGTGAGTAATTTTCTGCACTGAGATCTCATTTAGTGTTGTATCAAATTTTATTAAGCAAAGCTGAAAGGGGAATTAACTTGAATTGCAAAAAATCTTCTTTTTCAGATGAAATAAGGCAGCTGTCAAATACATTCAGGACAACTGGGCCATCAGCTGTTTTTAAACTTCTGGAAACAAATAGGGGCTAAAACTTTCCTTTTGATGTAATTGTAAGGTAAGATATTCAGTTTTCACAGAAATTTTATTAAAAAAAAAAAAACCAACCAAAACACTGGTTAAAATATTTGTAAATGCAACACTTTCATACTTACACACTTTCCCCCTAAATTTCACTTTGACAATTTAGGGGAAAATGGAAATTAGAGAATAAAAAATAGAGCAAGTACAGTCTCCATATATGCTACTATATTCTAATAATTTCTGAAATTATATTCTAGAGTTTATTCTTTTTAAGTAGGATTCTCTTCTTCCAAAATATACTAGTTCTCTGAGTAATGTCACTCCTTTCAATGAAAAATATTCCCCTTGGTTCCTAGAGCTCCTAGAGCTCCCTGCTGTTGTAAGATGTTTCAGTGACCAAACAATTCACTCATTTAGTTACCTTAATGGAAGAGAGGTCAATTTTTTCCTCTTTGGGTTTGGCTGGGGCAGGTGCAGGTGCAGGTGCCGGTGCCGGGGCAGGGGCTGGGGCAGCAGCAGGTTTCTTCACGTCCTTCTTTGGTGCCATTTTGTTTAAAGGGATGGGTTAAAAAAAGAAGCAGCTCCTCCAAAAGAACCTGTCAAAATGGTTCTTGGTTCGGTTGATCCACAGCCCAGTGTCTTGAAGGTGGACCCAGAGTGTTAAATGGTATAAGGGCATGCATATATATTTCACTTAGTGCCTAATAGAATCTTGACACATGCGGCTGGATTGGACAGTTTGCTAGTCAAGGGGGATGGCATTTCAGCACAGACTATAAATGGAATCTAAAGGGTCAGGGCTTCATCAATTTTTTTAAACTCCCTTTGCTTTTTTTTTTTCACCTCCATATATACAGGAGAAAGAAGTATGACAAAGCCAGCTTCAGATCCTTTGGTGACAGTAAGGTAGATTGACTGTACTTTTTCTTGGTAGAATTACAGTTCTGCTGAAGTTGTAGATCTTTTTTTCCCCATGCCTAAGAAACTTTACTGGAGGATTCAATTTCAACCTGGAATTTTGGCAGGGGCTATCACCAGCTTTCACCCAGCCCCTTCGCTCATGCTCCTCCCTCCTTGCCATAATTTGCAAGAAAATGTTGGTCAGCAAAGAGGTGGTGGTGTTTAAAAATAAAAAGCAGACGTATAAGGAAAGCCCATCAAGTCTTAAAGTGGTTTCCCTTCTAGGGAGCACAAACTCTGGTGTGCTCTCTCTCCCTCTCTCTTTGAATTGTGGTGAACTCTATCCTAAAGAAAAATAATTCAAAACTACATCTTACAATTTAATTTTCTTTGTATAATTTAATGAAGAATATCCAATGGGATGGAAATGACAGCAAGATTTACCTATTTGCAAAACAACTTTTCTAATAGTAAAGTAGCTTTCAATGAAAGTAGATACTTATACATCGTACTTTCTATATGGCGAAAATCTAATTATTTATTTATCATTTAAATCTTTTATTTATACTAGGGAAATAAAATACATTTTTAAAGAGATAAAGAGAGAAAACGACTTTAATTATCAATACTGTGCAAGTTTTGGTAAGTAACATGAAAGTTTTTCCTTTTCTGTCCTTGGCTTACTCAGTTTGCAAGGCTAGACTCATATTAAGAAGTATAAGATAATCAGTGGACCCTTTATAACTTTGTAAGTGGCAACTTCTGCTCAGAGAGGGTGTTGCAATTAGTAGTCAGTTATTGTTAAGTACTACCCTCACTTCTGTTGTTTTAACTTGTGAGATATTTAGTTAATGAATACTTATTAATTAGTAAAAAAAATCCCAGTAGTTAGAGATATTAAAAGAGCATATTTATACATTACGTATGTAAAAGTATATATACACACATACACATAAAGTGTCTATATATGCACACATATACATATATATGTGTAAATATATAATATATGCTAACTATTAAATATAGTTGTATTTAAACATATAGATTTATTAGCCACTTTCTTTTGGTCTGATGTAAAAGCCATTCCCCAACTTGGAGAAGGTCACTGTTCCTTTCTGTATATTACAACTAAGAGAGATTAAAACTCTCATATCAGCAATGATTCACCTATGTCACAATAGACCCACAGTTAATCAGTCTCTTATTTCATGTAGTGGCCTGAACTACTGAATTATTTTATCCATATATGTTTAGGAAAAACTTTTTTATTAGCTCTCGCCCATGTTGCCTCATACCAAGGACTCAATCATTCCCTAATCTTAGCTGCTGATACCTGTCTCTTACATACAAGACAGTCATAAGATTTTGAACATATTTCATACTTAAATAGAGTTCAAAAATAAAAGTATGTTTATAATAGAAACACTTCTTTTTATAAATAGCAGAAATTTGTCTGCAAGTTTGTTTTCCTTTGGATTATCAAAGGATAGACTGGGTTTTCTGCAATTGCTGAGAGATGAGTATGGTCTTGCTTTAACTCACAGCCTGTATTAATACTTTGCTGCACATGCAGAAATCCCCTAAAATCTATGATAAGGATAACAGGTAAAGGAGCTTTAAGTGTCCTGAGCAAAAATATTTTGGTCTTTCTTGCATTTAGAAAAAAAATTAAAACAATATAAAATATATTAATCTATACATTTCACTAATCCACTCACCTCAAATATGTTTTACATTAGCAATGTTACCAAAAATTAATTTTGATCTTAAAAACTCAAATACCCCAAACTTGAAATAGGAACACTTTATTTCATCTTAAGGGGGAAATAGATCGATCCCACTATATGTCTAAATTTCTTTGCGTTAACAGCTATATATCACAGATTTATGAATTCATAGAGGAAGATATGTTGGTGTGGAATTTTCTTTTTGAAAAGTAGAAACCACAAAGGTAAAGTGCCATTCTCATCGTGTCAAGGATACATGCTCTCAACACAATACTACTGGTGATGTTGACCTTCACCATGTGGCTGAGGTCGTGTTTGATACCCAAAATCCATACACCAGTCTAATCAGAAGAAAACCACCAGTCAAATCCGAACTGAGGAACATTTTACAAAATTCCTGACAAGAACTTCTTAAAATTGTCAAGGTTATCAAAAACAAGGAAAATCTAGGAAACTGTTATAGCCTTCAGGAGCCAAAGGAAACACGATGAGTGAATGTAAGGTGGTGTCTTGGATGGGATCCTGGGCTAGAAAGGGGACATCAGGTAAAAACTAAGGAAATCTGAATAAAATATGGACTTTAGCTAATAACAATGTATCGATATTAGTTCATTAGTTATGACGAATGTACCATACTAATGCAAGATGTTAACGATAAGGAAAACTTGGTGTGGGGTAGCTGGGAACTCTTTGAACTCTCTTCTCAACTTTTTTGTAAATCTAAAAGTATTCTAAAATATTAAGTAAAGGTTATTTGTAAAAATAAAAACCAAGAACTAAAAAAAACTAGAAATAATTCAGTCTGAAACTTCAAAAAGAGGCATAAGATTTCATTTTTGTGTTTTTGGTCAGGTATATGATAGAAAGTCTAAAAATGTTTACAATTTATAGCATGGAGGCCTTTTTGAAATGGTTAGTTGTATTGGACACAATGTATACGAATGTCGCCTAGTAAGGCACTATTAGTTACATGAAGAAATTGCATGTGGAGAGAGAATTTAGAGGTGTTCTGAAACTATGATCCTGAGTAATGTAATATGATAGTCAGAGATAAAGTGAAATTTCTCTCTTCACCCCTCCTCCCTCCTTTTTATAGTGCTATGTGACAGGTCTTACTTGTAAGGAGAAAAAAGGGCAACAGCTGAGGATTCATGTTCTTGGTGACAGCTGACATGCTCTGTGCCCAGATCTTCCAAGTGTTCCTCATGCTTAATTGTACCATTTGCTGTATAAATTATTTTAGATGCTTACCAAAGCACAAGGAATGGCAGAGAAGGGACAAATTCATTACTGAAGGTAGCCCATTCTATTCTATCTTCTAAGCCCATTGTATTTCTTTTACCACGTGTTCAAGCTTTGCCACACATCAATCTGTTTCTTATATGATGGTATAGGTTTTTAGGTTCTTCTTGGATACGATAAAATGATTGTCTTTCTATTTGGAAATATTGGGCCTGGGAAATGAAAGCAAGCAGTATTTCCCCTTCATTTCACTGACTAGGCAACCACAAGGATTTACCTATTCCACAGATATTGATCACTTACTATAGGCTGGACATTAGGATTACTGGCTGAACAAGATGATTTGGCTCCTGTTCTTTTGGAGAACTGAGATGAGCATTTGAAAGAGGTTATAAACGGGGATATGAGAACATGGGAATTGGAAATACCAACTTGTAGGCATCAGCGTAGGCGTCCCTAAGGAAGGGAAAATTGAGTTGAGAACCAAAGGAAGAGAGGAGTTTTTAGGTGAAGGAGGAGAAGAGAATTCCAGGCAAAAGAAGCAGCAGTGCACAAGGCACCTTATAGTATTAAGGAAATATTAAAGCAAATTATAAAAAAATTTTAAAAGGAGGTAAATTTTTACAAAGTAAATCAAAAGCGACTACATCAGTTATCTTTCCTGCCATGCAAAAAAGATCTCTCTCTTTCTATATACATACTTTTAAAACTAATCTTCTATGTCTGCAAAGTAAAGTAGGAATCACATCTATCCAGCAGATTGGAATAGCAAGTAGATGACAACAACCTTTAAAACTTGAGAGTGCAAAGTGCATAATGGATTTTATCTGCTTTTATAATACCCTTGTGAGGAAGGAGGAGTCAGAAAAAGTTATTGCGGCTGGGCGCGGTGGCTCACGCCTATAATCCTAGCACTCTGGGAGGCTGAGGCGGGTGGATCGCTCGAGGTCAGGAGTTCGAGACCAGCCTGAGCAAGAGTGAGACCCTGTCTCTACTAAAAATAGAAAGAAATTATATGGACAACTAAAATATATATATACAAAAAATTAGCCGGGCATGGTGGCACATGCCTGTAGTCCCGGCTACCTGGAAGGCTGAGGCTGTAGGATCGCTTAAGCCCAGGAGTTTGAGGTTGCTGTGAGCTAGACTGACGCCACGGCACTCACTCTAGCCCGGGCAACAGAGTGAGACTCTGTCTCAAAAAAAAAAAAAAGAAAAAAAAAGAAAAAGTTATTGCTATTTTGCAGTGAAAACATCAATGAAGAAGAACATTGACCAGAAATTCAATGTGTATTTCTTGCCTCCTAGCAATCATTTTGCGCAAGTAATTGAAATTTTTTTGTGTTTCTTGCAGGAGTAATTCCTCAAAAGCATAGTCACTTGTTCTGTATTTCCCCCAATATTGAAACAATTCAAAGTGTTTAGTATAATTTTTCTGAATTAAGATTGAATCTGTTGTCATAAGTCCTTTATACATTCCTGAAGAAAAGAGGTTGTTGGTTAATTAAGTACTTAACACAATAATTGTGAAATTTTGCAGTTCTTGGCATGACATGTCCTTTTCATTTGTTAGTTACTTTTATTGGTATAATGAAGTGCTATATTATGTTCAAAAGCTTATATCAATTGCCTTTGACATACTCTTCAGGCAAAAAGAATTAACTTGGGTGTGTGAATTTACGTGTGTGTACATGTTCATGTGCATGTAAACACCAAGATGTTAATAATAGTTATATCTGAGTGGAAGAATTATGACTTAATTTTTGTTTTCCTTATCTATATTTTCTATTTTTCTTCTCTGATTGTAGTTTTCTTATATTATAAACAATAAAATAAATAAGTTTAAAAGCCCACAATAAAGATTAGATATAACTACAACCATATGTGAAAGCCAACTTGTTAAACTTGTTATCAGGCATGTGAATTCATGTGTGTATGATAACTACTTGAAAACTTTCCAACGGCAAGAACTTGAAGTAAGTGGCTTTCGCTTCATTCCACGACACAATAGTTCCTCCTCTAGATTTTACCCCTTAGTTGACACATCCACTATGCCCAATAATTTGCTTTCCAAAGCTCTTCTGTCAACTAAAGGTTTATTTCCTCCCCTGAGCTGTCTATAAATCACAATCCACATTTGGTGGATGAGATCTATATGGAAATCACATCTTCTTATTGACTTTTTCCTACTTAACCAATTGAGTAGAAAGTAGAGTTTATGGTTCTGAATCTCCCAAGCCCTAATAAACACAATTTATTAAACCACACATTATTCTAATTTCAATTTCCTCATCAGGAATTGGACTGCATTTGTAATTGATTCAGAGAATGATTATGTAGTTCATAAAGCTCAACCTCAAAGCTAAAGAAAGTGGTGAGAGTTGAATTATTCTTCCATTAGACTATGTATTAGGGAGATCTGGTTTACCACTAACTAGCTGTGTGACTATTGACAATTCTTTTAGCTTCAGAGAGGCTTAAATACAAAATGAGAGGAATGGGTAGGGTAAGATTCAGTTTCTCATTTTTATTGCAAAGTTCTATGGTTTTTGATTTTTTTGAAAAGTATTATTATTAATGGTCATCTATTGAAGGTTAATGTATCCCATATCTTTTAATCCTCATAACAACTCTGAGCTAGGTATTATCATTTCCACTTTATGGCTAAAAAGACTGAGAGAGGTAAAGTATCATGCTAGTTACACACAGTAAAAATGTCAAAAACAGAAACAGAACCCAGTTTTAATCAACCTAAACTGTAAGCTCTTATCTATTGCATCCTATTGGCTAAGAGGAGGATAATTACATGTGAAAAACAATGGGGATTGCACCTCAGCTATTCAGTTATGAAAGAATTAAATTTTGCCTTGTGAAAAGATGATCCAATTTCAGAAGAAGAGCTCAATGGAGGAAAAGAACTGCTAGGATGTTAGCAATGCCAATGGCAGAGAGATCTTGGGTGTACTGGGAATTATAAATTGAAAGAGTGCACAATACCTGAATGATCATAACTCTGGCACTTATTATCCAAGAAGAGTTTATATATGTCATCATTCAGTAAAGGAATCACGATATGTGGAACTTACAAGGTGAACTCCTAATGATAGCTAACAAGGCTGGATTTGATGTAGCTTCCACCTGTCTTCCTGAACCCCTCTCGTAGTTCTCTCCAACTTGCCAGTCATGTTCTGGTCATCCTGACCTTGCCTACTCAGGGCCTGTCAGTGCTATACCCTTTGCCCAGAACATTTTTCCTGTACACCCTTCCATGGCAGCCACCTAATCCAAATGTTACCTCCCCAGAAAGACCTTACCCAATCATGCTATCTCAAGCAACCCCCACTCTGGCCAGCCCATCATTCAGTTTTATTTTTCTCAAGGCTTTATAGTTTTCAGTTTTTTATTTATTTGCTTTCTCATATATTTAGGAAGTGAGTTCCAGTGATGAATCAGGGTTCCCCACTGTAACCACCAGCTTTCAACTCATCATTGTAACCTCACAATAATTCTTGTTAATGGAACAAAAGGATAAATGAGTGAATGTTACGGGTTTTGGTATTGCCAATTAGAACTAAATGATTCAAGACTGTGGAGCTCTAAAATTTTGAAAAACTTGGATAGCTAGGTGAGAACAATGAAGATGAGAAGAAAATTGACCATTAGAGTCAATTTTGAAAAGATAAGGGCTTTGGCATTATTTAGTTGAAAGAAGGGAAAAGGGTAATTTAAAAGCAATTTTTAATTATGTAAAATGTCACTATTCAGAGAGCAGTCATTAGCTGTTCTTTATATGAGACTACTAGGGATGAGTGAAAGGATTTTCAGTTAAAAATAAATAACTTGCTAACTGGGGATTATGAGATACTCCAGAAGTGTTCTGAAATGTTGTAAACTTTCTTCTTGAGAATAGATGGGTGTTTAAGTGCACACTTGATAAGGGACTGGGTCTGGATAATAAAGGTGTTTTTTTTTTATATTTACACTCCTTTCATCACTAAGTTTTAACTAGTGTTGTTTCTTTAACACTCAGTAAATCCTATCCTTGTGTGAGGTGAAATTGGTATTATTTTTCTCCTTTTGCTCTTAGAGTTACCTTGTTAGAGGTCATGACACATCCAAGGCCAAGCTGGAAATGGTGCTCAGGAATCTTGTCTTCTGAAGGAGACAGTAAGCCCTGTGGAAGTGGAGTCAGCGTGATTCCTTGCGTGGCTCGCATGCTGCTTTCGGTGGAGGTGGGAGTGTTGGGTTTCTCGAGGAAGGACATTTATAGTGATTAAAATTGCTCAGAGCTTGCTTCATTGTGTAATTCTGATACTGTACTATGTGATTCTGGCAAGAAGGGAGTACGAAAAGGACAGAAAATCCCAGCCGGTGGCACAGAAGGGCACACGATGCAGAGACAATCTCAAGAAAAAGGGCTGTGGCAATAGAAGACTCTTGGTCAGAAATCCTTCTTGGTTACCCGCTGAGAAGGAGCTGAGAGCATAAATGCCCAAGGGCAATGACTGCCCATGAATCCACCATCATTCTACAATATTTAATATAGCTCCAAGAATAAATCAGCAAAAGAGATTTTGGGAGCTAATGTTTTTCTGGGAAATAAAGTAGAAACCACTTTCCAGCACAAAAAGGTTAAGAAAAAAATACTAAACAAATGTATAATTTAAAAGCAAGTAATTTTACTCCTAGGCATATGCCCTACAGAAATGTGTGCATATATGCATAAATATGTACATAAATATCCTTAGAAACATTATTCGTAATAGCCCCAAACTGAAAACAACTCAAATGCCCATCAGCAGTAGAATAAATAAAGTATGGTATATCCATATAATGAAATACTACACAGCAATAGAACGAACAAACTACAGGTATGTGGAATAAGGCGGATTAGTCTCACAGTGTCAAATTCTGATTCCATTCACACAAAGTTCAAAACCAAGAGAAATGAACCAATAGAATTAGAAGACAGGATGGTAGTTACCTCTGGAAAGGAGGGTGAGGTAGTAATGGTGAGTGCAAAAGCCGGTAGTGACACAATTATGTTCACTTTGTGATAATTCATCAAGCTGTACACTTAAGACTTTTGCATTTTTCAAAATGTATGTTATGCTTTAATAAAAAGGAAAATAAGTAATATTGGCCTCCAAAGTAAAATGAATGACATTGGGTGGAATCAAAGGGGCAGAGGGACCCTGTTGTCAAGCCTGCTTTCGGGACTTCAAATAGCGTGAGCCTGGCTGTCTCCATTTTGAAGATGGACAGCAACTGCTGGGATGAGAATAGCCCATGACTGACAGTGCATTTGCTTCTGCTTGTCCTGGTCAAGGTTTTCTAATTCAGGCCCAAGAGAGTATTGATGTCTCCAGAGGCCACCCCATGGACGTTAGGCATTGTCTGGGGACAGCAGCCTCCGCCCTTGTGTTTGCAGTAGTTCTGCTAGAGGTGGAAGCAGCACAAACGGCACGCTCCTCCTGCTGTAAACCGGCACCAGGATTTAAAAAACACGAGACACCTGTTCCCCTGTAATTATAAATTTCAACTTGCAATCTCTAGCTTTTTAATTTGTCTAATACATTCTTTTATATCAAATGTGTGTGGATGTTTCTGACATGGAATAAATTGGGACCAGTGAAGCCAGAAAGAAGGCAAAATGGAATGGCAGTGGCCCTTCTCTCAGCTTCTAATGAAATATTTGTAGTCAAGACCAAGCGCACATATTGATTCTTATCAAGTGGGATTCTTTACAGAGTGAAAACGTTAAACTGCCCAGAAGGTGAGCCCCATGGGACCATTCCTGCTGCACTCTTTCAAATGAACAGATTAAACTCCTCATAAAACGCTTCTTTTGACACATCCGTACTGTATATATTAAAATTGTCCCTGGTGCCCTTTCAGCAGTTAGGATTCTTGTAGCTTCAGTGCACCACAGTCTGTGTACCAGCTGGCAAGGTGATTTTTTTTTCTTCCCTGGAATGTGTTAAGGAAGAATTATATTGCTGTTTGTTGAAATGAATTGTATATCTCACAAGTCCCATTTCAATAATCTTCTAGAAGCAAGAATGAATTTGGGATTGGAAAGGGCATTACAACACGGCTAAATAAATAGCATGAGGTCCCTCAACATCTGGCCAGCCTGCACTGCTACAATGTGACTTGTAGGCCTTACATTTCACAGCCTCTTTCTTCAGTAAACAGTCTGAAAGGTCTTACACGGAAACAGAATTGTAAGTCTGAACAGTCAGGAAACATGCTCTTCAAACTCTAAAGCTGTCACATATCTCTTGAGAAGTGCCAAAAACTTTCCAAGTAAACCTTTTTTGTGTCTTCAATAATGGGTAAATCCAACACGTCTTGGGTTTTCTCTCAAATTTAGTCTTTAGAGATGTATACATATTCTCATACATTTCTTCAGCTTCAAGAGAGGGCTCTGCCATCTTAGGTGTAGAGAGATCACCTACACGGCTGTGCACCGATGTTGCAAGTCTGGAAATCCAAGATATCCCAGCAAAGGGAGAAAGACCTTCTGGTTGGAGCATGGAAAATGAGGAACCCACAGATTCTGGGTGCTCAGGTCTGATGCTTGGTTTAATTCCATTTCTTCCCTCCATTGTAAATATTTCTGTAGCTATGAAGGAGAGGGACTGTCTAAAGCAGCCCTGCACATGAGTGGAATTATTTTTATAGTGTGTGTTTCACATTGAAATATTTTTTCTAGAATGTTGAAGAAAAATCGATGAGTGCCCACCTCATCTCATGCCACTCTTCCCTTCATGTGTTGAACTCCAGTCATTCCAGTTTTCTTCAGTTTATTCATCCTTTGGATATGCTATTCTTTCTTTCTTGATTGCTCTTCCAATCCTTTTTTCAATGACTTCTTTTTTCTTATCTTTCAAGTCTTAGCTTAGATGTATGCCCTCTCTTCAGAGAGGCCTTACCTATCACACTATCTAAACTGAGTTCTATTCCCCCTATTTCCTATTGAAACACTTCAGCTGGTGGACTCATGGCACTTTTAAGAATTTGAATTATTTACTTGATTATTGTCCATCTTACTCGTTGTAATGTGAATTCCGTGAAACAATGCTCATGGTCATATTGTGCCCTGTTGTAATTCTTTGAAGTGAGCACAGTATCTGACATATAGTATGCTCAATACATATTTGTTGAATGAGTGAATGAATAAATAAACTCATTTTGGGTGATTTATTTTCTTTGTACTATAGGCTATGGTTTGAATGTCCTCTCCAAAGCTCGTGTTGAAACTTAACACCCAATGTGGCCGTATTGAGAATTGGGGCTTTTAAGAGATGATTGGATCATGAGGTCTCCGCTTACATAAATGGATTAATGGATTGTCATGAGGGGAGCTGGTGGCTTAGTAAGAAGTGGAAGAGAGACCTGAGTTAGCACATTGGCCTTGCCATGTGATGCTCTATGCCTCCTCACAGACAGTCTTCACCAGCAAGAAGGCTCACACCTGATGTGCCCCCTGGACCTTAGACTTCCTAGCTTCTGTAACTGTAAGAAATAAATTTCTTTTCTTTATAAATTACTCAGTTTCAGGTACTCTGTTATAATCAACAGAAAATGGACTAAGACACTATATTAGGTATTTTCTGAGGCCAGTGACAAAGGTGTTTTCCCTTCTGGGAGACTGTTATAATTTTTATATAGAAAAAGTAAAGAGAAATATTCATTATAGCTTTAGAGAAAATAAGAAAGAGCGTTGGTCTTATTTCCTTCTCCCAATCCTGTATTAGTTATCTATTGCTGTATAACAAATTACCTCAAATCTTTAGCAGCCTAAAACAACAATAAACATTTATTTCTATGTATCAGGAATTCAGGGCCAGTTTAGATGAATGGTTCTGGCTCAGAGACTCACATGAATTTGGGATCAGGATGGCACCTGGGGCTGCAGTCATCTGCAGACCTGACTGGGGCTGGAAAATCAACGTTCAAGGTGCCCTCCTCATGTGGCTAGAAAGTAGGGGCTGCTGGATATTGACAGGAGGGCTCAGTTCCTTGCCATGTGGGTCTCTCCATATGGCTGTTTGGGTATCATCACAAAATGGCAGGCTTCTCCTAGAGCAAGTGACCCAAGAAAGCAAGCTGAAGCTAGTAAGTTTTTTATAACTTGCTTCAGGCGTCAACAGACATTTACTTCTCAATATACTATTTGTTACTCATGTCAGTCCTATTCGATGTGAGAGAGAACTACAAAAGGGTGTGAATGCTAGGAGACAAGAATCACTGGAGAACATTTTGGAGGCTGGCTTCCATAAATCCCTCCATGGTTGTGTCCGGTGGCTTCTGGGGCTTTTCATCCTGTTTCTCTCCCTCAGTCAGTCAATAGCAACATCAACCCTCAAATAAGGGGATACTTCAGGACACAGAGACACCATAGTAGAGTTCTGCATGCAAAAAAACAGTATCACGGGTGCTTGTTAATATCAATTTCTACGTGCATGGAGATCTCCTTGGGCCCATCACTCAGCCTAGCATAAACACCAAATA
This sequence comes from Eulemur rufifrons, assembly GCF_041146395.1. Classification (NCBI taxonomy): domain Eukaryota; kingdom Metazoa; phylum Chordata; class Mammalia; order Primates; family Lemuridae; genus Eulemur; species Eulemur rufifrons. Next base: position 24,209,870 of record NC_090983.1, on the reverse strand, counting down.
CATAGAAGTTTCTCCACAGATACAATTTTTTTTAAATGAAAGAATGAAGGAATAAACAAAGGGATGGATCCTTTTCCCTCATGAAACTGAGGGCTAGCTTTGTGCTATGACTTAAATAAACAAATGCCAACCTTCAGAAATACACATTAATTTTAATAGAAAAGAATTAAACATGCTATTAACTTTTACCTTTCATAGTCTCGGTAGATGCCTATCATACTTGAAACCCCCACGACATAAATCAGATAATTCTTTCACTTTCACTCACACATAGTCTTATCCCTTTATTCTTCTCTGGTTAAAAAAAAAAAAAATATTTGCAACTGGTAGGTTTTATTCCAATCATTAATTTTAATGCCTACTACACAGAATGGGTATTTTTAATCCTGTGCCTGCTTGCCTTAGTCATAATCTATCAATAATAAAACTATTCTATAAAGGACATTCCTATGAACACAATCACTATTATTAAATTCTCATCCTACCTATTTGTAAAATGCTTTTGAAATTTACAAAATATTCACACTCTAAATACCTACCAAAGTTGTCATTCCTCAAAAGGCTCACAAACTCTGAGATCCAACTTTAGCGTCAGAGCACAAAGAGTCATTTTTATATCATAAGAACGCCATTCATTCTGATTCCCACTTAAGAGATTTGGTAGCTAGGCTTTGCAAAAGAGAATTTCTAGAGCACTGCCAGAAAATTAAAATTAGGAATTCTCATCCATTGCTTGTGGGAGTATACATTTATATTAATAGGATAACTACTTTGTAGATCAATTTGACAATATCTAGTAGAGTTGAAATTGTATACTTCCCATAGGCCATCAAATCTAGTCCCGGGCATATGTATTAGGAATACTCAACCACATAAACATAAAAATTTGCATTGTGGCATAGTTATAGTGAAAAATTTGAAAAGCATAAAGGGTAAAAAAAAACCACAAGTGGATAACAACAAAAACCTTTGAAAATATGAAATGTTGATACAATTCATAAAATGGAATACTATACAGAAGTGAAATGAATAATGAATGATATGTATACATATATCAACATAGATGAGTCTCACACATATTACATTGAAAGATAAAAAGCAAATTATAGAAATATACATAGCATATAATTCCATTTGTGTAGCTTAAGCATTCAAAACAATATTATATATTGTTTAAAGTCTAAACAGATATCTTTAAAAAAATAAAGTCTAAACAGACACAATAAAAGTGCAAAAATATTAATAAACATAATAAACCCCAAATTCAAGATAGAAATTTTCTTTGTAAGAGGGAGGGAGAGTAAATGGGATCTGGGATGAGTAGATAGAAGGATTTAAATGTATTTGTCACATTTTGTTTTTTGTGCTAGATGATACATTGATATTTTGTAGAATATTTAAAAATTTAAAAATCCAAATGAAGTGTCAACAATTGGGATAGAGGTATAACAATACTCAACATGTGTGTAAACAAGATTATTTTTTGAGACAGAGTCTTGCTCTGTTGCCAGACTAGAGTGCCCTAGTGTCAGCCTAGCTCACAGCAACCTCAAATTCCTGGGCTCAAGCCATCCTCCTGCCTCAGCCTCCCCAGTAGCTGGGACTACAGGTATGTGCCATGATGCCCAGATAACTTTTTCTATTTTTAGTTGCCTGGCTAATTTTTTTTCCATTTTTTAGTAGATATGGCATCTCACTCTTGCTCAGGCCAGTCTCGAACTCCTGACCTCAAGCAATTCTCCCATCGAGGCCTCTCAGAGTACTAAGATTATAGGTGTGAGCCACCGTGCCCAGCCCAAACAAGATTTTATGCAATAGTATTTTATTGGAGTTTGCATATTTTTTAAATGAACCTCCCCTGTTTCTAACATTGCCTTCATCCTCTATTCATATGATTACTTTGTCAAAGGTCACATATATCCCTCCTTCACTTTCATCTGTAAAAATGAGTTGGTTGCATTAAGTAATTTTTGGCTTAGTATACTGTTTGGCTGTAATGCTTGACTTAGGTATAAAAATTTGGATATTAAAAATATAGGCCTTAAGAAATAAATATAGGTTCACAAAAAGGAGAATTAATTTCTTTCAAATTTCTAAACTGTTTACCCTACATATTCTAAATAATCTTTAAAATATAAGCACTTGGCAATTACCTGAAGCTCCTCTACTCTTCCCGTTTGCCTCTCAGTGTTACGTAAGGAAGAGAGGAAGAGCTGAAGGAAGGCACACTCGGAGGGAGGCTGGCTTTTCTTCTGTGTATGATGTAGTTGCTGCTCTTTTACCACTAGGCAAGTACTTAGATATTTGCAGATTAAATTTCTGTAACTGCTTGGGAATTATCTTCATATACTCTCTGAGCATTCTACCTAG